>NC_139715.1:26812029-27017029 GCF_964188405.1 Protomyctophum parallelum | reverse complement strand
TCTCCCGGTTCAGTCAACATCTGTTAAGCTTTGACCGTCATATATATACATATATATATATATATATATATATATATATATATATATATATATATAACCTATTTTATTTGATAGATTGATACATCATTCTTCCATCCTATGTCCTTTCTGCAATAGGGAGTGAGCAGCAAGCAAGGTTGGATTTATGGATTAGATGCAGATCATCTGTACCGACACAACATCATCACTCTGACCCTACTGTGTTGCTGTGGCAACAACCCAGGCCATTGACCCCATAAGCTGAGAGAGAGAGAGAGAGAGAGAGAGACTCCCAGATGGCACATCTGCATGAACGATGTGCGAATATAATATAGCAAGACTGGTGAGCATGTGTTGACAGGAGGGTGGTGGTAAATGCAATAACACCACATTAAGACTATAGTACTAATCGTTATGTGTATAACTGCACCAAGTTGACCTCGGAAAGATAACTGCTTTTCTAAAGAGCATGCCAAGTATCGTAACCAAAATCTAGCAACCAAATGTTGCAATACCAACGACATAGAATCGACACCTATAGTGCCAATGTTTAGTTTTGTTTACATCCTCAATCAAATGATGTATTGTGCACATCGAAAAGCAAGTGATTAGAAAACAACATTATGATATGTCTTCTTTCATAATTCCTGCAACTGACAAAGGTTGCAATCGTTCATACATAGACTTTGTTCCTTCAGAAAGAGCTTTCTTCCGGGCCTCTTCCAACTTCTTCCAACTTCCTTACAGGTGTTACCGATGATACTAATTAAGTAATTAAGGCTCTGTTCCATTCTGGTCAAACAGAGTCAGGGTGCTGCTATTGCATGTTGGCTCACTGGAAACACTGCTACACCAGTGGGTTCCAAATGGCCCTGTATGGGTGTGTATGAGAGCGTACGGGTCAATTTGGTTCCATTTGTACACTCTCAGAGTTGACCTTGACCTTTTAACCCATTCTGACCTGAGATCAGATTCATACGAGGTTTCCACTGGACAACACACTGGTCTGATTAAATGAGTGCCGAACCACAAGTATAAATCAAGTTTGATAAATACTCGAGTAGGCCTATACGTACATACATATATAGGCTACTGTATAGGCTACTTCTACAAGATTAATCCAAAGGTGTACTTTCATCAGTACAGTGTGTTGCCGTGACCTGGTGTGACCCACCCCTTCCAGTTCAGTCAACATCTGATAAGCTTTGACAAATAGATAGATAGATAGATAGATAGATAGATAGATAGATAGATAGATAGATAGATAGATAGATAGATAGATAGATAGATAGATAGATAGATAGATAAGACAGACAGACAGACAGACAGACAGACAGACAGACAGACAGACAGACAGACAGACAGACAGACAGACAGACAGACAGACAGACAGACAGACAGACAGACAGACAGACAGACAATATATGTCTTGTCATGCCAATGACGACACAGACAGACATTCAGACAGACAGACAGATTAGAGGGGGACCCAATGTAATCTGTTTCTATTGCGCTGATGTGGGCCAAATCTCTCTCTCTCTCTCTCTCTCTCTCTCTCTCTCTCTCACACACACACACACACACACACACACACACACACACACACACACACACACACACACACACACACACACACACACACACACTTCGTGATACACATTCATAACGTCTTAATATAGGCTTAGTAGATCCCGGCTGCTATAGGCTATATATGTCACTATAGCTTCACATAACGGTGAAATGCATGCATCCCTATTCCCTCCTTCACTTTCTCCGCATCTCTCTTGGAAGTCACGCGGTTCTCCTCCATGCAACCGTCCCCGGGGCGGCGAGGTCACAATTTTCGGTGCAACACCCCCCCCCCCCCCCCCCCCCTGCGATTTTTGCCTGTTGTAGTACTAGTAAGTATCAGAACAGGTCACACATATCGGTGTGACAGTGTGCCGGTTGAATGCAGCGTCACTGCAGCGGGACAACGGACAGAGCCGGGCCGGGCCGACGGGGCCGGGCGTGGCGAGGCGACAACACATCACACGAGACACGTAGGCTAGCCTACAGTCAGTCAGGGACACACGCTCCATTTAAAACGTAACAAGCACTATTCACTATGATATAATAATTAATATAAAGTCCTCCATTGTTTCTATTTTCACCACCTCTCCCTCTCTCTCACACACTCACTCACCTTTTCTTTAAATCACCCTTTCTCAACGTCGCGTCTGCAGACCGCCGGTGGTAGATGGTAGAATGATCTAACATTATATAGGGGGGGTCCAATTAAACTCTGCAATACCGTTATACACAGGTCCGTTTGCTTCCATTTTTACAATCTCAGACTAGGAGTTGCGTTAACACTGAGGATGACTCAGTACAGAAATAATAACAAAGATGGTCCGTTATGCGCTCTCTAGCTCTCTCTCTTTCTCTCTCTCTCTCTCTCTCTCTCCCCCTCTCTCTCAAAAGCAATAGCCTAATAACAGCATGGGCACATTATTTTACCTTGTGTGATCCGTCGCGTGTAGGTGTCTGTCGCTCCGCATCAGAACGTCAGACAGGGTGTATTTCTGCTGCTCAGCATAGCGGTGTGTGTCTCACTCACAGGTCTCACTGCGTCACGCCGGTGCCCGGTGGAATTATGGGAAAAATCCAGCCAGCCCGCCGAGCATCACAAGATTATAGATGCGGGATTAAGAGCAGCAGAGATCAGAGATATAGGCCTACATTGTGTGCGTGCGTGCGTGTGTGTGTGTGTGTGTGTGTGTGTGTGTGTGTGTGTGTGTGGGGGGGGGGGGTGGCAATAGGGCCCGAGCACTGCACAGAGTAGTGCGAATTAAGCCTTATTGAAATCGCAATTATTATATTATTATATTATATCCATGAATCACGTTTTTGATATAGCCTACGTTTGTGACATCCAGCGTCCACCCATTTTAGCCTATAATATCTACAAGCTCACATTATCGTGTATATAAACTTGCATACCAGCTAATATTTTAACTATTCATGAAACATTTGGAAATGTATTTACCTTTTTTTTAGACATTAAAAAGAAAGAAAAAAAATATATATATATAGAAAACACACACTGATTTGTAAGTTTGTAACGTTTTTAATATATATAAATAACACCAGTATTAAAAGACACCTGGGGGCGAGGTCGTGTGCACTGGCCGTCTTGAGTGTACAGGGTTTGATGAGGTCAAATCAACATAATGGAATGTCAGAACAGGTCAGCTCCATATATGGATCAGATCTAAGGGTGGCAGTGTCTTGAGTGTACAGGGTTTGATGAGGTCAAATCAACATAATGGATGCATGTCAGAACAGGTCAGCTCCATATATATGGAGATCTAAGGGTGGCAGTGTCTTGAGTGTACAGGGTTTGATGAGGGCACAGGTATAATTTCCGGGCCTGTTGAGAACTCTAGTTTTCACCGGCTGCCGGGCGCGGCTGCACAAATAACCTTGGGGCAGGCCCATTTAGAGTTTAAATGGACCGGTATCAGTCAAAAGGGAGACAGACATCGAAGAGGAATGATGGATGGGGAAGGATCAACATATGGAATGTCAGAACAGGTTTATATCCATATACTATTAATATAGATGACATCAGGGATCTCTATATGGTCTTAATTGCGACAGTAGGTCACATTTAGGCCTACTATGATATGTGCACTTGTCAGGGTGGGGGGGGGGTGGAGGGTCCCCAGTTCAAATGTGATCATTTCGGGGGGCCACAGCCTGAAAAGGTTGAGAAGCACTGCTCAACCAGTGTTGCGTGCTGCCTGCTGCACTCCGCGTGGCCTGACACGTGTTCTCGTTTGGACAGTGGGCACACATAGAGTTAAGCAGGACCGGCGTGCCAAAAATAGCAAACCTACCGGTATTATATGCTCAAGGTTGTGAGCTTGTAGGTCTGCTATTCTCAGCGCAAGACGCCGTCCCACGAACGGATGAAGTATGAATTGGCCTTTAATATAACATGTTGGCAAAACCGTAACCTTGAATAAAGTTGTTTATTCATCTCATCTTTGTTTAAACCAAAACAGGAGACCGATCACACTAAGTTGTACCTTAAATCAGAGGTGATTGTTTGAATATTGTTTGTGCGTAGCAATCGAATAACAATTTGGAAGGCATTCATAAAGCCAAATTGAAATGTTACCTACAAAATCTGACTTTTTTTTTGTTAAAAAGGGTTTCCCCCCAGAAAAAAATATAATAGATACCATAAGGGGATATAATGTTAATAATAAACTTTATTTGTATAGCACTTTTCATACATAAATGCAGCTCAGAGTGCTTCACAGGGCAGGACACAAAAATAAAATACAATAAAACACAAGTAGTTAAAATGATAGCAGAGAACAAAACCGAATATAAGAACATAAAATAAATAAAGACACATAAAAAAATAAAATAAAAAATAAAATAAAACTCAACTAAAAGCAAGGGTGAAGAGGTGAGTCTTGAGTTGAGATTTAAAAATGTCTACAGAGGGTGCGTGTCTGAGCTCGAATGGAAGTTTATTCCAGGCTGTTGGGCCATAGAAGCAAAAAGCTGCCTCACCGTACTTTTTTGTGCACATTCTTTTAGGCACTTCAAGTAGGCCAGCGTTGGAGGACCTGAGGGGGCGGCTAGGGACATATCTAGGTAGGCAGTCACGGAGGTACGGAGGTGCGAGACCATTGAGAGCTTTATAGACAAGTAACAGAATTTTAAAGTCAATCCTGAAAACAACCGGAAGCCAGTGCAGTGATGCCAAAACTGGAGTAATATGTTCTCTCATCTTAGTTCTAGTTAAAACTCTAGCTGCTGCATTTTGGACAAGTTGTAGTCTGTCAGTCGTTTTCTTAGGGTTAATGTCATGATTTAGGTTTTTCTTTGACTCATACATCTTGATCACATGATATTATGTACTTATTTGTGTGAGTTTTGAGGCTAGAGTGTATTGACAGAAATTGTGATCTTATCTATGAACAGACCACAGCCACTGTGTGGTGCTATTGTGCCACGTAACATGGAACTCAGCTAGTCTCAGTTAAAACCAGTTATCAGTTTAAACCACATGAACCGCCCAGGCTCCCGACTCCCGAGCACGACACGGCCTTTACTGCATGTCTTCCCCCATCTCTCTCCCGTTTCCTGTCAGCGTACTGTCTGTCCCTTCAAAAAACCAATAAAAGGCTTAAGCCGCAAAAGATATATATACAAAAAACCACATGAACCACAAACAGATCTTGGGATAATACAGGTGAACATTTGGCAAAAGTAGCTCAAGCTTGTAGATTGGCTCGGATTTTCAGGGCTGTTTTAAAGGACGGCAGGTACACATTTAATTACTTTCTGAAGCTTAGGTTAAAATGTGTCATACCTCAATTTTTATGCCAAGATCAAATGAATATATCTAAAATTAAATACCTGTGTTTCGCGTATATCCCAATATTGTGTGATGAGCCACCACACAATCATGACCAGCCACCACACACAGTATGATTTTTAGTAGGCGGCCACGAATAGGCCCAAAAAAGGCAATCTGCGAATGATCACAAAATGTATTTAAAAAGAAAAACAGAAACTGCAAAGGCAGCAATCCTGCAACACTCCAAGTCTCACAGGTAGAAATGGGAATAAAGGAATAGCCATGCAGCACACAAGGAGTCCTTAAGTTTTCACATGGTTTATTCACCTCTGACGGACAACTGACACATTTTGGCCTTCCTCAGTGTTGTGAAAAGATAACAGGAAGTGAGGTGTGTCTGTGTGTGTGTGTGTATATGATACAATCAAGTGCGAGATTGAATACAGGTGCCAACTGCCTTATAGTTGTAGTGGGCATATATGTTTTCCAGGCACCTTATGTCACCCGGCCTAACAGACCGTGATTAGCTCATGAGATTGTACAAAGCATGCTTCAAAATACAATATAGAAATAGAAAATGAGAGGGAGACCATTGGTAACACTCAAGTGAACGTACGTTTGTATATGGACATTTTTTAAAGTGTTCTCTTATTCAGAACTTTACTTTTCAGTAAATACAAATTTGGTAATTGCCAATTTAAAGGTGCCAATGTGACACTTAAAGAGACCCTTCCCTTCTGATGCTGTCTGGAGTGTGTATCCAGTAGGCCTCTCTCTGGAGTAACCCTAACCATCCCCTAAAACCTCAGAGTGCAGACATCATGACCCACAGCATTGAAATGCCTGGCTACGGATTATTTCTCATCATTGTTCCAGATGGAACTCTTACATTCTGAAAACCTGGTTTTGATTTCCCTGATGATTTTCCCCACATAACATAATCCACAGGGGCATTTTGAAAGACATTTTGTTTTATATGAAATCCTACCTTTGACAGATTTTTCTTTCTTTTATATATATATATAAATATATATATATTTTTGTATTAATATAAATTTTCACCCAGTGTCAATTATCTAACGTAATCCTTGGCCCTACACTTCCTCTGCCAACCTGGGGGGGCAGCGGATTGACCTCATGCCCCCTTCTATGCATGAGGACTCCAAGCTGCTTCTTTTCACCTGACAGGGGGGAATTTCCCCGGCCAGACATAGCGCGTGGAAGGAGCACGTTATTCCGACCAGTTCCTCTCCCCTCCATCAGGCAGGCCAGGGGGAGGTAGTTTAGAGACCAGGATTACTGCATGTTTTTTGTGAGGGTACCTACCCTATAGGGGACACGGGGAGAACATGCAAACTCCACACAGAAAGGCCCTTTCGCCAACCCTCGCCAGTGCCCTCGGGTATGGGCACTGATGACGCGGAGGAGGGAACACGCCCCCCAGCGCCCATAGCGGGAATCAAACCCAGGACCTTCTAGCTGTGAGGCGACAGCACTACCGACTGCTACCGTGCCTCCAAAATGACTCTGTTAATCATGGACTTACAATGTATACAGTTGTCCGCAGCCGTGTCCAGTAAACCGTTGGAAGGTGTGTACGAGGGCTGGGGGCTAGTAGGTGAACTCGGGGAGAGCTGGGAGAGATGAGGGATTTTCCCCTGGATGAAGTCCTCATGTGTCCCTTTTGAGGGTTGCGAGCCTGCTACATTAAACTTTGACCACATACAAAGCAAGAAAAGGGTGTTGTCAGATCCTGACTTTGGCTAATGCATTTTTTACAAACTGAACAAGCAAATGCCCTTTACCCTGTATGAATCATCATGAATCAGCATGTGTGGTCGTTTTGCTACAAACTCAACACGCAAATGGCTTTTCCCTTGTATGAATCCTCATGTGTGATTTCAGATGATGAGAATGGCGAAAGCTTTTGCTACAAACTGAACACGGAAAGGGCTTGTCCCCTGTATGAGTCCTCATGTGTGTTTTCAGATTTTTAGATAGACTAAAGCTTTTGCTACAAACAGAACACGCGAATGGTTTGTCCCCTGTATGAGTCCTTATGTGTGTTTTCAAATGTTGAGATTGATTAAAGTTTTTGTTACAAAACGAACAAGCAAATGGCTTGTCCCCTGTATGGGTCATCATGTGCGTTTTCAGACTTTTTGATAAACGAAAGCTTTTGCTACAAACTGAACAAGCAAATGGTCTATCCCCTGTATGGATCATCATGTGTGTTTTCAGATATTGAGATTGGTTGAAGTTTTTGCTACAAATCGAACAAGCAAATGGCTTGTCCCCTGTATGGGTCATCATGTGCGTTTTCAGATTTTTAGATAGACGGAAGCTTCTGCTACAAACTGAACAAGAAAATGGCTTGTCCACTGTATGGGTCTTCATGTGCCCTTTCAGATCTTTAGATAGACTAAAGTTTTTGCTACAAACTGAACAAGCAAATATCTTGTCCCCTGTATGAGTCCTCATGTGTCTTTTCAAATTTGTAGATTTATTGAAGCTTTTTCTACAAACTGTACAGGCAAAAGGCCTGTCCCCTGTATGAGTTCTCATGTGTACTTTCAGATGTTCAGATTGATTGAAGCTTTTGCCACAAACTGAACAAGCAAATGGCCTTTCCCCTGTGTGGGTCCTCATGTGTGTTTTGAGAGTTTGAGATAGACTAAAGCCCTTTTTACAAACTGAACATGCAAATGGCCTTTCCCCTGTATGGGTCCTCATGTGTGTTTTCAGACGCTGAGCATGGGTAAAGATTTTGCTACAAACTGAACAAGCAAATAGATTTTCCCCTATATGGGTCCTCATGTGTATTTTCAGATCATGAGATCCGCTAAATCCTATTTTACAAACTGAACAAGCTTGAATTGAGGTGCTTGCTAGAGGCTCTGTCTGTCTGTTTTCATCATCATTAACATCATCATCTTCACTTTTCACTACTACTAGTAGTGCAAACGATGACCCTGCAGCTTCCTCTGGTCTTTGAAGTAACTCGTCCTCCTGTTCCTCTTTGATCTGTGGAGGTTCTAGTTTCACCTGGGCCAGACTGGGACTGATCTCCCGCTGTTCATCTTTAATCTGTGGATTTTCTAGTTTCACCTGGACCAGAATGGGACTCGTCTCCTGCTGTTCAGGGGAAAACTCTTCTTTACATGGATTGTGTGTGAGATCTACAAGGAGAAAAGAGGAGGTAACATCAGCATAGAACAAATCATTTTCTTTTTTTCCCTTTTTTATTTAACCAGTAAAAACACATTGAGACGAATTGGGAACTGGCCAAGAGGAAGAAACACAATTGATTGTATCAGATTTATGGTTTTGTATTGATTATTGTAATCATTCTTGTCAAGTGACACTTCGTGTACGTTTGTATTATTGTTTACTGTTCATATTGTTGCTGTTGTGCAGAAAAGTTTAGTTTTTTTGTATTGTGTAAGGCTGTCAACGAATATTCCACATTCAAAAATATATTTGATTATTAAAAATAAAGGAATATTTGATGAGCAATTATAGATGTAGATGAAAAAATAAATGCCTGGGTGCCTGTAACCTTACACAGCAGCAGCTGTGTGTGTGTGTGTGTGTGTGTGTGTCTCACAGCCTGGCTCAGTGTCAGTGCAGTAGTTGTTATCCTCAAGGGTGAAGATGGGAGTCATGCAGGCATCAGTCCTCCAGGGGGCAGCAGAGCTCAGGTCTTCCCTCAGGGCTGCTGATTTGTAGGATTCACTGGTAGACATCTGCTTTGTACAGTGCACGCACACACACACATAGGCCCTCATTTATCAATCGAGTGTAAAATCTGCCACAGATTCAAGTGCAGGTTTCGTAGTACACCCACGTCGCCACGGCATTTATAAAGTGATCGCAAACAGCTGATTCCGTTCTGACGTTAATAAATGTGACGGCTGAAATCTATCTGGCACGTCCTATGAAATCAAGCCTCGCCCTCGTTTTTGCGACATGAACACATGCAATACGACCTGTGGAAACCATGGTTACAGGGAAAAATAAGTTTCTCCTGTCCCTTGCTGCCCGCCTCACCCCCCTCTCTCATACACACACACACAGACAGACACACAGCACACGCAACTTGCAAGCCCAACTAACTGGTGTCTTGTTAAATAAATAAAGAACGAACACCTGCATGAATTAAATAAAGTTGTAGCAGGCCTACCCTGTCTGTTTCCCTCTCACCTCGCTTGCCTTGCTGTCATGTCCACGCACGCACCTACATGACACATCGACATCGCATCGCCATGAATGGAATTAGTTTGTAGGCTGGCCTATATTAATTTTACCCATTCGTGACCAGACGTGACTTTTTGTCCTACTCAACTCAATTTCAAGCTTTGGCGGAAATGGTAAATGCCAAAAATGTAGGTAATTTCGGCGTGCACCCATATTTTGGCGTACGCACAGTTGATAAATGAGGGCCTTAGTCCCTCATTTATCAACTCGGCGTATGCCAAAATATGGGTGCACGGCACGCCGAAATTACCGCAATTGTCGGCATTTACCATTTCCGCCAAAGCTTGAAATTGAACGTGTGCCAGGACAAAAATCACGTCTGCACTTCCCAACGATTCCCAACGTGGGTAGCCTACTGTAGCCTAATCTACAGCAGGCCGATGTCTTTCTGGAGTTACGGTATGTGCAATCTCCTCCTCGTTTAATAAACCTGACACGTCACTCGAATGCCAAATGTACCGTGCCAGGCTGCCAGCGCAAGTGGGAACCGCATCGGAGATAGGTAGGCTACCCAGCCAGCCCACCACCAGTGCCAGCCACATGAGGCTACGGTTTTGGCTGCACATTCATACAACTGCAGCGACTAGCGACTGAGAGGCAATCTAAATAGACTGTCGAACGTGCATGGTCAGTTGGTCACGGTGTCACGGACGGACCACAGTGATAGAGAGAGACAGACAGACAGGACAGGAGGAGCACCTATGCAAAACAGTGGCGTGTGTGTGCCTATTTGTTATTTAATTCATGGTTCACAGGTTCAGGTTTCGTTCACCAATATATCTTGTTGTATATTAAATTTAAATGTATTTAATAATTTAATATACAACTAACAACACACAGTGACAGTTGCTTGCAAATAGCGATATGTCCGTCCGTGCGTGCGTGCATGCGGGAGGGGGGGTGAGGCGGGCATCAAGGGAAGCGAAGCGAGAGGAGAAACAGACAGGGTAGGCCTACAGCTTTATTTAATTCATGCAGGTTTATTTAAGATACAAGTTGCGTGCGCGGGCGTGCGTCTGCGGGCTCAGGGCCTCAGGCACATCTTTGCACACAGCCGGGGACAGAGGAAGCTGGCGCCCGACATCATTCCGGCTTTTTAGACAGCTGGTGGATGGAAAAGAAGCTCCACCTCCGCGGCTGACTGACCCGGAGGAGAGCGTTTCCGGGAATCTGTTCGTTGCGTCAGTCAGCCGCGGAGGTGGAGCTTCTTTTCCATCCACCAGCTGTCTAAAAATCCGGAATGAACATAGCTCTAAATGAAACGCATTAGAGCTATGGACCAGAGCTACCCCCGGACATTGGCTCATCTTACCCATAGACACCCATTGTTTTAGACTAGAATAAGCTACTTCAGACAATTTAATTGCTAAATGATTCACATGGTTCTATCCATTGGCAAATCATCAACGTGTATGATATTACATTTTAGACCTACGTACATTTTGCTTTGTATAGCAGTAATTTTACATGTGTCGAAATTTTACTTTGACCGACAAAAACTGTTTTGTTTTTTTAATAATGTTTTCTACTTTCCCCATGTGCTTCCCAACTTTACAGCCAGGTGTAAATTATAAATGCTTACTAGATTTAAGGTCACATGGCAACACAGGTTTCTAGTTTTCTAGATAAAGGGGGTGGTCCAACTTGGACACTAGTGGCTCATTTTACCCCGTTCTCCCCTATGGCAGTTTTGTTCCTCGTTTTTGTGATAGATTAGATAGCATTCCATTTTGCTATGATCTTTGGTAGCTGTAACTGTCCCAGCAATGGGATTTTCTATTTCTATTTTTCTATTCTATTTTCTATTCTATTTTATTACTTACCTTTCGGCAAATACAAGATGGGAAAAAGGTTTCGGTACACATTGTATGTGCATGCCGTGTGTGGTGCCTGGTCTCGAATGCTGTTCATATTATGACCGGATGAGGGCATGCAAGGAGAGCCCTGTGGCTGTGAGTAGCATTAATGGAACCGGTGTGAGCAACTCAGACAGATCAACTGAGTTGCAGGGAGAGAGGAGCTCTTCTCACGCCACAAAGAGTGTCCGTAATAATAAAATAAAACATAAGAGAATTGATAGTAGCTCCTAAAAGAAGCGGCAGAAGGCGCACACGGTACGTTACATGTTGTTGGTCTCTGTGTTTGTAAATAGTGTTGTAGTTCCGTCGATTGTTTGATTGTTTGTTTACGTTTCATCTTGTTTGTTTACCCATAATCCGGAAGTCATGATTGACCGACAGTTACAACAAGGACATTCACATTGCATATTTCATGGTGGTTAAGAGAATATTGTATGTTTTGTGTTACAGTTTTCACGGCGTCTAAAAGGAAAAATAAAACCACCTTAAAGACATCTGTTGGAGCGTTGTCATATTTCTGCTGGCTAGGAGCCACTACAGTAGTCTCTTTCCAGTAGGCTATGTCACTGTAGGTATCTTTCTTTTAGTTTTCTTATAATCTGGTTAGGTACGTAACGTTTGTGTATAGTCCCTGTACTGGACCAACTGACTAAGGGGGCATCCCTGTCGGGTTTCTCCATGATAGAGGGCTATATTATGGACTCTATCACAACGCGTCTTTGCATCGTCTCATCTGCCCGAGTGAAGGTACCGCTGTATAGTTGCTTGCGACTATAGCTGACCATTGTTAGCTATAGTAGCTAGCTAACACAATAACATTTATTTCAAACAACTCAATATTCGGTCAGAATGTTAATCGAAACGCAAACAAGACACCATAACAATGTATTCAACCATTCAAGAGCATACATGCTCGTTTTGTACCTGAAAAGTGGAGAGTTCAACTTCAACGAGGATTCTGGAACAATTATCTGCCTGTGTTTAGCTGCAGCCTATTAGGGCACTGTTTTCTTTTTGCAAATCTAAGGGCACTGTCTAGTGAGCTAATCTAGTGAGCTAATTTAAGACTTCCGGTGGACGATCTCTTCAAAATAAGAGTATTGAAAAAAAGATTACTTACCATACAGCGATACATAGAACTTATGTATCGCTGTATGGATTGCCAATTTTTTCTATGATAGAAGGAGTTTTTGTCCAGCGTCCACTTTAGTCCACTTTAGTCTGGAAATGGGATGGGTTTTTTTTACCTCTGACCTCGCTGTACGTACGGCCTCTGCTGCTTAGCGGAGGGTGTGGTGTTGTAGAGGAGGTCTCCCCGGACATGTGCGTATGTCACACTAGTGACTAGTCGATACATAGAAGGGATTTTTGTCCAGCGTCCACTTTATAAAGTCCATGCACTCCAGTGAATAGCATTTATCCATTTATATAACTTTTTACGTTATTTAATTACTTATTGTTACACAGAAACATAATGTGTGTCTTTACAATAACTGTAATGTAATAATAATAGGCTACTAATAATGTAATGTATTAATTATAACTGGACTAGTTTTACAATTATTTAATTATCAACATTTTTATTCTGAAAGCAACCGGGGGTGTCTTAGATTTGCTAGCTCTCACACAGGAAGCTCTAGATTTGCCAAAAAGACGGAGCCCAGAGGAGCTAGGTCAGTGTGTTTGTGCGTATTGTTGTGCATCAGTGCATGTTAAACCAGCCAATAGAGGACCGACCTACACTGTAGCTTCCACTCAAAACCATAACGCATTCATTCAGTGATGATGGCCTATATGACATGCCCAATATAGCATATAGTATAGGGATGTCTACCAGGTTGAAAGTGGTTAAACCAATGCTGTGATAGGCTATATTGTGTCACAGGGAGATGAAAAAAAAACTATTTGCTTTTCTGTTTGATATGGTAAGTAAAAAGACCTGAATTAAAAATTGACTTGAGTAAAAAAGTATTGGTATCAAAATGCACTTAAAGTATCAAAAGTAGAAAGTACTCATTGTGCAGAATATGCCCCATTTACATTTTTTTAAATAAATAATTTGAAAATAGCAAATCGATGGATGAGCTTGTAGACCGGCTATGTTCAAATGGCCGAAATGTATAGTGCTGAAGTGGGTATGTTTTGTAATATTAATAAAAATCTACAAAGTAAACTAGAAACTAAAGTTTTCAAATAATTGTAGTGGAGTAAAATTACAATATTTGCCTCTGAGATGTAGTGGAGTACAAGTAAAAGTATTGGAAATTGGAAATACTCAAGTAAAGCACAAATACCTCAAAATTGTACTAGTAGGCTACAGTATAGGCCTTCTCAAGTAAATGTACTTACTTTCCACCACTGCTATCAACAATAAACACCACAATAAATCTCTTTTCACTGGCAATGCCCTTTCAGAGGAACGTTATATTAGGTGTCCACAAATGGTCCTCTTTCACCTATTTTTGGACTTATGTACTGTGAAAGGTCAACTATTTATGGTTTGGACAAAGAGCGGCTTCTGTGCATCGGCGGGCAACGACACTTGTTTCAGACACTTGTCTGAAACAAGTACACATGCACACACGGTCGCACGTGCACAATGTGCGCTCACACGTTTCTACAGTACACTATAGGCTAGTCTACTTGTGAGGACATGAACATTTTAGGACGGCACATTTCTGAATGCCATTTGTAGTTTTGGGACATTTCTTAAAGAATCCCCAAACCGTAAATCTATATGTGCTTGTAGATCAGCTATTTCCAGTGCACCAGCACGCGCTGAAATTAGATATAAAATATAAACTCCTATAACCCACATCCTAAACCTAAGCTCTTAGATGCCTAATCCTGACACCAAAATCTATCCTTGTTTATTTGTTTACATTAATTGTGGGCTCGTTGCAGCAGCAGTGAGCACACATAGATATCCTGCATTTTTCATGGCCTCAAAACTTCTGCCACCTATCTACTCCTACATAATACACTTTCACTCAGTAACTTTGTTCAGCTTACTGTGGAATCGTGGGGGTGTACATGAAATGGAATGTTTTGCAGTTTAAAAAAAAGATTATTTGAAAAGTTCAGAAAGTAGAGCTCAGAGATAGCTCTACTTTGGTTTTGTGAGTGTGTGTTTCAGCTCCTATACAATATTTTCATATTGTATCTATTTGCCTGTTTTTTCTCTGTGCGCGCGCACGGCACGCACACACACACACACACACACACACACACACACACACACACACACACACACACACACACACACACACACACACACACGATGCCAGTGGTAAACTAAATCACTTTAATTATGTCTCCCAATGTTCTAGTTTTACCAGCAGGAGAAACTGTGTGAAAAGAGTGGGATCTGGAATAGTTTTGTTTTTCACGAGGTGAGTAGACAGAGTACCGTGTTTTTATGGATCCATTTTGTACAGTCAAGGGAGTAAAGACTATTACTTTGCCACAACTGTGTTGAACCTGATATATTGTTACATAACATAGATGACATTTATCCCTCAGGGGAAATGTGTTAAGATTCAGAGAATTACAACGTAAAATCTGGGATTCAAATACAGTACCAGTCTCCTGAACAAAAGACCAGGCAAATGATTGGGGTGGGGGATAGATTAGAGCAGTGGTTCTAATTTATCTCGCAAAATAAACTAATAAAGCATTAGAATCAGTTTAACCAGTACAGTACATTGGCTATATTTGAAAATACACTTGTCCCGTGCCATTATGTGCTAGCCGGCATCCCTCCCCCGCACATCAAACGACTTTGTATATGAACGGAGATTAGAACACAGTATAGACATTATCTGGCCACGTAGCACCCCCACACAAGCTTTGATCTAGAGCCAGTTTCGTGCAGATAGTCCTGCCCCTCCAGACACAACCAAACAACGTCTGGCAAGATGAACGGCAAAGCAGAGACACACACGCTCTTGAATGGCCGGACAGAGGAATCACACCAACAGAAAGCCTCGCTCGTGGCCACGACCTTGGCTGGACAACCTGGAAGTCACTCAGTAGACTGTGTGTGGAACAACCTCAGATAGATCAGCTATCTGAGGTTGTAGATAGCTGATCTACAACCTCAGAACACATCGCGCTTGAAAGGGTCTGGATCGCTGGCCTACAGGGCTAGTGGTATACACACAGATTATTATGGTGCGCGTACACGCCTGGGCGGCCATTCCGGCCTAACAGACATGACACACTGGACAAGAGCATAGCACAATAGTAGACACTAGACAGCCAAGAAGTAGAGGAGCAGAAGGAAGGGAGAGGGGAGGGAACTTATAGCAAAAGAGGGAATGAGATATGAAACAAGATCAGATCGATTCCTCATTGGCCGCTGCAGTTCATTGAGCAATGTGTCTCCAGCGCAAGGAGGAAGGCACGCTGGGGAAGTGACTACTGGTCAATCACAGCTCATCTTTTCCGGGATTTACTAATTCAATCCAAGGGAGTTTACATGCTATATAGGGAGCTATATCCTCCAAAGAGGATGATCTCCCACCATGAAACAGCACATCACAGGCATCTAACTCGATAGACATGGGCTTTTCCCCTTGGGCTTTCTGGATTGAATTTGCACATCGTTGAATAACTGGTTCAAGTTGTTGCCACAAAATATGCACAGCTTTCGATTGTAGCCAAATACTGAATGACAACGGCATCATTCTGGAAGATCTGCAGAAGGCGTGTTCAGCTAGCAGTTGGTCTCTGTGTCAAACACATTGATATTATTTATCAAAAGTAGGAATTGGAGAAATCCCAAAAAGGCAGAGCGCATCCAAAACGTATTATTATTATTATTGTAGACAAAGCGGTCCCTCGTGAAAAAAAAACACATCTATATAATAAAAACGTATTTAAACAACACTTTTTAAAAAGGTTTTGATAAAAAGGAAGTGGAACCAAAACCATCAAAACTCAGTACTGCTTCTCACAACAAGATCTATTTTCTATATCACACGGTTCACAGTTACACCACACTCGTGCATCCTGTTAATGCTACCGGTCTCTGCAGAAAACATTAAGCAGTGAGGTTTGTGTCTATACTGTCTATTTTGGTCTACTGATTTATGTTATATAATTACAGTTTTGGAGTAATGTGACCACCAGTAGGCTATATCTATGTACTTGGTCAGTACTCCTGGACTGTGGCATGTGCGCATTGCTTTATGTTCGGTTGTCAAGGAACCCTGAGACAAAGCACAGCATTCTACGTATCCCTTACTTGCTGGTACAGAGTTTCTTGATCCCAGAGTTTCTGGGAGCTAGCTGTGCCAAAGAGAAAACCAGAAATGACACAACCATAAGCATTACTACATCTGATACTGTGCTTTTCAAAGGTAAACTGTGGTACCAGGCCTCTAAATCCTGACCTAAGGTTTCTGAAAAACTTCAAATATTTATATAGCAGCATCAATGAATGAATTGAATGTACTCTTTATGGAATGTCCCAATTCCAGTTTTCAAATGTACGTATAAGTCTTTTGAAAATAGCAGATCTATACAAGCTTACTCAAATCTAAAATGACAAGATGCTTTCCTGTTTTCTATGGGTTAAAGTATTAGAAATCATCAGTATTGGAGGGACAGCGAGTGAACACTGCCACGGCAGAGGAAACACTGCCACGGATGTTGGCGGCGTCGCTGTGGCTGCTGCCGCTGCCGGAGAATGCACTCGCTGCTTCTGCAGTAGCCTAGTGTGTTTTTACAAATTTTAATATAAACATAGGGTTTATAACCCTTAGGCAACCCTAAATATTCCTGACACCCGCATGTCATAAATGCAGAATGTGGGAGCTGGGAGGGGTCTAATATGATTACGTGGACTGTGTGATCATCGACTGTTCAATAATGTTTAGTAGGAGGGCTGCTATCTTATTACAAATTATTACTTTCAAGGCTGTGTGGACCAGCCAGGAGATTGATGAACCACATTCATTTTCAATAAAGTTATATAGTATATTTAGACACCTGAATTTAATTTAGTACATTTTTATTTAGATTTTGATTGTTCTCAATTAAAACACATTAGCCTCTGGTGAGTTGATACATTGACACATCTCACTACATAGCTGTGTGCTCACAGTGCTGTGTGATGATCAGCGCCCACTGTGTCACAAGTGAAGATGGTTTATGCACCCTGGATGTAGAGATCAAAGGATTACAACAGTAATGCCCATGAGTTAAACTTCTTCTTCCTCAATTTTTTCTCTGACACAACTTGACATTGTGTGTTTGTTATGGTTATTTTCAGGAGCAAAGACCCCCATGTTCCCACCTACTGTATGATGGACTTCACAAGCTGATGAGACAGCAGTGCAGAGCAGTGGCATTTCCCCCAGGAAATATTAAATAATTATTTTATATAAAAACAAAACAGTCAGTTCTGACTTTTAAATGAATGATAAGACAAGACAAGACAAGTATTTGAATATTCTGAATCTGTGTTCAACTAATTATTGAGCTGGGGATATCTCCTTAGTAGGCTGGAGGGAAGACACTGACAGCGAGAAAGAAAGGTGCCATTTATTAACAGAAAGTCCACAAATAATCCAAATAAATTGGTAACTGCTTGCTTGCCATGGCTAAGTTCCAACTTACAACATCAGAACATAATTTATGATATACTGTATATATATCAAGACAAACGTGGTGTACAACAATATGTCGGTGTGGTAGGCCCCGGTCTCACTGTATGCACCAAAGACAAAAATTGGTCTATGAGCCCAACCAGCCACAGGTGCCGTGGTGGAGGAAGTAAACATAACAACCCCATTACTTCTGCTAAAATATCCACTGTATAAAAACAGTTTAGGTGAGAACTGGGCTTCTTTATTAAATGAGCTTTAAGAGCTGATGTCTCAGATTAATGTGTTGAATAAACCAAGTCTATCCATGACCCACCACAAACATGCACCGACATAAAACACACAAACCAAGGACAAATATAAAATGTTGAATTAACATGAATTAAACAGCTACTCAAGCTAAACTCCCTGTACAATTTGATTTAAGTTCTGTTGTCTCTTGTACTTATTTGTTGTAATTGTGGAGCAGGGAAGTGCACTCTCTTTCAGGGTGGGTTGAGGAAAACAGTTTAACAACATTCTTCTATATATTCTAGAGCAATCAATTTGAAAAGGAACATGGTGTCATCGTGTCAAGTCCAAGTCCCTCATTTCCCACCTTCCATTTAGTCAGACCTGCAGGGAACAGGGAACTGCTCTTTATTTGCCAGGTTTAAGAAGGCTTGTTGGAGGAATCCTTCATCCTCCTCTTCTCCATACCTACGTCTCCTCCATAACCTGTTAGGGCACAAAAGTCACTGTCAAACCCAGTTGATTGGGCTGAAAATATCCTTGCTGTAGGTCTACAGGTATTATTCGATACAGATTGCTACAAAAAATAACATCCTTGACATCTATACCGTCTAAAGTAAGGCCTTCTTCAGTTAGTAATACTACTACTAATAATACAACATGTTTTTATCTCTCTTACCGTCACCCAGACTTCAGTGGGGGTGTTTCGGCTCTTCTTCTTAGCAGGACCTTCATCAGCATTTAACTGTAGACTAGCAGAATATTGCACAATAAAGAGTATAATAATTTACAGAATATGGAAACAATCTTACACTGAATATTATACTCTCTTAAATACTATACACAAATGTGTCTTAATGCTGAACTGATTTTATTGGAGGGACATTTGGAATAGACTGTTCTAATTCGATTCATAGAGTAGAACAAATATTTATTGGTATGGAAGAAAAGACAGACATAACAGCCGAGATAACGACAGTGGAATGCCAGGCCAGAAAGGTTATTAGTGAGTGAATCTAGGATGTTGTGTAATTGTATAAGAAATAAATTACCTGCTGCAGGAAGGAACTGTGGGGTCAACAGTGGTTCCATCAACCTCCTTATCCTGCACTGCATCTGCACCTGAAGGACACATCAAGGTCATTATAGTGAATGAAAAGTAAAACAGATCTGTCTGATTTGTACTCAAAACTCTAAATTAGGATGAGCAACAATTCTGTTTTCATAATGGTTTAGGAATAATGTATGATGAAGACGAGCTGTAAACAACGAGAAGAATGAGAATGAGATGGAGCAAAATGAGATGATTAGACAACACAGAGCATTGTCATTTACATTGAACACAATGCCTCCAAATGTGCCTCAGTTTGGTAACTTCTCTGTTACAGAAAACACAGACTGAAATGCGACATAATAATTATTACTGTTAAGTGCACGAGATCAGAAGAATGGCATTTGGGAATATTTTTTTGAGTCGAAAATGCAATGCAAACAAGTTAGTGTAGTTACCATAATAGAACATAATCAGAAGGAGATAATGTTGACATAATCAGATGTTTGATTCCGTTATATACTTTTTGCATGTGTCAGCTCAGATAACTTACATGCTATAGTAAATGCATGTATGCTGTTCACCTCACAGATTTCTTTCTGTATGAGAACCCATTTCAAAAGAGTTGCACAAACTAGAGGGTAGCATGTGTCCATAAATTTAGACCCGGTCCGAAACTGGACCCAGAAACAGAGACGATTAAATTAGGATGCGATCCTAAGTAGACCGAGGTATATTCCGGCTGGGTCTTTTGGACCCATAGTGTGTCCGATGCTATATTGCTGCGATATTATGTGTATTTTCACCATGACGTTGAGACTGCCTGCCTAGGAACATTTAAAGCTCAGATCCTCCTGGGTCCTTACAGGCAAATGCCAGGAAATTCATCCTCAGTTCGGCTCTCTGACCTGTGAGCCAGTCTAGCACAAACTACAACACTTTTTTTTCCTCACCTGTATGAGTCCTCATGTGTGTCTTCAGGTGTGCATACAGACTGAATCTTTGTTCACAAACTGTACAAGTGTAGGGTTTTTCCCCTGTATGAGTCATCTTGTGACTCTCCAGAGCACCATTACGGGTGAATCTTTGTTGACAAACTGTACAAGTATATGGTTTTTCCCCTGTATGGGTCATCATGTGTTCCTTCAAATGACCATTTTGTCTGAATCTTTGTTGACAAATTGTACAAGTGTAGGGTTTTTCCCCTGTGTGGGTCATCATGTGTTTCTTCAGATCTCTATTTTGACGGAATCTTTGTTGACAAACTGTACAGGTATATGGTTTTTCCCCTGTATGGGTCATCATGTGTCTCTTCAGATCTCTATTTTGACGGAATCTTTGTTCACAAACTGTACAGGTATATGGTTTTTCCCCTGTATGGGTCATCATGTGTCTCTTCAGATCACAATTTCGAATGAATCTTTGTTGACAAATTGTACAAGTGTAGGGTTTTTCCCCTGTATGGGTCATCATGTGTTCCTTCAAATGACCATTTTGTCTGAATCTTTGTTGACAAATTGTACAAGTGTAGGGTTTTTCCCCTGTATGGGTCATCATGTGTTCCTTCAAATGACCATTTCGAATGAATCTTTGTTGACAAATTGTACAAGTGTAGGGTTTTTCCCCTGTATGGGTCATCATGTGTTTCTTCAGATTACAATCTAGGCTGAATATTTGTTGACAAACTGTACAGGTATATGTTTTTTCCCCTGTATGGGTCATCATGTGTTTCTTCAGATCACCATTTCGAATGAATCTTTGTTGACAAACTGTACAGGTATATGTTTTTTCTCCTGTATGAGTCCTCATGTGTTCCTTCAGAGTATAATTATGATCGAATGTGTGACTCTTCATGGATGGAGTATGTTTCACTGATTTCAAGTCCAGGGACAGCTTGTTGCTTAAAGACAATCTTTGTCCTTCCACATGTGTCTTGAGTGATTTCAGTGTGTTTAAAGCCGACTGGTGTTGCCTGGTCTCCTCCCACTCATCACTGTCTTCAGTGATGTCAGATTCAGAACCGTGTGAAGAAAGGAGCTGTTTCTCACTAGTTGGCTGCGATACTGAACAGTCGGCAACATCAGTTGTAGTTTTCATGTGTTCAGTTGAGATGATGGATAGAAGCGCTGTGTCTCTGTTTTCATCATCATTTTCACTTTTTACTGTTAGTAATGTCAACATGGACCCGGCAGCCTCCTCTGGTATTATAAGTGGCTCCGCGGGCTCCTCTTTAATCTGGTGGGGTTCTGGTTTCTCCTGGACCAGACTGGGGATCCTCTCCTGCTCCTCTTTACACACAGGAAGGAGTGTGACATCTAGAAGGAGGAGAGAGGAGGTAAGGAAAGGAAAGGTACTATGTTTACCCAGGGTAACTGGACTAAGCTCAAGAACTTGTTTACAGCCAGGCCCTGCTCTGAACATTTCATGGTAGAGGTTCAATGCCTTGTCCAAGGGCACTTCAGCAGTGGTCATTTTAACGTGCCGGTCCGGGGATACGAACTAGCGACCTTCCGATATCAAGACCGCTCCACAAACCGTTCGGCCACCGCTGCCTCTAAGGTGACATCAGCATCGCGCAACTCAAATAGGTGATTCTCTCAAATAGACTATGTGTTGTAGCGACTACTTCTTCCCATCAAATCAAATAGTAGTAGTGCTATGAGGCTGAGCTGTCGGCAGGAACTGTATGACGCGTTTCCAATCAAATCCAGAAAGGTTCTTATTGTAGTTTTAGATTTATTGACAAATAAACAAAGTCCAAGAATGTACTGAAAATGTTGATAAATGAAAACGTACTCTGTTGGTATAAACGATCAAAAGATAAACGGTCAAAAGATAAACGGTCAACAGAAAATATTGAGCCTAGAGCTCACCCCCATTCTCTCACTGAAAAGCCACTGCCCAGACACACAGCTGACATAAGTAAAATGATTAGCAGACACACAGCAGGAGCTCATCAACCAGGTAAGGGCTGTGGCACATCGAAAACCCAAGCGTGGGGAAAAATAAACAAATAGAATAAACAAACAAAATGTATATTTTGGCTCCTACAATACCGGCCCCTAATTATTAAATAACAAATAATAATTATACAATCATGAATGGCAATCAAATCGATTTTTTTCTTTTAAACGCAAAGTCTTCTTTCTCCTTTCTTCAAGATGTGTATGTATAGTTCATAGTGAGTGTAGTGAATCAGTGTAGTGTGCAAGGGGCAAAAAAGGGGCAAAAGTCAGCGGCAAAGGGGAAAAGGTGAAATCCAAAGTCAATTTTCTTCCGCCTCCTGTAGCAGGCAGATTTTGGTGATGGGTCTGTTCAAAAATCCAGTCTTGTGGCTTGTTTTCTTTTTCTGATACGGCTGAGAAGCAGTCCTTTAAATCTGAGCATCCATGCTGCAGCCTTCTTCAAACGAGTCCAGGATGAGAAGTGATGAATGAAGCGTGTTGTTGCATCCACTTCTTCAGATGTTATCTGAGCAGCATTTACAGTCATGCTTCTTACTTCAGTGTCCTTGGCTGAGATTTCTTCCAACCTGTCAGGATTCTGAGGCCACTCTTCCTGGGGATGAAGAAGAAACTGAGGACCGGACACCCATGTGGTTTTCTTCAGAAAGGATTTAACTGTCAAGCCTCTCGAAGCCATGTCTGCTGGGTTGTTAACAGAGTTAACATATCTCCACTGGTGTGCATGTGAGACTTTGACAATTGTAGCAACTCTATTTGCCACAAAGGTTCGAAATCTTGCGGTCTTGTTGTTGATGTACTTGAGCACAGATGTGCTGTCGGTCCAAAATACAGAGTCTGCCAGTTCCATCTGCAGCTCTTTTCTCATTAGTGTGTCCATTTTGCTTGCCATGGTAGCAGCAGTCAACTCCATTCTAGGGATAGTAGCTGGTTTTAAAGGAGCTACTCTTGCTTTCCCCAGCACAAAACTACAGTGTACCTGGCCACGGTTATTGTACAGTACAAGGTACGTGACAGTTCCATAACCGTCTTCACACGCATCGGCGAAATGATGCAGTTGAGCAGATGTCACTGTTCCAAAGCTTGTGGGTTTGAAGCATCTGTCAACTTTGAAATCTTCCAATAGATGAAGATCTTGAATCCAATTAATCCATTCCTCTGTAATAGAATCTGGAATTGCATCATCCCAACCAATCTTTTTCCTACACAACTTTTGCAGGATCTTCTTGGCAGTTAAGACTACCGGAGCCAACATTCCTAGGGGATCATATACAGAACTGACTGCAGAGAGGATTCCCCTTCTTGTGAGAGGTCTGTTTTTCAAGATGATTTTAAACTTGAATACATCTGATTGGACGCACCATTGTACTCCTAACACTCTTTCCACAGGTAAATCATCATGATCTAAATCAAGATTCTTCATTTCCTTTGCTCTTTCGGTTTCAGGTATGCCGTTCAAGACTTGACGACTGTTACTCATCCACTTGGTAAGTATAAAGCCTCCCTTGAAACAGATTGCTCGTAGTTCATGATACAGAGCTATTGCATTTTCCTCTGTAGCTGTTGATGCCAGACAGTCATCAACGTAAAAGTTGTTCATGATGGTATTTACAGCCTGAGCACTGAACTGGTTGACGTTGTCCTCAGCACATTTCCTAAGGGAAAAGTTTGCACAGCTAGGCGAGGAAGTTGCTCCAAATAAATGTACAGTCATTCTGTATTCCATCATGTTCTGACTGTAGTCTCCATCTGGCCACCAGAGGAATCGTAACAAGTCACGATCTTCAGTTGGTACTTTCACCTGGTGGAACATTGCTTCTATATCAGCAGCGATGACAACAGGCTCTTTACGGAATCTGGCCAAGACTCCAATTAATGAACTGGTCAGGTCTGGCCCCTGTAAGAGCTGAGAGTTCAGTGAAACTCCTCGAAACGTAGCTCCACAGTCGAACACCACTCTGAGCTTTTTCTTTTGTGGATGTAGAACACCGTGGTGTGGTAGATACCATTTTCCTCCATCACTGCGTCCCAAGACGTTGTCTGGTACTTTCTCGGCGTAACCTTTAGATATCATATCAGACATGAACTTGGTGTATTCAGAATGAAAAGAAGAATCTTTCTTGAACCTTTTCTTCAAGTTCAGTGTGCGTTGTTCAGCCACACTTCGGTTGTCAGGCATGAATATCTCCTTTTGCTTTAACGGCAATGCAATGCAATAATGCCCATTGACAAGCTTAGCCGATGTTGAGACTGAATTCAAGAACTGCTGGTCTTCTCTTGAGTGTTCTTGTTCGTCTCTGCTGCACTCTGGAAAGTCTGTCTTGAATTGTTGTTCCCATAGTTGATCAAGTTTCACAACTGATATCCGGTTGGCACTTATAACTGACTGGTCTTGCGCATAGTCAGTCTTTCCATCTAATGGCCCATTAACTGTCCAACCAAGCATGGTTTTTACAGCGTACGGTCCATCTCCCACACTCCGGATGACATCAATAGGTTCCAGTGCCTTGGGTACATCTGAGCCAATCAGCAGCTCCACCTCAGAGTCAAGTTCAGGTAGGTGAATATTCCTCAAATGAGGCCACTGATTGATGTCATTTTGCTGTGGTATGTTTCTTTTGTTCACAGGCATAGTCCTCTGCGTATACATGCCTGGAAGAATACAAAATTCATTGCTGTTCAATCCAGCCACTTCTAGGCCTGAAACGATTTGCGTTTCAATAACCTTCTTTTGTCCCATAGTTCTCAACAATATGTTGGATTTTCTTCCATGAAGGTTTAGTTTAGCCATGAGCCTCTCTGTGCAAAACGATGCCGTGCTACCTGGGTCGAGGAATGCATATGTATGTACTGTCGTGTTCCCTTTCCTGGCCTTTACCTGAACCGGCACGATCGCAAGTTTGCATTTATCTTCACCGGCCCCAGTTAGACCACTTGTCAGCACGGAAGCTACTGCTTTTTCTTTAGTCTCCTTCATTTCAACTGAGTCTTTGTTCCATTCCTTCGTTCTTTGGTAGATATGCAGCATTTTGGGGTGCCTTAAGCCGCAAATGCTGCAATTGAGTCTCTTTCTACATGTAGCACTGACATGTCCTTTACACATACATCCAAAACAAATTCCGTTTTCTTTTAGAAATGTGAATTTCTCATTATGTTCCCTCTTCTCAAGCTCTGGGCACAGTTCTAGAGCATGTTCACCCTGGCAGAATAAACATCTCTTCATCACAAAACGACCTTCCTTTTCCTTCTCTTTTGCAGCCGTCACTGTGGTTGAAAAATTACTTCCCTTTGTTTTGTGAAGAGGTTGTGACCTGGACCTTCTTGTGTCTTTGCTTTCTGGAGTGTCTTTGATGTCACCAAAAATGGGATCCGTTACAATCTTGACTTGTTTCTCTAGAAAAATGACAATGTCTTTGAAACTTGCTCTTCTGCCGTGGTTCTCCTGGAAATCACATACCACAGATCGCCATTTATCTCTCAAACGGTAAGGCAGCTTCTTTATAATGGTCAACAAGTTAGATGGCATATCCAGCTCGTGCATGTAGTCAACGTCCTCCATTGCATTAGAACATCCTCGTAGGAAGAGAGTATACGCTTGCAGAGCTTTAGTGTCATCGGCTTTGATTGACAGCCATGAAAGAGCCTTCTCCACATAGGCTGTAGAGATCTTATGCTCATTGCCGAAGTGCTCTTTCAGTAGAGCTTTAGCCTTCCTGTAACCTCTGTCCGACACCATATGAAGACAACTCCTCACCAGTTCCCTGGGTTGTCCTTGGGTGTATTGTTCCAGATAGTAGAGACAATCTGTCGGATTTGGGTTTTTGGTTTCAATGCTGTGTTCAAAGGATTTTATGAATGTGTGATATTGAAGTGGGTCACCATCAAAAACATGAATCTCCTTCTTCGGCATAGAAGACAGACATTGATGTTGAATGAGTAAAGCTGTGAGTTCATTTTGCTTCTCCATGACAGAATATATATTATTGCCCTGTTCAACTGTACCTCTGGGGCCCATTTGGCTTTCCACGGGTGCTGCTGTTGTGCGAGATCGTACAGCCTGATTTATAGCTCTGCCTGTGGCAGTGCCCGCTGGCGCCGATGCCCCAACAGCTCTCTCTGTAGTTGTATTTGCTGTCAGTGAGTGGAGCGGAGCCACAGCGCCACCTGTTGTTATAGGTGCTGGTGCCTGCCTGCCAACAGTGGGTTGTGAGGGCACATGAACTTGATCTTGAGTGGGTTGTAAATGTGTTGTGTAAACGGCAGCCTGCTTTGCCTTCTCAAAATAAGACATCATTCCATCTGTCACGTAAGATTGAATAGTAACACCAGATCTCTTTGAGCCTAAAACCTTCATTTTTGCCACATTAGCAGCCATGTTCGTTTCCAGCTCCAGATTTTCCTTTTGTCTTCTCAGGTGCTCCATTTGCTCCTCTAGGGCATGTCTATTCTGGATCATTTTTTGATGAACAATGAGAGCAGCCATTTCTGCCTCCGCTTTCAAACGTGCGGATTCTGTACTTGAAGCTTTAGAACCCTTTGTTTTCTTGGTTATGTTTGACACACTGTCACCAGGTTGGATTGTTTCCTGTAAGTCAGCTGACTCTGTTGCCTGTTGTGACTGCGTTACATGTTGTGATTGTGTGTGCCTTTGAGCATTAGTGGGTAGCAATTTGTCCTGCTGCCCATCAGTAATTTCCACAGTTTCCACCTCCTGTCCAACAGGTATTTCAATATGTTGTGCATGTCCAGCATTAATTTCCACATGAACAGATTCAGTAACTGGCTCGGCTTCAGTTACTGATTGTGCAGGAATTGATTCATTCACAATAATCGTTTCATGAATTGACATTTCAACCCTTGGCATTTCATTCATTGGCATTTCAATCATATCAAACCACAGTTTTACATCATCCCTGAAATCTGAATGGTGCTTTATGACACGTGAAAACCACAAATTTTGATTTTCCTGCTCCTCCTGTGGAATCAAGACAATTACTGAATTATGTGCTGCTTTTGCATTTTCATACATTTCATTCAGTTTCTCCATTGTGCTTTGCACATCCCTTACATTTGCATCATTTTTCATGAGCCCTTTTATTTCCTTTGTGAGCTCTTGCATTTGTTTCACATAAGATTTACGGTCTTTCTGATCCTTTTCAATTTTATTTGACAGCGCTTTGGCCGTGAGCTTGACCGTCCTCCTCCGTGACTCCTCCTCCATTTGATCCTCCAGATCCATTTCGTTTGTGCCTGTACTTGTAACGTTTGTGTCACTCATTTTGACATTTCCATCCAATATACAAGAAAGAATTCACGGCAAGCAACCACAGTGAAACGAGCAGCCGTAACCCCAGTCAATTGCGTCAATCCAGCGCAGCAGCGCACACACACCAGCCAATTCAATCAATAGTCCCCAATGGACCAGCGGCAGCACTTCTTCCAACTGTGTTCAATTCAACCAAATACACAGAAGGAATTGGCGTGCTAATACAATTGTATCTCACCGCTAATGGCTGTGATGCGCTGTTGCGTGTTCAAACATTTTCACTGCTGCGGCGGTTCATCTCGCTCCAATCCGAGTCACTGAGGCGCCACTCAAAGTTCAACTGTTGCTGCGATGTTCTCCATGTTCCAATGTTTCCTTCCAGATCTTATTTTTCTGTTGACAATGTTGTAGCGACTACTACCAGCGAGGTGGTCACTGTTCATCAGGTAGTAGTGCCAACTGAATATAGACCACAGGTACTTAGCATTGCCCATGATTCCAGCTTAGCTGGACATCTGGGAATAAAAAAAACATATTATCGAGTGTTGCGTAATTTCTATTGGCCGGGGCTGAAAGCCGACGTAGCCAAATACTGCCGGTCTTGTCACACTTGTCAAATTGTAGGGAAACCCAACCAGCCTGTCCCACCCGCCCCTCTACATCCAATTCCTGTGATTGGGGAGCCGTTTGAGGAGGTGATTATAGATTGTGTGGGTCCACTACTAAAAACCAAGTCTGGAAACCAATATTTGTTAACGGTGATGTGCGCTGCTACCCGATACCCGGAGGCCATCCCGTTGAAAAATATAAAAACCAAATCTGTATTGAAGGCCCTTATCAAAAATTTTTCCACTTTCGGGCTACCGATTTCGGCCCAAACAGACCGAGGAACGAATTTTATGTCTAAAGTGTTCGCACAGGTTATGGGAGAACTGAAAATTAAACATAAAACGTCAAGTGCTTACCATCCAGAGTCTCAAGGTGCGCTGGAGAGGTTTCACCAGACACTAAAGTCCATGTTACGAAAATATTGCCTGGAATCCGATAAAGACTGGGATGAGGGCGTCCCTCTTTTATTATTTGCTGTGAGAGAAACCATTCAGGAGTCGTTAGGGTTTAGTCCCTGTGATCTGGTGTTTGGACACACTGTGCGCGGCCCGTTACAACTGCTTAAAGAGAAGTGGTTGTCGGAGTCACCAAAAATTGAACATAAGGTGCTTGACTATGTGAATGCTTTCCGTCAGCGCCTCCATCATGTGTGTGAGTTGGCTCGTGAAAACTTGAGCAAGGCTCAGTCTAAAATGAAGCGGCGCTACGACAAAAAGTCAGTGCTCAGAACGTTCCAATCCGGAGATAAAGTGCTATTACTGCTCCCCTTTGCCGGTTCAAGTCTTCACCCACGATTTTCAGGCCCGTATGTGGTGGAACGAAAAATGAGTGATACTAATTACGTGGTAAAAACGCCAGATAGAAAACAAAAGGCTCGGGTATGTCATATTAATATGATGAAGAAGTATGTTGGTAGAGATTGTGAAGTACAACCACCTCCCGCAGCATCAGTGGTCCCAATGTGTGTTGCTGCTCCCCCGAAGTATAATTTGGCTGAGGATGGATTAATTGAAAAGAGTGGATCGATGCCCGTGGCTCGTTTGGGCAACTCTGATGTACTGCGTAATTTACAGTCCTTTTTGGCTCATTTGTCTGGGTCTGCTCGGGCAGATATCATTCGGTTAATCGAAAACAATTTATTACTTTTTTCCGACCATCCTCGCCAGACTTCCGTTTTGTGCCACGACATTGATATAGAAGGGCATAACCCCATTAAGCAACACGCATATCGTGTTAACCCCACAAAGAGAGCACTGATGCAGCAGGAGGTACAATACTTGGTGGAAAATAAATTGGCTGTTCCTAGTAACAGCGCATGGAGCAGTCCGTGCCTGTTGATTCCTAAATCTGACAACACAAAACGTTTTTGTACGGATTACCGAAAGGTTAATTCAGTTACCAAGCCGGACTCTTTTCCGCTCCCGTTGATGATGGATTGTATTGACAGAGTCGGTTCTGCGAAATTTGTAACAAAGTTGGACTTGTTAAAAGGTTTCTGGCAAATCCCCTTAACCCCGCGAGCGTCGGAAATATCCGCATTTGTGACACCCGATGATTTTCTCCAATATACTGTTATGCCGTTTGGGTTGCGTAATGCGCCCGCCACGTTCCAGCGCCTGATGCGTAATGTCCTGGCTGGAGTGGAGTGTTGCGAGGCCTACATGGATGATGTGGTGGCGTACTCTGATACATGGTCTGATCATATGAAAACGGTTGCTCTTATTTTCAGCCGCCTCCGGGAAGCAAACCTAACTCTAAACCTCGCTAAGTGTGAATTTGGTAAAGGCACGGTAACATATTTGGGTAAACATGTGGGCCAGGGGCAGGTTCGTCCGGTGGAAGAGAAAGTGAGAGCTGTCGTTGAGTTTGCTGTACCAAAGACAAAGAAATGTTTGCGCCGTTTTATCGGTATGTGTGGCTATTATCGGGGTTTTTGCAGAAACTTTTCTGTGGTCGTGGCTCCTCTCACAGCAATGGTTAGCCCTGTAAAACCGTTTGTGTGGTCACCACAGGCGGCATTTGAAGCTGCTAAAGCATTGCTGTGCAGCACACCCGTCCTTGCGGCACCTGTTTTCAGTAAACCTTTTAAATTAGAGGTTGATGCGAGTGGATATGGGGCAGGGGCTGTTCTTCTGCAGGAGGATGAGCAGAATGTGGATCATCCCGTGTGCTATTTTTCTAAGAAATTTAACAAACACCAGTTGAATTATAGCACAGTGGAAAAGGAGGCTCTGGCGATGTTGTTAGCCCTGCAGTATTTTGAAGTGTATATTGGGTCTACCCCCGAAACTGTTAAAGTTTTTACAGACCATAACCCTTTAGTATTTATAGCCAGGATGCAGAACTCTAATCAGAGGTTAATGCGTTGGTCTATTGCATTGCAGGAATTCAATCTGGAGATTTGCCACAAAAAAGGTACCGATAATATAATTGCAGATGCCCTATCAAGAGGATTTTGATACAACCTCGGAAAGGATTGAGCACTCTAGGGGAGTGCTAAATTCTTGAGGAGGGGGGTGTTACGACTGGGGTCGTATTCTTATACTTATTCTTATACTGTGATGTGGTCCTATATGCTGTGACATGTCTTTCTGCCCTGGTGTGGAGTGGTGCGCGCGCCCCGTGCATCGCCCAGATGAAGATGGCATAGTGAGCCTGGGCGTGATTGAGGATGCAGAGCGCGGTGGACAGCCGTGATTGGCGGAGGAGGCCTGAGTCCCACAAGACACCTCAGTCAGTGGCTAACGAGGGTGGCCTTTCCTCTACATAAGAGAGGAGCAGAGGAGAGTGCGGCACGCAGGGGACAGACCTGTCTTCCTCGGCTCCCAACCGGCCACCGCCCTTCCTTATGTTGTTATGTTTTGTTACTCTGAGTTTTGTTGCGTTGTGTCCAAACCTATATCGGAGATTTTGAGTTAAAGTCCTGTTTTCGTTAAGGAGGTAAGCCCCATGTGTTTTGTTTTGTTAGGGAAGATTATTTTGTTTCTAGTTATTTTCTTATTTAATTTATCCGTTGCCCTAAACCCCTTTACCTCTGTTGTAAATATAATTTCCGTTAATAAACCCATATTTGCTTTTCAACCTTTGTTCGAGTGGCTGCTTGGGAGTTGGGGAAGGCGGGAGCGTCATATTTCGTGTTGGGTACCAGATCCCCTAGACTGGTGCATAACACCATCAAATCAAATAGTAGTAGTGCTATGAGGCTGAGCTGTCGGCAGGAACTGTATGACGCGTTTCCAATCAAATCCAGAAAGGTTCTTATTGTAGTTTTAGATTTATTGACAAATAAACAAAGTCCAAGAATGTACTGAAAATGTTGATAAATGAAAACGTACTCTGTTGGTATAAACGATCAAAAGATAAACGGTCAAAAGATAAACGGTCAACAGAAAATATTGAGCCTAGAGCTCACCCCCATTCTCTCACTGAAAAGCCACTGCCCAGACACACAGCTGACATAAGTAAAATGATTAGCAGACACACAGCAGGAGCTCATCAACCAGGTAAGGGCTGTGGCACATCGAAAACCCAAGCGTGGGGAAAAATAAACAAATAGAATAAACAAACAAAATGTATATTTTGGCTCCTACACTATGTATTGGAAACACTGGTTACTACTGTATGGATTTGTAGGTCTGTTCAGTTTTTGCATAGCACATATGAACACCAGCATTACAAAACCAATGCAACAGGGTGGTGATCCATATTGAACGGTATCAGGCTTGGTTTTCAAAGCAGTGAGTGTAGGTTTGTTCCCACTAGTTTTCTTCACCATTCAAATAATATTCAATTAATTTAGATTTTCACAGACATATCGGTAGGAGGACATCTGATGATTTGACTACGGTTAAACTGATTGAAAACAGTCTGATGTGTGTTTCACACTCAATATGGTCAATATTCACAGCAGTGTATTCCATAAGCACTGGAATCTGGCTGAACAGCTACGTTATGTCATGTGTGAACAATATAGCCGGTCTAAATGTCCTGTTTTTAGTTCAAATTACATTATTTGGTGGTTAATGCAACACATCAATGATAAATTAAATAATTGGATAACTTGTTCATATGGATTGGAACAGGCAAAGTCACATGATAGATGTGTTTTACTAGTTTATATTGTTTTCCACGCTTGGTACACATCAGATAACCATCTGATTTATTACCACACTAGGTGTTGATTCAGATACACAAGCAGCATGAGTCATCTCATGTGCCAAATATAATTGATGTAGAAACCACCCCTAAAATATGCCAATGTGTCAGTCAGGTCATGGAGCAAACCTGATGTTGTTCTCCCTTCATTCACCTAGCCTTGTTTGCACAAGCCATTAGATCCCTACACAGGCTGCACCACGATCTCATTAATGTCCTACACCTACTGTGTTCCGTTGACCCATCAGCTTCCTCTGGTCTCTGAACAGACTCCTCCCGTTCTTCTTTAATCTGTGGAGGTTCTGGTTTATCCTGGACCAGACTGGAGCTCTCCTCCTGTTTTTCTTTATTCTGTGGAAGTTCTGGTTTCTCCTGGACCAGACTGAGGCTCCTCTCCTGCTGTTCAGGGGAAACCTCCTCTTTACACATAGGAAGGAGGAGAGAGGAGGTAATATTAGGAGAGAGCAACTCATTGCGTTTTCTGTTGGGATCAGATTTATTCTTCTACTTATTCTTCTACTTATAGTGAAGGGACAGCTAGGCTTCTAGCCAGAGCTAGGCTTCAGTTACACTCTTGAGCCAAGGATAGATTAAAAAGCCTGTATTATCTAGACAGGGCTATACATATTAAAACAAATAGAAAAACACCAAACGCCCGTCCCGATGGGATCCCTCTTCAATGCAAACTAGTTTTTAACTTCATCACATCATCACCACAAGGACTGGAGTCTTCACCTTTTTTGTATCTCAGCAGCACTCGGCTCGCCTCTGTTCTTATTTTTGTGTGTACCCCATATCGATGTTTTGATTGGCTGAGCACGGAATGTGAGGATAAAAAGTGAGGACAGAAAAGTGAGTAAAAGTTATTGGCCCCTCACTTAACACGGGTGATTTAAAAAGAATACTCAATACTTTATTAACTACACAAAACTCACATTAAAGCAACTAAGCATGCAGTACATGAAATCATTACTTAATACTAGCCTCAGTTCCATATAGGCTACACTGTATATACACTGACACGGAACAAGACAGGAACGCCCAAAAACGTCACATCCGGTTTTTTACCCTGGGCAGAATTTTCTATGGCTGCCAATGCAACTTTTTCCAATCCTTAATCACATACGGACAAACATCTATGCCGATAATATCTAACTTGCAGAAGTAGCGTGCCTTGTCCACGGGCAACAGATCTTTCAACGTATGGCATTGCAAATACGTTTGATAATCGCTACTCAATACGCAATATTGTTTTGGAAATGCCGCAAATTGCATTGCAGTGAACGAGAGCAAATCACAACTTACCCTGGGGGTGGTGACTCCGCCCTGAATACGCGTTTTCGTGTCAGTGTATAGAACCCTTACTATTTTACGGTATTAATTATATTTTATATACTATAGGCCTATAGACTCCTGTTTATAAACACTGCGTCATAGTATATACATGTAATTATTTGTATTATTTGCACAGTGTACAGTATACAGTACACAGTATACAGTTCCCCTTTTTTCCATGTTATGTTCCTTGAAAGTTCATAGATTAATAAATGATTGCTGCTACAGCTTATAAACAAAGTTTATACAGGCTGATTAGGTTCATACTCTCACTGCTTTGACCCAGTGTTACATCGGAATAAATCAGTGACTTAACAAGACCCTTTTAATTAAAGGTAGGGTAACTGATTTTCTTTGGTTAAATAAGAGTTAAATAGCTATATTCTGACAGTAAAGGCCTATTCATAGACTGGATTTTCGGTGGTGAGGTGACCACCGCTCCGGTGGTGAGCTGACCACCGGAGCTGAAATAACGTTGAGCGGTGGTGAGTAAAAACAGAGAGAAGGGCTGGAGCGGTGGCGGTGGTTTGCTCTTCACCGCGGCTCGTGACGTCATGTTGTAGTTCGGTGGTCACCTAACCACCGAAACTCCAGACTATGTATGAGCCTTTAGAGAACTCAGTCAGGAAATAGATTACATATTAAGTGAAATTGGAAGTGATGACACAAAGAAATATGCAGACAAACTTGGAACAGGAACACTATAGCTGATCCAACTCTCTCCTGATTGGTTGAACCTAAGGGAGACTGCTGTTACTGAACAAACACTGTTTTGCTGTGTGTAGAAGATCTGACGTCACTTTTGTTTATATATATATATATATAATATATATAAACAAAAGTGAACGGAGCATAATATTATTAGTGCTGTCTGCCGTGAGACCTGGCTTAATATGGTCAATAGGCTACTCAATACTGAATCAATGCTCTATTAGTTGGCTGCCAAATAAACCAGTATAGTATTAGTGACATCATCTGTGTCTGTGTGAAATACCTGGACTGACATCTATTAATCTGCTGTATCCAGTCCACCATAGTCTACTCCCTGCTCAACACATCACATCATATGATGACAGTAGAATTCAAAGACACATTCATGCAATACAAATAAATAAATAAAACATTTTCTTCTTTGATAATTTATGGTTAATGGTCCCAACCTGCTCTGTGTAGCATGATGACTGCAGGTTGTAAAAGGCAGACATCTTCTTCCTCATATTCTCTGATCATTCTTTTAACTTCACAAAATAACTCTTCGGCAACCACAGATAGTCTGTGGTTGATAAATGACTTCACTGTTTCTAGTAAAGTCATATTATTAGTCTATTAGTCTCAGAATAGATTACTAAACTAGTTTTCATTGTGTGGCCACGTTTCTGACAGGTCAAAGTTAAACACTTCCTGGTTGTGATTTGAGCTTTGATGCCAACACCGCCCCCTTCTGGTGAAGAGCTGCACAGCAGTCTTCAAATGGTTTTAATATAACATTCAGAACGCGATGGAGCAGCTCAGCTTCTTGAAACTAACTAATAAGTAGCTTCTAACAAACCGGGAGAAGAGGATATTTTTGGTAGAGTTAAGAGGATGTAATTTATATGACTTAAAGGAATGAGACAAATAATTCAGGCACAATAGAGGGAAAAAAAAAATCATTATATGCAATTGGCAATGCCATAGCCTATAGGCCTACTAACATGATAGTCTACTATACATTGCCATAGCCTTCTTCTGTGACTTGCAGCCAAGTGAATATAGTTAAAAATATTCAAATGAATAATAAACTAAAGTAATGGAACACAGGCGTTGTTATTTAGCAGTCAGGAAATTAGAGAAATATCTTTTTTATTCTGTATATTATTATGTTGCCATACATTCTCTCATTCGCTATTGCCCATGTGGACATGGTGACATTTTGTAGTTCATGCCAAAAGGAGAAATTAAGTGAATCTCAAACAACCACAACAGCAACTTGCTGAAATGTTTTTGGTAGGCTAAAGCTTGATGTCTTCTAAAGTGGTTCACAAACCTTTTCATGTAAAGGACCCCCAAAATGATACTCATTAGCCTGCGGACCCCATTAAAAAATATATCAAGGACCCCCATAAGAGATGTTTATGGTTCTAGCAGTGCCATTTTCATTTCAAGGGGCCCCCGGTTTGACCTGAATTAGGTTACAGTCCCCAATGTAATGGCATTTAAAATCTAGTGTACATTTGGTTCCATTTGTACACTCTCAGAGTTACAGATCCATAAGGGTCCATTTGGTTCCTAAGTATCATTTAGCTGGGCACCCCCTGGAACTCCTTCAAGGACCCCTAGATATATAAGATAAGACTATATTGACCCTGTGGGGAAAGTATTAGGACACAGTGCTGCTGTGCAAATATTACACGCGGAAATTACATTGTATCTAATGTATCACATGAATACAGATATGACCATCATGACTGACAGGGACATTCACACATTGCAGCATTGATAAGGAATTAACGAGTCTTTGAACCATTTAATCTGCACCTGGGCAGTTGATATTCATAAATGCAGAATGTGGGAGGGGTCTGATATTATGTGGGCCTGTGTGATCATTGACTGTTCAATAATTAATGATTAGTCCTCCGACTAATCAAGCTGATATAGGCTACATTGTTTATGTCACTATATACATAGCTGTGTACTCACACTCATAATAACTAAGGCCTATGAGTGTGACTTCACTGTGACACATAGTGAAGATATGGTTTATACACCCTGGATGTACAGAGAAGGGTGACAGACAGCGGCCTTGTGGTTAGAGTGTCCGTCCTGAAACTGGGAGGTCAGGGGTTCAATCCCCAGCCGGGTCATACCAAAGACTGTAAATGGGACCCTATTTGGCACTCAGCATCAATGGGTTGGATTGGGGGTCAACGAATGATTCCCGAGCACAGCACAGCTCACCGCTCCAAGAGATGGGTCAAATGCGGAGAACAAATTTCACTGTGGTAACTAACCGTACGACTTTGACTCAGTAATTTCCACGAGTTAAACTTCTTCTCCCTTTCTTCTGTTGTTTTCAGGAGGAAAGACCCCCATGTTCCCACCTATGATATGATTCACAAGCTGATAACAGAGCAGAGCAGTGTTGTTTCCCCTGGTCTGCTTAGTAGGCTGGAGGGAATTAAGACATTGACAAAGGTGAATGCCATTTGGCGTAGGCTATTTATTAATAGAAAGTTCACAAATAAAACAAATAAATTGTTAACTGCTTGATTGACATGGCTAAACTTACAGCATCAAAGAAAAATTATATATATATATATATATATATATATCTCAAGACAAGCATGGTGTGGTGTAGGCCTACTGTACATCAATATGTCGGTGTGGTATCCACTGTATAAAAACAGTTTACTGTAGGTGAGAACTGGGCTTCTTTATTAAATGAGCTTGAAGAGCTGATGTCTCAGATTAATGTGTTGAATAAACCAGCTCTAAAAGTCTATGTCCATGAACCACCACAAACATGCACCGACATAAAACCAAAACCAAAAACAACCGAACAAATATAAAACATTGAATTAACATGAATTAAACAGCTATAATCAAGCTAAACTCCCTGGACAATTTCTGTTGTGAGTCTATTGTACTTATTTGTTGTAATTGTGGAGCAGGGAAGTGCACTCTCTTTCAGGGTGGGTTGAGGAAAACAGTTTAACAACATTCTTCTATATATTCTATAGAGCAATCAATTTGAAAAGGAACATGGTGTCATCGTGTCAAGTCCAAGTCCCTCATTTCCCATCTTCCATTTAGTCAGACCTGCAGGGAACAGGGAACTGCTCTTTATTTGCCTGGTTTAAGAAGGCTTGTTGGAGGAATCCTTCCTCCTCCTCTTCTCCTCACCTACGTCTCCTCCATAACCTGTTAGGTCACAAAAGTCACCGTCAAACCCAGTTGATTGGGCTGAAAATATCCTTGCTGTAGGTCTACAGGTATTATTCGATACAGATTGCTACAAAAAATAACATCCTTGACATCTATACTGTCTAAAGTAAGGCCTGTGAATCTATAATTTTACTATGTTTTCGTTCTTCAGTTAGTAATACTACTACTAATAATACAACATGTTTTTATCTCTCTTACCGTCACCCAGACTTCAGTGGGGGTGTTTCGGCTCTTCTTCTTAGCAGGACCTTCATCAGCATTTAACTGTAGACTAGCAGAATATTGCACAATAAAGAGCATAATAATTTACAGAATATGGAAACAATCTTACACTGAATATTATACTCTCTTAAATACTACACACAAATGTGTCTTAATGCTGAACTGATTTTATTGGAGGGACATTTGGAATAGACTGTTCTAATTCGATTCATAGAGAGTAGAACAAATATTTATTGGTATGGAAGAAAAGACAGACATAACAGCCGAGATAACGACAGTGGAATGCCAGGCCAGAAAGGTTATTAGTGAGTGAATCTAGGATGTTATGTAATTGTATAAGAAATACATTACCTGCTGCAGGAAGGAACTGTGGGGTCAACAGTGGTTCCATCAACCTCCTTATCCTGCACTGCATCTGCACCTGAAGGACACATCAAGGTCATTATAGTGAATGAAAAGTAAAACAGATCTGTCTGATTTGTACTCTAAATTAGGATGAGCAACAATTCTGTTTTCATAATGCTTTAGGAATAATGTATGATGAAGACGAGCTGTAAACAACGAGAAGAATGAGAATGAGATGGAGCAAAATGAGATGATTAGACAACACAGAGCATTGTCATTTACATTACACAATGCCTCCAAATGTGCCTCAGTTTGGTAAATTCTCTGTTACAGAAAACACAGACGGAAATGCGACATAATATTACTGTTAAGTGCACAAGATCAGAAGAATGGCATTTGGGAATATTTTGAGTCGTTTAAAAAAGGCAATGCAAACAAGTTAGTGAAGTTACCATAATAGAACATAATCAGAAGGAGATAATGTTGACATAATCAGATGTTTGATTCCGTTATATACGTTTGTTCTGCATGTGATAGCATGTGTCAGCTCAGATAACTTACATGCTACAGTAAATTCATGTATGCTGTTCACCTCACAGATTTCTTTCTGTATGAGAACCCGGGCTATCAGCTATCAAGTATCAGGTCTTATTCTTAACTTGAGTAAACTAAAGACCTGGAGGCGTGATCAATGCCATTTGGCTATTCTGAGTGGCCAAAGAGCATTGATCACGCCTCCAGGTCTTTAGTTCACTCAAGTTAGGGAATAAGACCTGGTACTTAAGACACGCAAAATACAGCCCCCCATTTCTAAAGAGTTGCACAAACTAGAGGGTATAATAAATTTGGACCCGGTCCGAAACTGGACCCAGGATATTTGGACCGACCCGACCCGACCAGAGAAACCGTGCCTGGCCCGAAACGGCACAGAGAAGGATTATTTGGATCTGTTCAGAAACAGAGACGATTAAATTAGGATGCGATCCTAAGTAGACCGAGGTATATTCCGGCTGGGTCTTTTGGACCCATAGTGTGTCCGATGCTATATTGCTGCGATATTATGTGTATTTTCACCATGACGTTGAGACTGCCTGCCTAGGAACATTTAAAGCTCAGATCCTCCTGGGTCCTTACAGGCAAATGCCAGGAAATTCATTCTCAGTTCGGCTCTCTGACCCGTGAGCCAGTCTAGCACAAACTACAACACTTTCTTTTCCTCACCTGTATGAGTCCTCATGTGTGTCTTCAGATGTGCATACAGACTGAATCTTTGTTCACAAACTGTACAAGTGTAGGGTTTTTCCCCTGTATGGGTCATCATGTGTTCCTTCAAATGACCATTTCGGCTGAATCTTTGTTGACAAATTGTACAAGTGTAGGGTTTGTCCCCTGTATGGGTCATCATGTGTTTCTTCAGATCACCATTTCGAATGAATCTTTGTTGACAAACTGTACAGGTATATGGTTTTTCCCCTGTATGAGTCCTCATGTGTTCCTTCAAATGACCATTTTTTATGAATCTTTGTTGACAAATTGTACAAGTGTAGGGTTTTTCCCCTGTATGGGTCATCATGTGTTTCTTCAGATCACCATTTCGGCTGAATCTTTGTTGACAAATTGTACAAGTGTAGGGTTTTTCCCCTGTATGGGTCATCATGTGTCTCTTCAGATCACAATTTTGACTGAATCCTTGTTGACAAACTGTACAGGTATATGGTTTTTCCCCTGTATGAGTCCTCATGTGTGCCTTCAGATGTGCATACAGACGGAATCTTTGTTCACAAACTGTACAAGTGTAGGGTTTTTCCCCTGTATGGGTCATCATGTGTTCCTTCAAATTACCATTTTGTCTGAATCTTTGTTGACAAATTGTACAAGTGTAGGGTTTTTCCCCTGTATGGGTCATCATGTGTTTCTTCAGATCACCATTTCGAATGAATCTTTGTTGACAAACTGTACAAGTGTAGGGTTTTTCCCCTGTATGGGTCATCATGTGTTTCTTCAGATCACCATTTCGAATGAATCTTTGTTGACAAATTGTACAAGTGTAGGGTTTTTCCCCTGTATGGGTCATCATGTGTTTCTTCAGATCACCATTTCGAATGAATCTTTGTTGACAAACTGTACAAGTGTAGGGTTTTTCCCCTGTATGGGTCATCATGTGTTCCTTCAAATGACCATTTCGAATGAATCTTTGTTGACAAATTGTACAAGTGTAGGGTTTTTCCCCTGTATGGGTCATCATGTGTTTCTTCAGATCACCATTTCGAATGAATCTTTGTTGACAAACTGTACAGGTATATGTTTTTTCTCCTGTATGAGTCCTCATGTGTTCCTTCAGAGTATAATTATGATCGAATGTGTGACTCTTCATGGATGGAGTATGTTTCACTGATTTCAAGTCCAGGGACAGCTTGTTGCTTAAAGACAATCTTTGTCCTTCCACATGTGTCTTGAGTGATTTCAGTGTGTTTAAAGCCGACTGGTGTTGCCTGGTCTCCTCCCACTCATCACTGTCTTCAGTGATGTCAGATTCAGAACCGTGGGAAGAAAGGAGCTGTTTCTCACTAGTTGGCTGCGATACTGAACAGTCGGCAACATCAGTTGTAGTTTTCATGTGTTCAGTTGAGATGATGGATAGAAGCGCTGTGTCTCTGTTTTCATCATCATTTTCACTTTTTACTGTTAGTAATGTCAACATTGACCCGGCAGCCTCCTCTGGTATTATAAGTAGCTCCGCGGGCTCCTCTTTAATCTGGTGGGGTTCTGGTTTCTCCTGGACCAGACTGGGGATCCTCTCCTGCTCCTCTTTACACACAGGAAGGAGTGTGACATCTAGAAGGAGGAGAGAGGAGGTGACAACAGCATCGCGCAACTCAAATAGGTGATTCTCTCAAATAGACTATGTATTGGAAACACTGGTTACTACTTTTTGCATAGCACATATGAACACCAGCATTACAAAACCAATGCAACAGGGTGGTGATCCATATTGGAACGGTATCAGGCTTGGTTTTCAAAGCAGTGAGTGTAGGTTTGTTCCCACTGGTTTTCTTCACCATTCAAATAATATTCAATGAATTTAGATTTCCACAGACATATCGGTAGGAGGACATCTGATGATTTGACTACGGTTAAACTGATTGAAAACAGTCTGATGTGTGTTTCACACTCAATATGGTCAATATTCACAGCAGTGTATTCCATAAGCACTGGAATGACGTTATGTCATGTGTGAACAATATAGCCGGTCTAAATGTCCTGTTTTTAGTTAAAATTACATTATTTGGTGGTTAATGCAACACATCAATGATAAATTAAATAATTGGATAACTTGTTCATATGGATTGGAACAGGCAAAGTTACATGATAGATGTGTTTTACTAGTTTATATTGTTTTCCACGCTTGGTACACATGGTAGATAACCATCTGATTTATTACCACACTAGGTGTTGATTCACAAGCAGCATGAGTCATCTCATGTGCCAAATATAATTGATGTAGAAACCACCCCTAAAATATGCCAATGTGTCAGTCAGGTTATGGAGCAAACCTGATGTTGTTCTCCCTTCTTCATTCTCCTAGCCTTGTTTGAACAAGCCATTAGATCCCTACACAGGCTGCACCGCAATCTCATTAATTTCCTCCACCTACTGTGTTCCGTTGACCCATCAGCCTCCTCTGGTCTCTGAACAGACTCCTCCTGTTCATTTTTAATCTGTGGAGGTTCTGGTTTATCCTGGACCAGACTGGATCTCTCCTCCTGTTTTTCTTTATTCTGTGGAAGTTCTGGTTTCTCCTGGACCAGACTGGGGCTCCTCTCCTCCTGTTTTTCTTTAATCTGTGGAAGTTCTGGTTTCTCCTGGACCAGACTGGGGCTCCTCTCCTGCTGTCCAGGGGAAACCTCCTCTTTACACATAGGAAGGAGTGTGGCATCTAGGAGGAGAGAGGAAGTAATATCAGGAGAGAGCAACTCATTGCGTTTTCTGTTGGGATCAGATTTATTCTTCTACTTATTCTTCTACTTATAGTGAAGGGACAGCTAGGCTTCTAGCCAGAGCTAGGCTTCAGTTACACTCTTGAGCCAAGGATAGATTAAAAAGCCTGTATTATCTAGACAGGGCTATACATATTAAAACAAATAGAAAAACACCAAACGCCCGTCCCGATGGGATCCCTCTTCAATGCAAACTAGTTTTTAACTTCATCACATCATCACCACAAGGACTGGAGTCTTCACCTTTTTTGTATCTCAGCAGCACTCGGCTCGCCTCTGTTCTTATTTTTGAGTGTGTGTGTACCCCATATCGATGTTTTGATTGGCTGAGCACGGAATGTGAGGATAAAAAGTGAGGACAGAAAAGTGAGTACGCCAAAAGTTATTGGCCCCTCACTTAACACGGGTGATTTAAAAAATAAATACTCAATACTTTATTAACTACACAAAACTCACATTAAAGCAACTAAGCATGCAGTACATGAAATCATTACTAGCCTCAGTTCCATATAGGCTACACTGTATATAGAACCCTTACTATTTTACGGTATTAAAGGTTTTATGACATTCATTCATTTCTTTTTCTTTTTTCTTTTAGGTTTTATGACCTCAATTACACCCAAAAAACCTGAACTTTGAACATTCAGTGGATTTTCTGTGGTCTGAAGTTTTCTTTGGGGTTTGGAAGCCTTTTGAGCTACAATGAAAACAGGCAAACAGTGAAAACAGTGACATCTGCTGGCAAATCCCATTGACATATATGGGATTTGCAGGGTCTTACATCACTTACTGCCGGCAAATCAGAGCACCTGTTTGAGCCAGAAAACCCCAGATCACAGAAAATCTACTGAATGTTAAAAGTTCATGTTTTTTGGGTGCAATTGAGATTAGAAAACCTAAAAAAAATAAGAACAATTCCAAAACCTTTTTTTAATGTCACAATCCCTTTAATTATATTTTATATACTATAGGCCTATAGACTCCTGTTTATAAACACTGCGTCATAGTATATACATGTAATTATTTGTATTATTTGCACAGTGTACAGTATACAGTACACAGTATACAGTTCCCCTTTTTTCCATGTTATGTTCCTTGAAAGTTCATAGATTAATAAATGATTGCTGCTACAGCTTATAAACAAAGTTTATACAGGCTGATTAGGTTCATACTCTCACTGCTTTGACCCAGTGTTACATCGGAATAAATCAGTGACTTAACAAGACCCTTTTAATTAAAGGTAGGGTACTGATTTTCTTTGGTTAAATAAGAGTTAAATAGCTATATTCTGACAGTAAGAGAACTGATCAGTCAGGAAATAGATTACATATTAAGTGAAATTGGAAGTGATGACACAAAGAAATGTGCAGACAAACTTGGAACAGGAACACTATAAAAATGAAGCTGATCCAACTCTCTCCTGATTGGTTGAACCTAAGGGAGACTGCTGTTACTGAACACTGTTTTGCTGTGTGTAGAAGATCTGACGTCACTTTTGTTTATATAGCCTATAATATGTATAAACAAAAGTGAACGGAGCATAATATTATTAGTGCTGTCTGCCGTGAGACCTGGCTTAATATGGTCAATACTGAATCAATGCTCTTATTGCCTTATTAGTTGGCTGAAATACCTGGACTGACATCTATTCTGCTGTATCCAGTCCACCATAGTCTACTCCCTGCTCAACACATCACATCATATGATGACAGTAGAATTCAAAGACACATTCATGCAATACAAATAAATAAATAAAACATTTTCTTCTTTGATAATTTATGGTTAATGGTCCCAACCTGCTCTGTGTAGCATGATGACTGCAGGTTGTAAAAGGCAGACATCTTCTTCCTCATATTCTCTGATCATTCTTTTAACTTCACAAAATAACTCTTCGGCAACCACAGATAGTCTGTGATTGATAAATGACTTCACTGTTTCTAGTAAAGTCATATTATTAGTCTATTAGTCTCAGAATAGATTACTAAACTAGTTCTCATTGTGTGGCCACGTTTTCTGTCAAAGTTAAACACTTCCTGGTTGTGATTTGACCTTTGATGCCAACACCGCCCCCTTCTGGTGAAGAGCTGCACAACAGTCTTCAAATGGTTTTAAAATAACATTCAGAACGTGATGGAGCAGCTCAGCTTCTTAAAACTAACTAATAAGTAGCTTCTAACAAACCGGGAGAAGAGGATATTTTTGGTAGAGTTAAGAGGATGTAATTTATATGACTTAAAGGAATGAGACAAATAATTCAGGCACAATAGAGGAAAAAAAAATCATTATATGCAATTGGCAATGCCATAGCCTATAGGCCTACTAACATGATAGTCTACTATACATTGCCATAGCCTTCTTCTGTGACTTGCAGCCAAGTGAATATAGTTAAAAATATTCAAATGAATAATAAACTAAAGTAATGGAACACAGGCGTTGTTATTTAGCAGTCAAGAAATTAGAGAAATATCTTTTTTATTCTGTATATTATTATTTTGCCATACATTCTCTCATTCGCTATTGCCCATGTGGACATGGTGACATTTTGTAGTTCATGCCAAAAGGAGAAATTAAGTGAAGCTCAAACAACCACAACAGCAACTTGCTGAAATGTTTTTGGTAGGCTAAAGCTTGATGTCTTCTAAGACAGTGGTTCACAAACCTTTTCATGTAAAGGACCCCCAAAATGATACTCATTAGCCTGCGGACCCCATTAAAAAATATATCAAGGACCCCCATAAGAGATGTTTATGGTTCTAGCAGTTGGTTCCATTTGTACACTCTCAGAGTTACAGACCCATAAGGGTCCATTTGGTTCCTAAGTATCATTTAGCTGGGCACCCCCTGGAACTCCTTCAAGGACCCCTAGATATATAAGATAAGACTATTGACCCTGTGGGGAAAGTATTAGGACACAGTGCTGCTGTGCAAATATTACATGCGGAAATTACATTGTATCTAATGTATCACATGAATACAGATATGACCATCATGACTGACAGGGACATTCACACATTGCAGCATTGATAAGGAATTAACGAGTCTTTGAACCATTTAATCTGCACCTGGGCAGTTGATATTCATAAATGCAGAATGTGGGAGGGGTCTGAATGTGGGCCTGTGTGATCATTGACTGTTCAATAATTAATGATTAGTCGGAGGGCTGATATAGGCGACATTGTTTATGTCACTATATACATAGCTGTGTACTGTACACTCGTAATAACTAAGGCCTATGAGTGCGACTTCACTGTGACACAGTGAAGATATGGTTTATACACCCTGGATGTACAGAGAAGGGTGACAGACAGCGGCCTTGTGGTTAGAGTGTCCGTCCTGAAACTGGGAGGTCAGGGGTTCAATCCCCAGCCGGGTCATACCAAAGACTGTAAAATGGGACCCTATTTGGCACTCAGCATCAATGGGTTGGATTGGGGGTCAACGAATGATTGCTCCAAGAGATGGGTCAAATGCGAAGAACAAATTTCACTGTGGTAACTAACCGTATGACTTTGACTCAGTAATTTCCACGAGTTAAACTTCTTCTGTTGTTTTCAGGAGGAAAGACCCCCATGTTTCCACCTATGATATGATTCACAAGCTGATAACAGAGCAGAGCAGTGTTGTTTCCCCTGGTCTGCTTAGTAGGCTGGAGGGAATTAAGACATTGACAAAGGATTGATTGATTGAAATATTTATTAACAGTTTGTAGAATTTACAGTACATTTTAAGCACACACTCAATACAAAGACTGTTAACTGTGAGTGGACGACCCAATTAAGCATTACACTTGTTTACAACAGGGTCCACATTGTTCAATTCATCAGGTGTGAATGCCATTTGGCATAGGCCTAGGCTATTTATTAATAGAAAGTTCACAAATAAAACAAATAAATTGTTAACTGCTTGCTTGACATGGCTAAATTCCAACTTGCAGCATCAAAGAAAAATTATAATAATTATATATATATATATATATATATATATATATATATATATATATATATATATATATATATTTTATATATATATATATATATATATATATATATATATATATATCTCAAGACAAGCATGGTGTGGTGTAGGCCTGTACCGAAACTGAACCGAAAGAGCACATCTGTATTGGATCTGTTCTGCACATTACAACTATAACTTAAGCATTTAAACGATGCTCTACGACACACATTGTTTGTTTCTTTGTCAAAACAATAACGAAATTATGATTGGCTCATTTGGCTGCCAATCAAACAGCCGGGCACAGAGGGGGGAACTCAATGCGCGCTTTTGCGCAGCTGGTTTAGTGAACGCCCACCAAAACAAACACAACAACACACGAAACACAGCACGAGTTGCCACAAGTTAGCAACTTAGCATCCTAACGAAAATCATGATGAATGAAACAGGAGGTAGGAACTAGGAAAGGGAAGAAAATATGACTATGGCAAAGAAAAGGAAATGCGCAGGACTGGGAAACTATTTCGTTTCTGATAGTCATTTCTCAAACAGGTGAATACGACGTGAAGCGACACAGACAATGCGAGACTCACGTCACAAACAAACAACTCAAAAGGAGGCTTCACGGTGTATGGACACTAAACCAAAACAAGATTCCAACGCTGATAAGGTAACAGGGCAGCTGAAATAACTAGCCCCAATATGTTCCCTCAGCCCCTACGCTCAGCTACAGAATGAGCGTAGGGACTGAGGGGACATATTGGGGCTATTGAAATAACTGGTGTTAATACCACACGTGTGGTAAACACACTGTACAGTGCAACATTACACTCCATGCAGCCTTACAGATGAGAAGACTGTGGCAATAAGCTCTCAGTCATACTTCCAGACTGATATTACAAAGAAAATGACGTGGTGCTTAAGTAAACATTTATTTATTGGTTCCTTATTGGTATAGGTATATTGTCCAGTTGTATTAATTGTTGGTAGGTGTATTGTCCAGTTATATTGTTGGTTGGTTGGTATGTATTGGTATGAAGTGTTTTCGTTCTATTATAGTTATTATCATAGTCCTATGTCTGCTACTGAATTAGCCCTAGAACGGCTCTTGTTGTTACATACAGTATGTACAGTATTTCACATACAAGAGCCATAGAACACAGCCATATATTTGTGGTAGACCGTTGCATGTGCGGCATAAATGTGATAAATGCTCCGTTTGTACTCACCCATTAAATTATTCCAAAGACGTGGAGTGAAAAATGGTCCTCTAGTTTTATATCCATGTGAAAGTTCTGGCACAAAACGCGTATTTAGTGAATTATCTCCACTTTTTCAAGAGATGCACACGGACATCTTTCTCTCCGCGCGAGGGGGGGCACTGGAATATCGATGAACCGATTTTAGATACTTCCTGTTGTCATCACAAATTCACCGGAGAAACACAAAAGTTTGGGTCACACAATTGGCAGGTGCTTTGCGATAGGTGCTGGGTAATTAATCACACCACCTGCCAATTGTGTGACCGCAAACTTTTGTGTTTCTCCGGTCAATTTGTGATGACAACAGGAAGTATCTAAAATCGTCCCCTCGCTGGAGAGAAAGGCGTCCGTGTGCATCTCTTGAAAAAGTGGAGATAATTCACTAAATACGCGTTTTGTGCCAGAACTTTCACATGAATATAAAACTAGAGGACCATTTTTCACTCCACGTCTTTGGAATAATTTAATGGGTGAGTACAAACGGAGCATTTATCACATTCATGCCGCACATGGTAACGGTCTACCACAAATATATGGCTGTGTTCTATGGCTCTTGTATGTGAAATACTGTACATACTGTATGTAACAACAAGAGCCGTTCTAGGGCTACTACTGAATCAACCATAGCAGTTCTATTAGTTATTATCATCATAGTCCTATTATATGTGCTACTGAATCAACCAGATGGCAATAGTGATAGATAGATAGATAGATAGATAGATAGATAGATACTTTATTTGTCCTTTCGGAAATTTGTTTTGTGCACAGCAGTCATCAGATATACATAAAACATATGCAAACAAACAGATCACACGGTACATAGACAATAAAGAAACAGTGCCAACAGAAGGCCACCAGTCATAGTTCCAAGAGGCATCACATCACACTTTATGCACGGAACTGAGATGGGGCCTGCTTGTTCATAAGTCCTATACTTATGGGAACAAACGATCTTGAGGCCCTATAGCCTGCAGGGAAGGTACCATGTACCGTCGCCCTGATGGTAAAAGATGGTATTGGCTGTGTAACGGGTGTGTGTTGTCCCTAGTAATAGCTTTCCCCTTCCTGAGTACCCGGGTCTCATACATTGAGGTCATACTCTCAAATCGTACCCCAGCTATTTTGCTGGACACGCTGATGATTTTATGGAGTTTGTTCTTATTGACCAATGATAATGAGCCATACCATGAAACAAAACAAAATGTCAATGCACTCTCCACAAAGGATCGATGAAAAAGTGCCATAATATTTTTTTCAACGTTATACTGTCTCAGTCTGCGCATAAAATGCAGCCTCTGCTGACCTTTCTTGTAGATGGAATGAGTGTTGGAATTCCATGTCAGCTTGGAATCAATCGTTGTACCCAAGTACTTATATTCCTCCACAATCACTACCCCATTCCCACCAATTGCTATTTCCTGGTGTGCATGAGCACCAGTCCTAAGGTCCAATATGACCTCCTTAGTTTTTTTATATTAAGCTGGAGGAAGTTACTCCTGCACCAACCGGCAAACTCGTCCACTGTTCTTCTATAGCTTATCCTCAATCAGACCAACAATAGCTGTGTCGTTTGTGAATTTAACAATGCAGGTGTTGTCTGACTCACTCCTACAGTCGCTTGTGTACAGCGTGAACAATACAGTTGAAATCACGCTCCCCGTGTTGGTCGTAATGGGGAGAGATATTGCTTTATTCACCTTGACCTGTTGTACCCGCTCAGTCAGGAATTACTCCACCCACCTGATGATATTGGTGTTACACCCATATCAAAGAGTTTCCTCATCAAAATATGAGGTCTCATTGTGTTAAATGCAGAGGAGAAGTCTACAAAGAGTACCCGAGCATATCGTTTCTTTTGAGGTTTATCTAGATGGTAGTAGATTTTATTAAGCATAAATCAGTGCCCCTCCCTTTTCTATATGCAAATTGCAAGGGGTCCATTTCATGTTGCGCATTATTAAGGAGGTTATTTAAGATAATGCGCTCCAAGCTTTTTATTAACAATGTTGTCAAGGCAACTGGCCGATAGTCGTTAAGGACTTTGGGATTAGACATTTTCGGCACTGGAACTATAAGCAAGGTCTTCCACGCTTTTGGTATATAGTGTGTATCTAGCGATACCAGGGGGGCAGTCCACAAACTGGCCCCAAGGACCCCCCATCAGTTTGGGGGGTCCTTGACTTGAAAATATTTGAGAACCACTGGTTTAAACATTAGGAAGCAACTACACTTTAGAAACAAGAGCTTTGTTTATTTACTAAAGTCGGAAGCCCACGTACGGAAGTGGAATCTTCTTTCCATTATTATTATTATTGTTATTGTTATTGTTATTGTTATTGTTATTGTTATTGTTAATATATATATATATATATATTCTTCACATTTCTTCACATACAAAGTGACATGTGTTCCGCATGAGTCAAGGCACATGTGTAAACAAGTTCCATGGCTTTTGACCACACGAGGCACTGTTCAAAGTGTCTGTTATCGCTGCATTCACATACAAACTCTTAACTAATTAATTATCTGGTGCCATTTGAGAGTACTGCTCAGGCTGAACGTTGCGCCACAGTGGTAGGGTTTCTCTTTTGTATGACTTCTCTCTGGTGCTGTTCGAGATAACATTTTTGTAATGATGTCACGGCGCGCTCATTGCCGTCTGTTGACATCAGGGGGGCAGTCAGCCAGATATTTCGTGAAGCCTCATTTGAAATCGGTAGTTCATATAATGGCCTGTTGTGGCGCTGGACTGGACCCAAAAAGCCCCATAGCTCCATAGAGGCCCATGTATTTTGGCCCAACTTCACCTAGACTGTATTACCTTAATAAACATGGTCATGAATACTTTCTTCTTCCAGTCACTAGTTTAAAGTCTCATTTCTAATGTCATAATATTCTTTTTGGAAAATTATGGTCCCATTAATTAAAAAAATGACCATAAAGTCGCGTATGTTCTGAGGGGCGTGGCTACCGTTACAGTCTATGATCGGGATTCCCCTCCCACTCAAGAGTCTTCTCCTCCCACTCGAGTCAAAATAAAAACCAACGGAGAAGAAGGGGGGAAGTCCCGCCTCGTTGTCTGGGCAGCCAATGACCAGCTGGTACAAAACGGAGCCAGCCAATGGCCAGCTGGTACCAAAAGATGGCGACTTACATCAGGAATTAGCATATCATTACAGGCTTCATTTTACGTTCATGTTAGACCCGGGGAACGCTTTGTCCATATTTTTTACAGTCTATGGTTGACATGCACAAAATAGCAACGGCCAAAATAGCAACGGCCACAAGTTTAGTTCAAAAGTGTAAAAGGCATACTATTTGCCCTAGAAATGATGTACCACTGCCACTGGAGGCTGCTGTTTCATGCATTTAAAAGTTAAAAAACCTGACAGAAGTAGCCTCCTAACCCACCTGTTTCTCATCAGATGTACACTCCACGGACCAATCAAATCCACCCGTTTCCCACCACTCCAAGGGCCAATCAAATCCACCGAAGGATGACAACGAGCCGCCACAGCAGTCAAAGTCTGGATTCCATAGCCGAGGAGGGCAGTGGCAACGCGATTGGTTAGTTCATGGTTGTCATGGATTCATACAATATTATTTAAATTCATAATCTGCTCTGTATATTGATTGTTTGATTGAAAATGTTATTCACAGTATGTATAATGGGTACATGTAAAACGAAAGTACAGGTCAATACAACGTCTGCTGCAAGGATTAAACCAGAAAAAGCACAAAGACTCGTTTACATCAGTGTTTCAATTAATCAGAAAAGGCCACCACAAGCACAGTGGCAGTGCTAAACTGAATGTTTTAGACAAATTTTTGAGTATCTCTAAAAAGAACATTTATACTTTATAAACCCAACTGAGATTTGCCTTGCCTTGGTACAAGCAATCATGAACACACTTGTGTTCCTTTGCTGCCATGTTAAACTTCAACAAATCCATACCATTTTGTTTTAATCAATTTAATCAATGCGATTATATATCTTTAGTATCTCCAGTACCTTTTTCTTGATTACTATCACACCGTGGTGGAAAGTAACTAAGTCCTGTTCTGTACTTAATTACACTTTACTTGAGTGATATACCATTTTCAGAAGCCTACTTTTACTTCAACTCCTCTACATCTCAGATCCAAATATTGTACTTTTACTACAATTATTTGTAAACTTTAGTTACTAGTTAATTTTGATTATTACTACAAAACATACATTAACCACTTCAGCCTTGTATACATTTCGGCCATTTGAAAATAGCCGATCTATAAGCTCACAATCGTGGCGCATTGTGAGCTTGTAGATTGCCTATTTTCAAATGGCCATTTGAAAACTTGAAATGGGACATTCTGCATAATAAGTACTATTCGTACTTGAAGTACATAAATGCATACTTTTTACTCAAGTACATTTTGAATTCTGGACTTTTACTTGTAATGTAGTAGTTCTACATTGCAGTATTGGTACTTTTTCCCACCACTGACACTGTGACACACCAATGTACCAATATAGGCCTACACATGTTTTACTGCTTGGCTCTATGATGTGAATTCTACTAATGGGCAGTAGAGGGCAGTATCTGCATTCTGGAAGCAGTTTAGCCACTGCTTCTGTGCTTTGCTTGCCTGTTAGATGGATTAGGGTGTTGATAAAACCATGCACTAAATGAGCTTTGATGATGTTTTAAGTGGTGTTTTCATGCATCCTCAGCTCAGGAGGTACATTTCTAATATATCTTTGCTGTGGGACCAGGCAGTAAAGCAGAAAGCACTTTTATCTTTCACCTTTTGAACAGCTGTGTTGTTGCCAGCTGTGCTTAAAGTGAAGAGACTTTCTGCAAATGTCTTCTGCCCAGAGGAGATTTAGTGGTTATTCTAAAAATATATGCCCAACAAATGCCAGATTTTGGGTGCAATTACGTTACTGTTTTTTGGAGAGTCCTAGACCGGTCAAAACATAAGTAATTTGAAAAAGCTTTCTATAGTTTCTATTTAGCCTAAAGTAAGCAAACAAAAACAAATAATGTCCATAATGATGGATACTATTTTTGGCTACATAATTGCCAATACCGATTTAGTCAAAAGGTAACATAATGGCCGGTATATCAGCCAAATCCTTGTATGGGTCTGGCTGATCACAGCTGGTTTATTGCACAAAAGGGGGCTCTTTCACCCCTCACCCTTCCTGTGGGAGGTGTGAATTTATGCCAGCAGAAGAGACCCCTGCTGAGCAGAAGCTCAAAGACCAGCATGGGGCCATACTCAAGCATGGTGGTACTAGTGGTACAGTGTTGGCTGACAAAACTGACACACATCCAGCTGGAAAATGTGTCGCCATCAACTACTTTTACTTCTACTCCACTACTTCTCAGAGTACAAATATTGTACTTTTACTCATCTACAATTATTTGAAAATGTTAGTTACTAGTTACTTTGTAGATTTAGATTATTATTACAAGACATACATTAATCACTTCAGCCCTATATACATTTTGGCAATTTAAAAATAGCCGATCTACAAGCTCACAATGTGTCGCGATGTGACACATTGTGAGCTTGTATCATCCCCACAATATGGACTGTGATCTGGCCTAGTCCTGAACGTCACCAGAGGACGTCGTCATGATGTAATTTGGCTGTCTGCAACGTAGAGTCTGTGGGGGCCACGGGGCCACAGCCCCAATGAAGATTCCCAGGGCCCCTTTAGGCCCCCATGAAGATTTTCGTGGACATTTTACATTTACATTACATATTTTCTGGGAATTCCGAACATTTTGGACCTCTCCGCCGGCAATCTGAGAATCCCATCGTCAAATATTCAGGAAAACAGCGCCTCCCCTGTTGTTCCTCAATTGTTGCGAGACACCGGCCGTCCAAGAGGTGTTAAAAAGTGCTAATAATAGTTGTTCTTGAGGCGTGACATAATAACACTGATCAAGAATTCACCAAAGAGACCTAACCCTACACAGACTGCGGGGGTGGGGGGGGGGGCCCTTGAGGATTGATCAAACTCTTCGGCTCTGGCTGTCTGGGTAACCTACAAAGCCACCCTGAAGACGAAAACATGTACCCCTTCCCCCGTCCAGATGATGCACACTCACAACGCTGCGGTGGGAGCGACGGTAAACCCACTCAGAAATGTCCTGGAAGATGCTCGCTTTCATATCCCAGCTGTTTAAAGTGTTTTCATCTGCACAGCAAGAGGACGGAAAACAAACGCTAGGGCAGGGGTACTCAACTGGCGGACCGTGGTCCGCGACCGGACCGCGGACCACCTCTTTGCGGATTATTTTTTAGTTAATAATATAAATAACATCAGATGGTACATTTCTCATGTGAAATTGCTGCAGTGTGGCCTGCCAGGGCGTATAACTCCCGGCCTGATTTGGAGTTCCACTCCGGGCCTGTACTCTGCACCCCATTATTGGTTGGGTGGAAGGCGATCTGATTTGTATAAGCTTGGCTTGACCATACTAAACGGGCATAGAGCCCCGCTCTCCGATGGATGCCGCGCATGGGACCGGACCTCGGTCTTATTCAAAAAAATATTTGTGGACCTTCATCATTTCTAGTTGAGGACCCCTGCGCTAGGGGATTGACCTTTCACATCAACAGACGGTTGATAATCTAATACAGTGGTTTTCAACCCTTTTTCAGGTCCATTATTTGTTCAGCATTTGAGCCATGGACCACCATTTCATGACATTTAGCCTCTTAGACCCAACACTAAAGAATATTTTGACCACAATTCCATGCTGTATTGATGTTGGTACTATAGGAGAGATAACAGGCAAACGTTGATCAAAATAACAGTTACATTCTGTAATTGTATTATAGACTAAGCAACTCAGATGTTTAACAATAATTTAACTCTTGAGAGAGTAAAATGAAAACAAATAGACCCGTACGGGTCCATTTGGTTTCATCTTATGCTCTCAAGTCTCAAGTGTTGAAGATCTATAAGGGTCCATGTGGTTACCAACTCGCCATGATTTAGCTCGGGACCACCTGGAACCCCCTCAAGGACCACTGGTGGTCCCCGGACCATTGGTTGAAAACCTCTGGTGTACAGTACACAGTGGTCCCATACTTTGGTCAAAACAATAAGTCCATTCCCTTGGTGGTGAAGGCATACGATCTCTTCTTTTATTTTTTTGCTTGCCCCTGCTATATTCAGCTATTAGTGTAGATTTTCGTCTTACATTGGTAAATGGTGCATTTATATAGCGCCTTTATCCAAGGCGCTTTACAGAGATTGTGCATTACATTCACCCATTCACACACACATTCATGGCAGCGGAAACCATGCAAGGCACCAACTAGCACATCGGGAGCAATTAGGGGTTCAGTGTCTTTTGTCCTACACAAACATTAAAATCCCATTGACAGACAATGAATGGAGAAGTTTACATCGTAGTGTCTGAGCAAATATGAATAGTGTCTATTTTACGTCATGATGATAAGAGCTACCCCTCACTTCACTGATTTATTTTTGGTCACGTCACTTAGGACCGTTTATTATCAAACAACAATGAGCGAACAAATGACTTCAGAGCGCTTCATGCATTTTTTAAAAGTTACATTGAAGCACACACGAGCCGCGCCGTGTTTTGTGTTTCCTCGTTGTGGGGTCGAGTTACTACATTATGCTTAGAGTGTATTCTCTCCTGGCGGTCCTATCCGGTGACTGGATGTGTCGCAACGAACGCTAGGCGGGTTAGAAAGTAAATCTCTGGGTAACTGACCTGGAGCGCCGCACAGCTGTCACCTGATCCACCTCGGAGTGGAGTCACAGTCACAAACTGTGTTGGGCAGTAACAAGTTACTAGTAATATATTGTTGTAACATTATTACTTTACCCAGTAAAGAGTAAAGTAAGGTATTACTTTGCCAAAACAGTAATATTATACCATATTACTTAAATACATACAAAGAAAATAGCACATATCTTCTTAATTATATTTTTCAAAACAATTGGATTCAGTTTTAAAATAAGCTGACTAAACATATTGTGTACATCCCTTTTTTGCGGTTGGGGTGGGGGGGCGTAAAAGTAATATATAATATTATATACTATATAATATATTAGTCTTCCAAGTACTAAGTAATATAATATTATAAATGTTTTAAGGAGTAATATGAAATTAGTAACATTGCTCGCTTGAGTAGTATTGCCTAACTGGTCACAAAGCACTCAGTTTCTCTGACTGCGCCTAGAAAGTTATAAGTGGAACGCAGGCAGTGGTGGAAAAAGTACTCAAATGTTTTACTTAAGTAAAAGTAATAATACCGCACTGTAGAAATACTCTGTTACAAGTCAAAGTCCGGAATTGAAAATGTACTTGAGTGAAAGTACAAAAGTGTTGGCATCAAAATATTTCTGAATCTAGATCATTTCTTGCTGGCTGCTCCGCAGATTCCTGGCGTTGGATAATGCTGCGTTGAGACCTTCAGTAGAGCTCTCATATCTCTCATCCCATTCCCGCGTGACACAGTCATATAAAACTCTTCAAACCTACTAAGAGCAATTTATTGTACTGCTTGCTGTCTGTCGCTTTACTCTCAGTTACACTTTGCTGTTGTCCAAACTTCCTGTGTCTCACAACAACCCACCCCCGCCCCACCGGACTATCTGTTCCTTTTATAGAAAACCTTTCTCAGTTCATAAAGTGTCACTATGTGAACGATTCGTCAGGCTTGATGTATCGATATAGGGTGTTTGTTTGTAATGTTCGTCTGCGACGAATCACGATATTATTTACAATACACGACAAAAAAGTGAGTTCCCTTATGAGTAAAGTTCTTATTTGGCTCTTTGGTCTAAACAAAAATCTCAGACTTTATCGGCAAGAATGAACAACATCAGATTGGAGACTAAGATGTATGTGAAATGCATGTTTTGTCATTTCAGGATTCATCGAGGGAATCATGAGGACCTTTGACCCCAGAAGTGGATGCTTGTTATGTAAGCAATGACTAGGCTGGAGACGACCTACAGGCGCCCCCCGTGCCCCGCTGGCTGGAAGTCATTTCCCAAGACCTTAAAGCATGTAACGTGACTTTGGCACAAGCCCAACACCTTGCCCACGACAGACCCAGATGGAGAAACCTGGTGGCTTTGGTTGGCTGTACGCGCCCTGAAGAAGACTAAGTAAGTAATGCCTAGGCCAGGAGAACACAGTACAGTATCTGTGTTCTCTACAGCAGGAGTCCTGCAACCTTTTCGACATGAAATGCTGTGTCTTTATTTTCTTGATAGTCGGCGTGCCATATCGACGTTTAATTATGACACCACATCCAAACTATATATTTCCATCCGATTTTGATTGTTCATACACACATAGCAACCTTTATTTTTTCTCTTCTTCTTTAGAATTTTTTTTCTTCAGCATCAGCATCAGCATGTATGATTTTTAGACTCAATTATTACTTTTACCACTGTCTCTCCAGTCAGAGTTCAATGAATGTGAGTCTAAATGGATGTAGAATTATGTGCAGGATGTAATTTGCATACAGATGTGAGTGGATGTAACTGTAAACCTTTTTTTATATACATTTAAAAGAAAAATCATCTCACACTTGTTCCAGTGTGCCAGTGATCACCCTCTGCTGTGCCAATGTTGGCACCCGTGCCTAAGGTGGCCTACCCCTGAAACACAGTACAGTATCTGTGTTCTACTTAACTACAGTAACTTAAACACAGCTTCTGCAGCAGCACCAGTCCTGTCTAACAACAAGAAGCTCGTTTGCCAGTTGGCAATGAGCTCTGGTTTTGGTGACAATTTTAAGAAGCTCTGGTTTTGATAAGGAGCTCTGGTTTTGATAAGAAGCTCTGGTTTTGATAAGAAGCTCTGGTTTTGATAAGGAGTTCTGGTTTTGGTAAGGAGCTTGATTTTGGTAAGGAGCTCTGGTTTTGGTGACCAAAGACCTTTGGGTACTCTGAGAGGGGTGTGGCATATCTGTGAGAGACAGGAGAATTCCCCCAAAATTGAGGCTAGCTAGAGGAAAGACGGTAAATGTAATGCTTCTTCTTCTTCTTATAATTATTTTCTTAAAAGGATGGGAACCCCTTTTTGTAACTAAACCTTTCAGGACAGGAACCCCTTTTGGGGTAGTTGTTGCAATGGACAGTATATAGCAAGTAGCAACCTATATTTATTGTCATTTTTGAATAAATAATTTGAAGGTTTCCAGAAAACTTACTGTAGGTCAGGATTTAGAAGGCTTTTTTAATCGTCCTTAGTCTTAGTCTTAGTCTTAGTCACGTAAAGTCTAGTTGACTTTACGTGGGAGTGGATTGTGCCTGATCTGACCAACATTATACAATTAATGTTAAATATTTAAAAACATACAAGTCAATTGTATGTGTATGTGATTCGTCCTGTGGTAGGCAAGATCACAGACAGACAGATGGACAGACAGACACACACACACAGACAGGCAGGCAGGCAGGCAGGCACTGACTGACTGACTGACTGACTGACTGAGCGAGCGAGTGTATAAAGGTGTCTCTACGTCTCATGGTCTTATCCTAGTCACACGATTCCACAGGATAACCAGTCTGTATTATTATTGTGTAACTGCAGTGCATTCCTGTGTGCGTGCGTGCGTGTGTGTGTGTGTGTAGCAACACAATGTAAGCTGAGTGGATGTGCACGGGGACACAGGATCCAGCTGAAAGTGACACACACACACACACACACACACACACACACACACACACACACACACACACACACACAGTCCCTTATGAACCCTCCGCTGAATAATGGATCCCTCTACAGTTATCGGGACAGAGCCAGGTGATATACAGTGTCCCGGATGCATCCCTCAATGGGACAGAGCACTGAGGCGAGTGTGACACACACACACACACACACACACTCTCTCAATGGGACAGAGCACTGAGGCGATACCGTAGCCTGAATGATGTATTCCTGAATGGGACACAGGGGGAGCGAGGCGATACCCTGTCCTGTAGAACTATACTATCTGACACGGCTATCATGACCGTTCATTCATTAAGACTGGTTTATCTGGCTCTCTCTCCCTCAGTCCCATTCATTCTCTCTCTCTCTCTCTCTCTCTGTGTGTGTGTCCCTGTCTCCATTGTGTCTCTGACCCCGTTGTTCCAGCCTTATAATGATTCGGTCCTTGTAGCAACTCTGCAGTCCTTGTTCAAACTGACGTGCCAGTCTGTCTGGCTCATCCATCTCAGTCTTGTCTTTTTTCTGCGCGTGACATCATCATCGTGCCCGGAAGTTATGCGGGAACTCCTATACTGAGTGGCCAAAAAAAACCAAGACTTTCTGGCCTTGACAGCCCATTCATCCAAACAGAAAAGTCATTGGATTGCATTAGACGACGTTAAACAACGTTAAACTCACTTTGCCACTCGTGCATACACACACGCTATAGTGTACCTGTATATGTTCTGAGCTTTCCCTCCTCCTTGCTCGCGGCTCACGTTGGGTTTACATAACGGTTGCGCGTCGTGAACGTTTTTCATCACAATTTGATGTGGTGGGTGTGAACTCCCCCCACCTTCCCCACACCCTCGCCCAACCTTCCCCACACCCTCACCCAACCCCCGGTGGCTAGAGGCTACGGGGAGAAAAAAAAAAGTGGCATTGCGTGCGCCGGCTGTCTAAATGAGTTGGGCCTATAGCAGGACAGGGGGGGCAGCCAGGGGAATGTGTGCGTCATAATCGCACACGTTCGGGGGAAGCTGACATTGTTAATGTAGCATTTCCAACCCTCTCTCTGACTCTGACAGCACCAAAAGGCCCAGGAAAGCGCACGGCACGCCCTGCTGGGAAGTGTGGTCGTTCTTATGAACAGCAAAACAAGGCGGATGGGGTCAGTCTCGGCTGGCCGGCCGGACCCTTTCCTCGATTTGTATGGGCCAGTGGTATGAATGAAGTACATTCCTGAGCCCACATTTGCTTTTACTTGAGTATTTCCAATTCTTTTACTTCTACTACACTACATCTCAGAGGCAAACATTGTACTTTTACTCCACTACGTTTATTTGAAAACTTATTAGACTACTTATCGCAAAACATACATCACTTCAGCCCTATATATATTTCAGCTATTTGAAAATAGCCGATCCACAAGCTCACAATGTGTCGCGATGTGACGCATTGTGACACCCTCAACTCCAGACCTGTTTCCTGGAACGTCCAGAGAGGGACTTAACAGTACCTTAGATTCCAAGGGCCAGATTTGGACAGAGAGCTCATGACCTGTTGATGGAAATGTATCATTAAATTATTTGGACCTGTCTGTGAAAAGTATCATTCTCTCTTCCAGTCCAGTCCAGTCTCTCTCTCTCTCTCTCTCTCTCTCTCTCGCTCTGTCCCTCTGTTTTTGTGTTGAAGTCTTTCCTCTCATTCCCACATGGCCTCATGTAGCTGTCATCATTACTGTGGTCAGGCCTCTCTCTCTCTCCCTAAAACTCCCTCCCTCCCTTTCTTTCTTTCTTTCTTTCTTTCTTTCTTTCTTTCTTTCTTTCTTTCTTTCTTTCTTTCTTCCTTCCTTTCTCTCTTTCTCTCTCAATCGCAGATATAGCCACATGTCGCTGTCGTTACTGTGGTTTGCCTCTTGCGACATCTTAATTCACTGACTCCTGACTTGAGTACCCATGTGGGATTGCGCAGGAGTGCGTGCGTGCGTGCGTGCGTGTGCGTGCGTGAGAGAGAGAGAGAGATTGCAAGGAATGGAGGGTGGGAAGAAACGTTTTTCCTTCTCCTCCTCCGTTGGCTGTGCCTTCAGACGGAAAGCTCTTTCTACAGCGGTCCAACCTCAACCCTGCATGCTCTCCTCTCCTCTCCTCTCCTCCTCTATACCTCTGCTCTCTTTACCTGAACCCTGCTCTCCTCTCCTGTTCTACTCCTCTGCTCTGTGTCAGCCTCCGTCTCCACTCCCCTTTCTATCTTCTTTCTATCATCCCCCCTATCTTCTTACACCCTCTCTCTCTCACACACACACACACACTCTCTCTCTCTCTCTCTCTCTCTCTCTCTCTCTCTCTCTCTCTCTCTCTCTCGTTTCCCTGCCTCTATCTGATTCAACTGTACATAATAGACTTCCTCTCCAAGCGCCTCTGCTCCGAAGGAAACCAGGGGGGGCAGAGTGCGGAGGAGGGGTGTGTGCGTGTTTGTGTGTGTGTGGGGAGGGGGGGGGATTCGGTTTCCACAACAATGGAAATTCAATCAGGAAATGGAGAGGGGGCGGCGGTGGCCGCGACCTCGACGGGCCCGTCGTGCGGCGGTGGGACAGAGCAGACGGACCGGGGAGAGCTCCGAGAGGACCTGCCGCACGCAGCGCGCACCGTGGAGAGAGAGGACCTGAGCGCAGCGCGCACCGTCGAGAGGTTCGACATCCCCCTGGATAGCCTGAGGAGGGTGTTTGAGAACCCCGGAGCCGGGGCGAGCACGGTGAGTGAGACGCCCATGGATTAAAGTTCTCAGTCGCCACGACTGATTTCACTCATTTGGATTCTGTACAAGCCACAAGCGTGTCTTCTGTGAGAGCAGGCTCCGCACTGGAAATAGCCGGTCTACAAGCTCACAACACAGTTGTGAACTTGTAGATTGGCTATTTCTGGTCATTAGTTATTTGCAGTGATCAAACTAGCAATAGAATACAAGTTGTATAGTAGCATCTTCCAGAAACGTGAATGGTCTCAGAAAGGTCATGAGTTCTTCAGCTGGTCAGCAGAATTATTCAAAATCTTTATGAGCTTTGTGTGTTTGTGTGATTTGATTGGCTGAGCACAAGGACATATTGAGGATAGAAAGTGAGGGCAGAAAATTGAAGACGCAAATTGTGATTGCCTGGAATGATAAGATGTATGATGATAAGAGCGCCCCTCATTTCACACGGGTGCTTGCTCGATACAAGCTTGTATATCTACTATTTCTTTTTGAGTGGCGCTATATATATATAGCTTTTGTCCCCACAAAATATCCGCAACACAAACATTAAATGCCATTGACAATGAAGGGAAGTTCTACGTCATCTTGTCCCCACACGTCTCATATTTGCCATCGACAATGAAAGGAGAAATTAGGTCAAATGTCTGCCAAATATGACGTAAATGTGTGGCAACAGGCTTTCTGATTGGCCAGTATGAGATGATGCAAGATGATGTGCGATGATAAGAGCGTCCCTCACACAGGTGTGATTTGTTTTTAAATAGACAACATGAAATATGGATGAGGTGCTTAAAATTATATGAACACATTTTAACTCTGGAACCACCCTCAAGGACCCCTGGGAACCACTGCTGTCGACTGTAACCACTCCATACAAGAACATTTTGATGGTGAGGTTTCGGTTGGTTGGTGGTTTTGGGAGGTTTTGGTTGGTTGGCAGCTGCTCAGGAGATGGTGCATGCTGGGAGTCGTAAGGTTCCCGGGTCCAATTGACCATATGCAGACCGCGGCCATCTTGCCATTGGAGTTTGCAAGCACATACTCGTTTTCAGTAAAGCAACCTCCTGCTGCCTCCTGCGTTATGTTCAAGGAAGGCGTTGAACTAGACCCCTGCAAAGGCCCAAAATATGGACCCTGGCTGGGCCCTTGTCTGTCGAGTTCAACCCAAACCCGGCCCAGCCCGTTATGGTACCTCAGTCTTACAGCCCGAGCCCGGTCCGAAGCCCAACACCTTTTCTAGCATGTTGCTGTGCTGTAGCGCTGTAGCGCTGTCTGACGTGTCTGTCAGCAGCGCTCTACTCTCGCGACTTACATTATCTGCACTGTACAAAACCAACTGGCTCGTTTGGTAGGTTCTTGGTAATTGTTCTGCAGTATTTGTCGCTGCTTGTACTCTCCGAACTCCGAACGGAGACTTTTCATTCACCCATATGCTGAAAACTGTGCATTTTAAGATGAATATGGACAGCAAACTGTAATGAAGCATATTATATAGCCTACAAGATGAAGCATAGCAAGTTTTAGGCCTATAAAAGTTAAAAAGCATCCTTGGCGGGGATAGATTCTCTATGGACATTGGGACTGTCTGTCTGTCTGTCTGTCTGTCTGTCTGTCTGTCTGTCTGTCTGTCTGTCTGTCTGTCTGTCTGTCTGTCTGTCTGTCTGTCTGTCTGTCTGTCTGTCTGTCTGTCTGTCTGTCTGTCTGTCTGTCTGTCTGTCTGTCTGTCTGTCTGTCTGTCTGTCTGTCTGTCTGTCTGTCTGTCTGTCTGTCTGTCTGTCTGTCTGTCTGTCTGTCTGTCTGTCTGTCTGTCTGTCTGTCTGTCTGTCTGTCTGTCTGTCTGTCTGTCTGTCTGTCTGTCTGTCTGTCTGTCTGTCTGTCTGTCTGTCTGTCTGTCTGTCTGTCTGTCTGTCTGTCTGTCTGTCTGTCTGTCTGTCTGTCTGTCTGTCTGTCTGTCTGTCTGTCTGTCTGTCTGTCTGTCTGTCTGTCTGTCTGTCTGTCTGTCTGTCTGTCTGTCTGTCTGTCTGTCTGTCTGTCTGTCTGTCTGTCTGTCTGTCTGTCTGTCTGTCTGTCTGTCTGTCTGTCTGTCTGTCTGTCTGTCTGTCTGTCTGTCTGTCTGTCTGTCTGTCTGTCTGTCTGTCTGTCTGTCTGTCTGTCTGTCTGTCTGTCTGTCTGTCTGTCTGTCTGTCTGTCTGTCTGTCTGTGTGTGTGTGTGTGTGTGTGTGTGTGTGTGTGTGTGTGTGTGTGTGTGTGTGTGTGTGTGTGGTCACGTGACTATGGAGCTGCAGAAGCATGTCCAGTCTGGGTGAAATTCACTGTAATGGCACGTGGGCCCAGCCCTGGGCCCGTTGGTCAGGTGTGTGCATTGTGAGGATTGATACCAACAGCGAGAAGCAGAACCAGGGTTTGAGCCCAAAGATGGCACCCATTTATTTAAACAGAGGTTAAACAGGCAAAACAATATTTATAAATCAGTCAGCTCGTCAGGGGCAAAGAGTAACTAATAATGTTCAGTGGGAATGAACTCAAATGTTCTTCTTCATCTCGGGTAGGGTCCTTCCCCGGGTCCGCAGATATAGATACAGTCTTACTTTAGAATCCCTTTCCCTAGTGAGGGGGGTCTACTGTTATAGTCTTCCAATTCACAAGCTTCGCTTGAACGCCTCCTGTCCAGCCGAGCCCAACGGCATCAGATATCAGAGCATCAGAGCATCAGCCTACGAGGTAGGAAAACAGACAGTCAGTCTAATGCGACATTTCATTATAATGTTAGTGAGGGAATGTTTACTCGCTTACCGCTAGAACCGCACGCCACCATCACCGGAGAGAGCTGTCGGCGAGAGCAACGAGACGGAGTCCTTTTATTTGTTTGTGAGGCTGCGCAGGTGTTCCTTATCTGAAGGTTTCCGTCAGGTAATTTGGGACGTACCTGCCTCCGACTACGTGGCCCAGCCCTTGGTGCTTCGCTCCGCCTCGCTCGCTCTCTCTCTCTCCGGGGCGGCGCCGCTGTGGCGCACGGTCCCGCCGCGAGACGCCACAGCGTGCGTGCGTGCGTGTAATGGGAGGCATGGATTGTAAAGCACTTTGAGAGGTCGGAATGACAGAGAGAAAAGAGCTAACGGTATTTAAGTACAGTCCATTTGCCATGACCACTCAGTGTCTTCTTAAGTACGCTTGTAGTGTGTAAATGGTGCATTTATATAGCGCCTTTATCCAAGGCGCTTTGCAGAGATTGTGCATTGCATTCACCCATTCACACACGCATTCATACACCCGATTCCGAAGGAAACCATGCAAGACACCAACCAGCACATCAGGAGCAACTAGAAAAAGTGCCCTTCTGGGCACAGGTCTCCAACAGGAGGATAGGAGTGTGTGTGATGTTTGGCAAAATGTTTACGAGTAATACAAATATGTTTTCTTGTTTGTTTGTTTGTTTCTTACAACAATTGTCTTCATTTTGTTGAAGAAATGCAGAGCCAGATCACTCATAGCATCTCTGAGGATAGAATTTTGGATGAGCAGGACATGTGCAGCATTTTGTACAAACCGATTTGCGTGAGATTTGGATGAAATCTGTGCGAGTAACATAAACAATGTGTTTTGCAGAAATCGGCCTCATGGTGTCGCTATAACCGGCAGATGTGGAGGGATGCAGGGAAAACGTTTTTCCATGGCCTCTAGGGAGTGCGTATACATAAGTTGTATACAGATCGATGCAGTTATAGGTAAAACAGGAAATGGCCTGTTATAGCGCCACCGTGAGGCTGATTTGGGAAAGAAATAGTGGCATGTCGTCCTCGGCCTAGTGGAAATGTGCGTGTATAATTTCATGGAAATTGGACACTGTGTTTGTGATGTGTTGCATTTTGTTCGAAACGGACCAATCATGTGAGCTTTGGAAGCCAATCTTAGCCAATCAGGATGGAAGATGGGAAATTGTGCAGATCTGTGTTGATCACATGACTATGGAGATACTAGATAGTGTATACCGAATTGTGTGATGTATGGATAAAATGTGTACGAGTTATCTACAGAAATGTGTTTTGCCTAAATCGGCCTCATGGTGGCGCTATAACAGGTGTGCAAAGTTTGGCATGGATCGGGCCAACGGTGTTGATAACGGAAGGACGGACGGAAGGACACACACACACACACACACACACAGGGACGTTCAAAACATACTCTCTCTCCCCTTCGGCCTGGTGGAGACAATTAGGGGTTCAGCGTCTTGCTCAAAGACCTTGCGGTTGCCATCCGATCACTGACTCTACCCCTGAGCCACCGCCGCCGTGTGTACACTGCAGATCATTGTCTCTCGTCCAGAACTGAGGAACTATCCCCACAGGCAGCGGCAGCAGGTGTGTGTGTGTGTGTGTGTGTGTGTGTGTGTGTGTGTGTGTGTGTGTGTGTGTGTGTGTGTGTGTGTGTGTGTGTGTGTGTGTGTGTGTGTGTGTGTGTGTGTGTGTGTGTGTGTGTGTGTGTGTGTGTGTGTGTGTGTGTGTGTGTGTGTGTGTGTGTGTGTGTGTGTGTGTGTGTGTGTGTGTGTGTGTGTGTGTGTGTGTGTGTGTGTTATTTTTTATTTATTGTTCTGTTGGTAATGAACATCCTTCTACCCTAATGGACAGGGGGTGCTCCTTCTCCTACAAAAGGATGTTCAGTACAGTGTTAGCAGTGGAGTACTGTACTGTACTGTAGAAATGCAAGAAAGGGAAGAAGAGAGAAGGGGTGGGTAAGGAGATCAAGGCAGGGCAAGTTTGAGTGCTTTTCCCACAAAAAATGTACAAGTAGAGGATTTCAGATGAGATAATCCAGAAGCTTTGTTTCACAAACAGCACAGCTGTTGGGTTTCTCTTATCTTATTTACAGGCCGTACAGCCGTACAACCAAAGGGCCTCTTTTTCCACAAATAAATATACATATATATTTAGTAAGCCACTGTCACTGATGATGTCATCCTCCGTTTTTCAGCAGCGCCGTTCTATACGGTTACGCACAACACACTAGTTGCTCGAGTGGCAGAAATCTGATTCAGTGCTGCTGGGCACTGAATCTCACACACACACACACACACACACACACACACACACACACACACACACACACACACACACACACACACAGTGCAGGGCATGTAGGAGATTTTTCCATGGTTCTGTTGACTCTGGTGAAAAGCCTCCCTTCACGTGTCTCTTTCTCATATTTTGCTTTGTTTTGACTGAAGACTGACTCACCCCTTCTGGTTTTCCATCACGTTGGAGTCGGCTTGTTATGCCAGATGGAAAATGTTTAACCCATTCTGACCTGAGATCAGATTCATAAATTTCATACGAGGTTTCCACTGGACACACACTGGTCTGATGAACCCATTCTGACCTGAGATCAGATTCTAAAAAATGTCAGTCGCTCTTCGATTTTTCAAAAATAGCAGACCTACAAGCTCGTATCGCGCCACTCGGTGGCGCGATATGAGCTTGTAGATCTGCTATTTTTAAATAGCTAAAGCATAACATGATGCCAACACCAAAATGGGTGCCCGTTCAGAATGGGTTAAACCTGTTGAATGCCGTGGTGCAAAGTAACTAAGTATTGTACTTGAGTAGCATTTTGAGGTATTGTAGCCATTGTTCCCATTTCCAGTACTTTTACTTCTACTCCACTACATCTCAGAGGCAATTGTAATTGAGTTACTAGTTACTTTGATTATTATTACAAAACATACATTAACCACTTCAGCCCTATACATTTCAGCCATTTGAAAATAGCCGACCTACAAGCTCACAATCTGTTGTAGATCTGCTATTTTCAAAATATTTGTGTACATTGGAAAACTTGAAATGAGACATTATGCACATTCTACTTTTGGTACTTTTAACATTTTAATACCATACTTTTGTACTTTTAACTCAAGTACATTTTGAATTCCGGACTTTCACTTGTAACGGAATAGTTCCACATTAAAGTATTGATAGTTTTACTTAAGTAAAATAAAAAGTGAGTACTTTTTTCCACCACTGGTTGAACATAAACTGGGTCATGTCGAGACCGCCTCCCCCTTTTTTCACCAGAACCGTCTGATTGAGGAGGGTGGGGGACGAACGGCCCAGCTGGTCTGCCTCTGCTCGTTTCGGTTTTAATACCTTCGTGACATCACCCTAAATAGTTACTGCGATGACCTCATGCTTCTTCTGGTGTAAATCTCACCGTTCGCATTTAAACATTTGTGTGTGTGAGAGTGTTGAGGGACAGGAGGCAGGAAACAGCCTCTTGATGGATGGGAATGGAACTGTTTGGAATAACGTGTTCCTTCCACTTCCAAACTCCACCCCTGTCAGGTGATAAGAAGCAGCTTTTTGGACTCCTCATGTAGTGAAGGAATGCATGAGTTCAAGTCCGTTGCTCTCCCCAGGTTGGCAGAGGGAGTGTAGAGCCCAGGATTACATTAGATAATTGACACTGGTTGAAAAGAATGCGTTACAAAAATTGTGGGCAAAAAAATATTAGGCTAGCATAGATCTCAATGGAGCTGATACGGCTAGAAAGAAGAGATGCATTATGGGATGTGTAGGCCCAGTGTATACTGAAGCCAGCTGGTGGCACACACACACACACACAGACACGCGCACGATCGCAAGTACAGCACGCACACACACGCAGGCACACACACATACACACACACACACACACACACACACACACACACACACACACACACACACACACACACACACACACACACACACTGGCCTGTGACTTCTCAGTGCCATGCAGATGCACGGGGACACATGACACCCTGTTATTCAAGACCTATTTTGGGGCACTTTATGGTTAAGCCGGATTGTAAAAATAACCCTAGCCTTGTAATTGGCATGTCGGCTGTGGGCTGCAGGAAGCAAGCGAGTGCATGGCCTGCATGCAAAGCCTATGGCGCTCACTCACACCACCAGGCCCATATAGAGGGAGAGAGAGGGGGAGAGAGAGAGAGACTTTTTTTGACTTTTCTAAAAACCTTTTATTTACAAACTAAAAACCAGTGACACTTAAAAAACAAGGGCATTCTTATCCAAAAACCAAACCAAACTGAAGAGTCTCATCAACAACTGAGCAAATTACATCATTAAAACACCATTGTTGCACAAAAGTGTCCACATTTTTCATTCCCTGGTGAAATCTAAAATCGATCCAAGTCCTCGCCCTCACCAGTGAGATAAAAACACTGACCAGGTCCTGTGCTACCTTTCGATCTGGTTTCTCCTGGTCAAGTATACCCACAGAGGGAGAGAGAGGGGGGGGAGAGAGAGAGAGAGAGAGAGAGAGAGAGAGTGAGAGAGGGATTTTTTGAGAGTGCCAACGTGCCAGATAGAGAGTCTGGACCTTCGAGGTCTTTGGAAACGGCTTCAGGGCCAAACTAACACACCCACTGTGTTCTCCACAGCCTTGAGAGAGAACAAGGCTAATTTGTTCCAATTATCACCGTCAGACATGTATATTTAGTCTAGCCTGCCTGTGACCTATCAGAGCCATAACATAACTAACTAACTGGCCCCAAGAGAAACGGAGCTTGGCTCCAGATCCCCAGTATACAGCTACTGCTGTTTTCCACATTCTGCAGTGTCAAATTGTTATTAAAATGATTCGCTGACCATGAGACAAAGCACGGGGTTTTAGGTATACGTGTGTAGGCCTCTCCAGCCCGAGTCAGCATAAACGGTAGCAGCAGTAGACAAAACAAGTTATACTGTATGCTTATACAGTTACAGTATGCAGTTATACAGTCATTCTATTGTGTATTTATCTCTTCTAGCATTACATCTATTTATTTGTTTATACAGTCTGCTGGCGTGGGAGCCAAACGTATAAATGTTGACCGTGATAATTTTAGGTTAAAGCATTCCTAACAGAAAACCTTGCGTTCAGATTTTGCACACCGACAATCTAAACATGAAACGCCGATTGAATCCACCCTGTCTCTCCGATAATATTCTCATGTTGGAACTGATGGCAGGCTATCCTTAGAGGACTCTAATCGTTCAGGCAGAGAAAAGACTGCCTAAAAGAGTCATTTACCGTGGCCCCTTTTCCCTCAGTTTTAGCGCAAGCCAGGCAATCAACCTTTGTAATCAATCTCCGTCAGGTTGAACTTTTCGGCCTCCTGAATTCAGAGTGCTTTTTCTTTCTTCTCCCCGTTTCGGGTGAATATGCCGTCATCATTTGAGTCAAGGTGTCCCAACACAGGAACAGGGGGACGGTGATCTTCTATTCATATCTTGGTAGAAATGGAATCAAAGCACATGCTGCACAGACAGACAGAGCTCCGGTCAACGTTGTCTATAATGTCCAATACTTGGCATGGAGGTGCGATGCTTTAGAAGCAGTGTTTACCAATCTTTTCAGCCCGTGGGCCGGCTATTCCAAGCTAGTGAAAATCTCCACAAATAGCCAATCTCCACGCTCACAACGTGTCACTTCGTGCCACGTTGTGAGCTTGTAGATCGGCTATTTTCACTACTTCTGAAATATCCAATTCATGTCATTTCTTAGATTTTTCTTTCATTGCTGAAATAATATTTTTTTGCTTTTTGGGGGAATGTTTTTTTTTTTTTTTTATGTTTTGAAATAAATTAACAAATTATAAATTAATAATGAATTTAATAGTGAATAAAAAATGCGAAAACGCACCCAGGGGGGAAAAATATCTCACAACAGGCTAGTAATATTAACATTAACAATAATAATTAAAAACTAAATGTAGGAAACCAAGGCCGGGGGCCCACAACAATGTGTCCGCGACGCCCAGTGGTTTAGAGCGCTCGCAGAGGAATGTCTTTCTTTTATCTCTTAAAGGGACACTTCACCCTTTTTGCAAAAACATATATGTTAATGACGTTTAGAAGCTTTAGATCACTTTCCTGGGGGTATTTATGTGTGTAATATGTGGTTTTAGTTATTTTAGATTGTAGCAGTGAGCCTGTTGTCTCTGATGTCATGGACACTGGTCTCACTACCTTCCTGGACTACAATTCCCATAATTCTTTGGTGCACTGCTCCTCCTTGCGGATAGGGGGAGAGCTGTCTTACTGAGACAACATGTAGTCCAGGAAGGAAGTGAGCCCAGTGTCCATGACATCAGAGACAACAGGCTCACTGCTACAATCTAAAATATCTAAAACCACATATTACATACATAAAGCCCCCCAGGAAAGTGTTCTAAAGCTTCTAAACGTCATTAACATATATTTTTTTGCAAAAAGGGTGAAGTGTCCCTTTAACTCTTGGGGAGAGTTTAAAACGGAACAACGGTTTTTAATGTTGCACGCGGGCAGCGTTCCCAGACTCGCAGCCTCACAGCTCCATGGCAGTAAACTGCGACCTTGTTGTGTCTATAACCATCTGCGAGCTAGGCCCCGCTTAATATTTGATGATGCGTCGTATTTTCCTATTCCTATTTTCCTACTCACATTTCATAATTTAAACGACACGGTACTGTCACCGAGCGCGAGCGGTCACTCGTAAACGATGAATGATGGATGGATTCCTCCCCGGGTGGTCTGTCCGTCTCTCGGCTATAGACAGTGGTTGTGAACAAGTACTCAGATGGTTTCGAGTGGTGCAGCCACTCCTATAGACCGCTATGTGTGTCCCTCATGGGTCCCTGGCTGTGTCCGAGCACGGGAATAGCATATGTCACCGTTGTGCAGCCTAACACACCATCAAGTGTAACTTGTTGTGCAGCCTAAAGGCCTATTCATAGTCTGGATTTTCGGTGGTGAGGTGACCACCGCTCCGGTGGTGAGCTGACCACCGGAGCTGAAATAACGTTGAGCGGTGGTGAGTAAAAACAGAGAGAAGGGCTGGAGCGGTGGCGGTGGTTTGCTCTTCACCGCGGCTCAGTGACGTCATGTTGTAGTTCGGTGGTCACCCCACCACCGTAAATCCAGACTATGTATGAGCCTTAACGCACAGAGGCCAGGGAGGAGAGAGAGTGCAGTGGCAGTGCAGTACAGTACAGTACAGTACAGTACAGTACAGTACAGTACAGTACAGTACAGTACAGCACAGCACAGCACAGTACAGTGCCACTCACTTCAGACGCATCTGTTATTTACTTAAGTAAAAGTATAAATACTGCAATGAAGAACTCCGTTGCAAGTAAAAGTCTGGAATTCAAAATGTACTTGGGTAAAAGTATCAAAGTATTGGCAATAAAATGTACTTAAAGTGCCAAAAGTTATTAAGTATTGTGCAGAATATTCCCATTTAAAGGTTTCAAATGTATAAAAAAATCACACCCGTGTGAACTGAGTGGTGCAACTACCCCCCCCCCCCTCTCTCTCTCTCTTTCTCTCTCTCTCATTAGCAGGCAACAGTACAGCACTATCTCTCTCTCTCTGTTTCTGGCACAACAGCTCCCCTACTGGTACTAATAGTCATACTCCTGCTCATTAACGTCACATGTAGGTGAACAACACGGACATTGCTGTTCCTTGGAGTGGTTGCACCACTCAGAAATCTTTCAAAAATAGCCAATCTAGAGAAAGGTGGTGGTATACTGTAGTAGTAGTAGTACAGTATAGCCAGTAGCAGTATTGATGCAATGGTTCATCTCTGGAGTGCAACGACCACGGTTTCACGCTCGGTGCAGAAGAATGGCCAGCAGACAGAACGGATCCTCTTGGGAGACGAGCTTCAGCTTGTGTTTACAAGATCAGTTCTGAGGTTCTGACCGGCCGCCGGTCACAGGCAGCTGTGCACTCACAGTGCAGGCTTGTTTATACCAGGGGGGCAGTCAGACAGATATTTTGTGAAGCCTGAAACTCCTGAAAGTTCATATAATGGCCTGTTGTGGCGCTGTCATTGGACCCAGAAAAACCCATAGCCCCATAGAAGTCCATGTATTTGGGACCAACTTCACCTAGACTGTATTACCTTAATAAACATGGTCATGAATACTTTTTGCTTCCAGTCACTAGTTTAAAGTCTCATTTCTAATGTCATAATATTCTTTTTGGAAAATTATGGTCCCATTTATTAAAAAAATGACCATAAAGTCGTGCATGTTCTGAGGGGCGTGGCTACCGTTACAGTCTATGATCGGGATTCCCCTCCCACTCGAGTCAAAATAAAAACCAACGGAGAAGAAGGGGGGAAGTCCCGCCTCGTGTCTGGGCCAGCCAATGGCCAGCTGGGCCAAAACGGAGCCAGCCAATGGCCAGCTGGGCCCAAACGGATCTAGAAAGATGGCGACTTACAGTGCAGGAATAACAGGCTTCATTTTACGTCCATGTTAGACCCGGGGAACGCTTTGTCCATATTTTTTTACAGTCTATGGTTTATACACACATGTGTAGGTGTGAACACACACACACACACACACACACACACACAGGAAAATTACTATTAGTATGTGGGATTGTACATACTACATACAGTACACACGCCTATAGCTGCAAGTACTTCACTGAAAGTACATTTCCGTTCGTAGTTCCTCCAGAGTTCAGTTACATAGAACTTGCATAGTATGTTATTATTTATCTTGTACATCTTGGGTTTAGGGCTTTTCAACCTTTTTCACATCAAGGTCCATCATTTATTCGTCATTTGAGCCACGGAGCACCATTTGATGAGATTTAGCCTCTCAGACCCAAAACGAAAGAATATGTTATTATAGTTGGATAAGTTATTGTCCACAATTCCATGCTGTATTGATGTTGGTACCATTAGGAGAGACAAACGTTGATCAAAATAACAATTCTTCTACATTCTCTTATTGTGTATATATAGACTTCTTGTAAATTAACTATAAAATGCAGAGAGCGTAAAATGAAACCAACTCCATCATTTAGCCGGGGACCACCTGGAACCCCCTCGAGAACCACTGGTTGAAAACCACTGTTGTACATTATCAGCCTCTCCACTAGTAGATTATGTAATAGCTCTGGTCCGCCAGTGGGTGGCAGTGTGGTATCTGTGCCATGTTAAACATAATGATAATGGGTTATAATAATAATATAAACCCATATTATGGGTTGATGTAAATCAGTGGTTTTCAACCCTTTTCATATCAATGTCCATTTATTTATTCAGCATTTGAGCCACGCACCGCCATTTGATGACATTTAGCCTCTCAAAGAATATTTTGTTGTGGTGGATAAGAAGATTTTGTCCACAATTCCATGCTGTATTGATGTTGTATCATTAGGAGAGATAACAGGCAAACGATCAAAATAACAATTTTCTACATTCTCTAATTGTGTAGACTTCTTGTGAATGAACTAAGTAATGCAAATATTTAACAATGATTTATGAGAGCGTACATTTACACTCAATAGTTAAAGGTCTATAAGGGTCCATTTGGTTACCAACTCTCCGTCATTTAGCTGGGGACCACCTGGAACCCCCTCAAGGACCAAGGAAAATGCCATTTTACCTTATTTGGGCAAAATGACCATTTCAGTCATTTTCATAGAAGTATCATAATGTTATGACTTTCATTCCCTGAATTTCCCTCCGGGGGAACAATAAAGAGGTTCATCTCATCTCATATTTGTGTGCTAAGCTGCCATACGTAACCAGGATTTTAATATGCAGCACATTTTGCGTTATTAAGACTTTACAAAGGATCCCATTAATTTGTATGTGGCATTTTTAAAGATGCCGTGATTTATTTCCACACTTAAACATGATCATCAGGTATTACTACATCAGGAGGAAGATTCTTTAATTATTTTAATTTTAAATGTTTTCCAAAAAGTGTACAGTTTTTGTTAAAATGTCGTTTTAATGTGGACACGCCCACCAGTTCATTAAGTAGGCCTACCGGTATGCCTGGCTTGCCTGGTGGGCGGTGATGGGTGGTGATCCACCTGCACTGAAGCCGCACCCACAGCTGTTAGCTGTTGTATGATACTGGTGCAGGGGTTAGGGGAGGGGATGTCATTGTGATGTCACTATATCACAATTGTTTCATTGGCAAGTTTGACTGTACTAGTTTGACTGCACTACTGTACTTAAGTACAGTACTTTCCGCCACTGTATAGCACACGCCACAGGGAGTCCAGAACCGCCACAAAAAAAAACACTAGTCACTCAGACTCAAGAAAAAGCTTTAGGTTTGATCTAAAAGTTTTTGGGGGGGGCAGCAGCTGAGCCCTCTAGTGTCTTCCAGAACTAAGTAAAGGTTGCTAAACACATCTGGTCGGAATGACCTACAGCTGAGCGGAGGACGCTGTTGTTTTTAGTGTCTGATATCACTGCACCGTGTGTGTGTGTGTGTGTGTGTGTGTGTGTGTGTGTGTGTGTGTGTGTGTGTGTGTGTGTCATCAGTGCACCGCGTGGACTGTGAGGACTCTCTAAATATACAGATGACCCAAAGCCTGAATGACTAATGGGGAACGCTGCTCCACACGACGTCATGCGCCCCTTTCATACTGACAGGTCTCCATGGCCAGGGACAGGTTTCACACACGCACACACACGCGCGTGTAAAAGAAAGAGAGATGATGCATGTGTGTTTTTGAGTTTGTGACGTGTGTTGTGTTGTGTGGGGGTCAGGGAGAGAAAGGGGGAGAGTTTGTGTGTGTGTCCTTTTGCATGTGTGCGTGTGTGTTGTGGTGTGTGTGTGTGTGTGTGTGTGTGTGTGTGTGTGTGTGTGTGTGTGTGTGCGCGCACTTATGTGTCAAGAGGGAATGAGTTTGCTTGTGATTTAATACTTGAGGCTGTATTTGAGTGTTACCGTTTTTGTGTGTGTGTGTGTGTGTGTGTGTGTGTGTGTGTGTGTGTGCATGAGTTTGTATGTCGGAGAGGTAAAGGCAGAAAGCAGTAACCCATCAAGACACAGACAGAGAGACAGTGATAGTTTTCTGACAGCATACAGGAGCAGATATCATTGTGGTGGGGCCGGGGTGCTCTCAGCATGGGAACTCCTTTTATTCTCATAGTCACAGAAGCTGTGGTGGAAAAAGTACTCAAATGTTTTACTCAAGTCAAAGTATCAATACTGCAATGTAGAAGTACTCCGTTACAAGTAAATGTACTTGAGTAAAAGTACAAAAGTATTGGCATAACAATGTACTTAATGCACCAAAAGTAGAAACGGACTGCCCCATTTCAGATGTTGAAAGATCTTGTAGATCTGCTATTTTTAAATGCACGAAAGATGGGGCTGGATTGCTACAATATTGTATTACTGGATGTTTTGTAATAATAATCTAAATCTACACGTTAACTAGAAACTATAAAGTTTTAGTTAATCGTAGTGGAGTAGAAGTACAATAGTTGCCTCTGAGATGTTAGCGGAGCAGAAGTACTGGAAATTGTAAATACTCAAGTAAAGTACAAATGCCTCACAAATGTAGTGCAGTACCCATACCACTGCTCAGCAGTCACAGACTTGTCGCTGTCTCATGACGCTCTTCGTGCGTCTCGATCGGCGCTGTGTACACATCTGTCATTTCCCTGCACGCCATTACGCTCTCCCGTAAAGGCGTTCGGGTTCAGAGATTTCACTCGGGGGGTCAGCGACATCTTTGACATGATCAAGTGCCACGTTTTAATTTCCCCTGATAGTCAGCGTGCCAATATCAACATTAGGTTTAATTGTGACACCGCATAATTATGTCCAACTGACATTGACATTGATTGCCCCATGGGCTATACATAATTAACAACCTTTATTTTTCTCTTATCTTTAGTTCTTTCTCATCAAAATGTAATGATCATTAGACTCAGACTCCCTCCCCAGTCAGAGTTAGGACAGTGAATTAATGTAGAATTATGCGCATGATGTCATTTGTGTATACTGTATAGGTGTGAGGGGACTGTTAACCCATTCTGACCTGAGATCAGATTCATACGAGGTTTCCACTGGACACACACTGGTCTGATGAACCCATTCTGACCTGAGATCAGATTCTAAAAATGTCAGTCGTTCTTCAATTTCTTTCAAAAATAGCAGACCTACAAGCTCGTATCGCGCCACTCGGTGGCGCGATATGAGCTTGTAGATCTGCTATTTTTCAATAGCTAAAGCATAACATGATGCTAACACCAAAATGGGTGCCCGTTCAGAATGGGTTAAAAAGAAAAAAAACCTCTCTCTCTCTCTCACACATGCCAGTGATCACCCTCCCCTGTGCCAATGTTGACATCCGTGCCTGCGGTTGCCTTGTAACCCCTGGATTACATAATGCTCCGCGTTCAGGCGGTGTCGGGAGGAGCCCGCCGTCAGGTTAATTGAAACGTTGCATTTTTGGTTATTTAAAGTTAAGCCTCTCAGTTCCACCGGTTTTTATCTGCTGCTTAATGGTGTACACGCCGGTGGATGTCGCATTGGAAACCTTGTATGTCCAAACCCGTTTCGTTTTCAGGAAATGGAGAAAATAATTTAGGTCGCATTCACTGCTACTTCGGTAGACTCCATACGAGAAGTTGCATCATTCTTGGATATTTAATTAGCTGTGTTTTGCCGCAGCAGGGAACATTATCAATGTGTTCAATTCATAAACTACACAGTGAAATATATGGTATTAAAAATATATACTTTTAGTAATAGTTAAGGGACGTAAAGTGAGGGTCACGTGGATGCAGTGTGTCATCAAGGAGTCAAGGACTAGGTGTGTGTGTGTGTGTGTGTGTGTGTGTGTGTGTGTGTGTGTGTGTGTGTGTGTGTGTGTGTGTGTGTGTGTGTGTGTGTGTGTGTGTGTGTGTGTGTGTGTGTGTGTGTGTGTGTGTGTGTGTGCGCGCATGCACGCCACTTCTTTTGGGCACATGGCCGAGGCACAGTGGAGACCGGAGTGCAAAATGATCTGAAGTTTACAATCTGTACTGTATAGATCATGCTGAGCTAAACATGGGTTTATTTATTTTATATTTAAACAAGATGTCTCCACTCGGATCCCTACACACAGTGACAGCCCTCCATGTTTACGCACACTTGCACAGACAGAATATTCTGTACACTGCAGTGTTTTATGTGTTTGATTAATATGCTCATCTGACCATATTTTGATGAGGGCTTTGGTCTCCTTATTTTGACCACATCTATCCACGGTAACGGCCCTAAGGGGACAAAATATGCCATCTCCGTCTCCAACTGTACTGCTCATTCATCCGCCACTATTCTTCTGGCACCTGAGCATGTGTGTTTGTACGCGTCACCAGATAGCACAAACACTCGTCTTCTTCGTTCAAAACGTAATTTAATAAATTATTAAAGTGTGAAACTGTAAATACAGAAAAAAACTTATCTGACAAACATGAAATGCAATGTACTATGACAGCAATGCAAAATACAAACATAGATTTATCTAGCATCAATAAACTGCAAATGTTTTTACTCACGCATGATGAAATAGTACATGAATTGTCTCTCAAAAGCATGGTGAAATAAACTCACATGAATTGTCTCTCAAAAGCACAATGAAATAAGCATGATGAATTGTCTCTTTACAAAGATAACTATTAACATACACACAACACCAACATGCCAAAAGCACAAACTAGTGTGAAGCTGTGTGTGTTGCACTCAACTATTTGATTGTCTTCTTTAATGTCCGTTTGTTGTTGGATGCTGCAGAGTGTCTCCCAACGACCTTGCCACTGATCCTATCAAACCATGATGTGATGTTGAAGGTCATTATTCGCACGCTCTTGATGATACTTTTCAGTGGTTCAACTTACATTGACAAAACCCACAGATACTCAACAACGTTCAAAATGTTTCAGAGATCTTCGCTTATATGGAGAAGTAGGGCATTCATTAAAATGAAGAAAACACTAAAATAATGGAGATGCAAGGTTTCTTGCCCAATGGCAACGACATATTTATTTAATTATTTTAATTTTGTGATTGTTTTCTGTAACAGAATTCCAGCCACACGAAATCTCCTCCTTAATGAGAACTAAATTACCCACCGAAGCGTGGCAAATGAGATAGCTCGTTGACTAATTTCGCAGTGCTATAAAAAAACAACAACAGAGTTAATATTCACGACAACCAACCCTAAACTGAGCATTAAGCTAACCGGCGTGGCTTCAGCCAAATTGATTGACGAGAGTGTCCTCATTGAGCTCTTAAGACGCCGTTAATATTTGCCAGGTGGCGTTTTCCATTTCGTCTCGGTTTCAAAGATTGACATCTTTTAATGGAGCTGGCTTCGTGCGCTGCAACGGGGTGATTGACGGCCCGCCGTAAAACAATGGGTCGTTGAACGAGTAGAGTACCCGCATAGAGATACATACCCTCTGTACTGCTTTCAACATACACCCTTTGTTTCTTCAATTAAAGGTATAGGGTAAGATGTCATTTTGTTAAAAGGTTAAATCACTAGAGGTGTTCAGTAACGGGGGTCTCCCACTCTCCCTGTCTCTCCAGCTCTTTAATAAACAGAAAATACATTATAGGACAGGTGATACAATTTCAGTCAATCAGGAGAAAGTAGCCATTTATCAGCTTAATTTTATTGTGTTCCAATGTTGATAGAGTAAAAACTTCAGCTCTACATTGCGGCCATTTGACAATTCCAATCTACAAGCTCACAATGCGTTGCGTCTGCCATTTTCTAAATATCTTTATACATTTGAAAACTTGAAATGGCACATTCTGCACAGTGAGTACTTTCTACTTTTGGTAATTTAAGTACATTTTTGATGCCAATACTGTAAGTACAGACAGTTCTGGACACTTATTTATAATGGAGTAGTTCTGCATTGCAGTACTGCTAGAGTGCCTTTTCCACCACTGTTTTTAACACGCCATTTCTTTCCTTCATTCAACTTCCACAGCCTGGGTATATCTGGACCGTTCTCTCTCTACACCAGTGGTTTTCAACCTTTTCAGGCCGTGACGCCTCAAGAATGTTGAGGCATTCACTTGTGGCATTCACTCGGTTCCACAGATCTGCTTGCAGACCGGCTATAAGTTGTGACTCTTTTTTATATAATTTGGCAATTTGGCCAATCTTTGACCAGTTTTGATTTTGTCCATGCTAAACCCCTTATCCCTAAATTATTATTATTATTATTATTATTTTTTACTATTTTGAAAATACATTTTGAATAGTTCAACTAGCCGATCTACATCGACACATTGTTTCAAAATAGTAAAAAATGGCAAACAAGTTTAGGGATAAAGGGTAAGGGGTGGTGCAAGATATAGCCCACAGTACAGCACTCTGTATGTCGGTCGGTCTGTGTCTCTCTTTCTTTCTCTCTCTCTCTCTAGTTCAGCGTGGCCTGCACACAGAAACAGAGGAAGTGATGTCTCTCTTTCTTTTCGAAGGGGCAGTAAATGCAAATGGGGCTCTCTGTGTGTGTGTGTGCGTGTGCGTGTGTGTGCGCGTGCGTGTGCGTGTGCGTGTGTGTGTGCATGTGCGTGTGTGTGTGCTCTGTTAATTGTTAACTAGTGCTCAAACAAACGGAGAGCACATGAACTGATATGAAGCAGTCGGCAGCAGTAAACGGTTTGAGAAGGGAAGGTTCCTCCTGTACAGCTCAATGTAAAAGATAACATGGAGGCCTCATGTACAGCCTCATGTATAGATCAATGTAAACGTTAACACGGAGAAAGGTTCCTGTACAGCTCAATGTAAAAGATAACATGGAGGCCTCATGTACAGCCTCATGTATACTGTAGCTCAATGTAAACGTTAACATGGAGAAAGGTTCCTGTACAGCTCAATGTAAATGCCTAAAGTTATTTTTTGAGACAGATCGTATAGGAACGTTGAGGCAGGCAGGAAGGTTTGATTGATTGAAATGAGTGGCCAAATCGCATCGGTCACATGTCTTAATTTAAGTCATAAGACCGTACCTAAGACACGCAAAATAGAGCCCTTAGTCCAAATGCATAGCACAAAAAATGACATGAAGAATAACAGCGAAATTCAATATCATCACAGGAAAAAACTAAAAATTATAAATATCATCACAGTTTAGACTAGCAAAATGGGTTGGAAAGAGGTGGGTCATGGGCCCCAGGCCGAGAAGTAGTCAAATGTGTTTGTTTTGGGAGGTCTGAAGCTTATAGACTTAAGGTACATTGTTGGAGAACCAAGAGGTGGAAGCATAGTCAAATTAAGGAGGGCTGAATTAGAGTCCTGGAAGAGTTTTGAGAGCACTTTTGTTGACAAAAGAGGAATATCTGCCCAGGAATGTTGTTCTTTAGGTGTTAGTGTTTGTGCATGAAGTATGGGGGTTCTCTAAAGATGCTGTATCTTGTCGTATGACTGTTGTGTTGTACGGTATACATGGAACAATATTAGTGTTCCATGTTGAACAGACTGTGAAACCAAACGTCCCAATGGGACAATAAAGGCTAATATAATCTGGTGTATGCTAATCTAATGGTGAGGCTCAGGTTGGTGTTGACAAAATCACATAATCTTCACTTTGCAATATTATCTCGGGTGTGCCACTTTCAGCTGCTCGTTCTAAGACAATAAACAATCAGCTTCTTCTCTTGGTAATAACGCAATGTGGAACGTTTGCTACAACATTATAGTTGTAACTGTGTGTCTCTCTGTCATTCACACACACACACACACACACACACACACACACACACACACACACACACACACACACACACACACACACACACACACACACACACACACACACACACACACACACACACACACACACAGTAGCACTCTATACACAATTATAGACCGCGTCCCAAAAATATCGACCGGTGACAGTGACAGCGGATGATGGCACATCCGATGCCACTTCCTACGATCCCTGCGTGTTGCCAGAGACATTTTGAGAACATGAAAACGGAGATGGATCCCCAACCAGTTTAGGCTCGCCACGTATAAATAGAGAGAGAGAGAGAGAGAGAGAGAGAGAGAGAGAGAGAGATGGGGAGGATTAGGAGATGGAGCGGCCTGATGAAAGAGAGTGTAACATGATTTGCATTTCATAAGCACATGGCTGGATGGTGATACAGAGGAGTGAGAGTGTGTGTGTGTGTGTGTGTGTGTGTGTGTGTGTGTGTGTGTGTGTGTGTGTGTGTGTGTGTGTGTGTGTGTGTGTGTGTGTGTGTGTGTGTGTGTGTGTGTGTGTGTGTGTGTGTGTGTGTGTGTGTGTGTGTGTGTGTGTGTGTGTGTGTGTGTGTGTGTGTGTGTGTGTGTGTGTGTGTGTGTGTGTGTGTGTGTGTGTGTGTGTGTGTGTGCGTGCGTGCGTGCGTGCGAGCGCGATCCAGGCACTCAGAGTGAACCGACGGCACAGAATGATTTATTAAAGGGAGAAAAAAGCAGCTTCATGTCTCGAGCACTTCCGTTGCTGTATTTGACGCTGCGTGTGTATTCGATGGCATGATGTAACGAAGGGCTGAATCAGCTGATCCTGCCGGTTGTCTGTTGATGCAAACCGATCACAACGTCGCCACAGTGCATCAGCAGCAACGACGTTAATCGCTAGGCGTGCGTCTGTGCGTCGATATTGATGCATGACGAGCAGGTTGTCGCGTCCAAACTCCAAAAATGATAGGTATATTTGCCTTACTTCACAGTCAATAGTCAGTAACCTGTCACCAGTATACTCGCTGGCACTGCATGGGGTTTTCTGTCTTTTTAGCAGTTTGAAAGCTTTCAGAGAGAGGGGGGAGGGGGAGAGGCCCCCTCCCCCCCCCTCTCTCTCCCCCTCCCCTCCCCCCCCCTATCTCTCTCTCACCCTCCTCTTCATTTTCCCCGAAGTCTAATTTCTGCTTGACAGCTTGAGCCATGGTAAAGAGCTCTTCCCAGTAATCGAGAGATAGAGACTGAGAGAGAGAGAGAGAGAGAGAGAGAGAGGAATATATATTATTTTCGAGTTGGTGTTTGTATCAGCTACTGTAGGAGTACTGCACAGGGCCCGGACGGTTAGCTCAACCGTCTGGGCACCTAGGCTACTGAGCCAGCCTGACGGTTAGCTCAACCGTCTGGGCACCTAGGCTGCTGAGCCAGCCTGACGGTTAGCTCAACCGTCTGGGCACCTAGGCTACTGAGCCAGCCTGACGGTTAGCTCAACCGTCTGGCTGAAAAAGCCACAAAAATATCTTTAAAAAAAAGGAGTACTGCACAGTACATCCACACACGACGAGAAATATGCGCTGCCGGATATTTCTACGAAATTTGTATTCAGAACGAGGTTTGATCTTTTTCCCCCATATGTGAATATTTAAGCATCAACCTGTGCACTTAACCTGTGCACTGTATAAGTGCACTATTTTCATTTGACGTATAATCAAATGATCCAGATTGCCGTAACTAGTATTACTATGTTCAGATTTTTATGTTTTAATATTCTATAAACAGATCCTGTCCACACAGTGTCTCTGCATCCGACATACTGTATGAGTGTATGTGATTACCTTAGCTCACATCTGCCAGATTGTAACCTGCACGAATGAAATGTCAACTATGTGGATAATTTAATACAAATTACAGCGCTTGCAGTTGCAGTTATCCAGGTAATTAAAACACATACTGTACAGCGCCGTTATTTTTTATCGTAACACTGAAAGTGTTAATTGGTGGTGGGTGGTTCCGCAGCGGTTGGATCCAACAGGAACATATGGCGTACAGTAGGGGATGGGATATGGCATAACTTATATACTGTAACTGAGATGTGTTCAGTTGGTTCTGTTCCCGTTTTTTCCTCTGTTTTCATTTGGCTTCAGTAATTGACCTGAATTAACCCATTTTGGGCGGGAACCCCTTTTGGTGTTTTAACCCATTCTGACCTGAGATCAGATTCATACGAGGTTTCCACTGGACACACACTGGTCTGATGAACCCATTCTGACCTGAGATCAGATTCTAAAAATGTCAGTCGTTCTTCGATTTTTCAAAAATAGCAGACCTACAAGCTCGTATCGCGCCACTCGGTGGCGCGATATGAGCTTGTAGATCTGCTATTTTTCAATAGCTAAAGCACGACATGATGCCAACACCAAAATGGGTGCCCGGTCAGAATGGGTTAAACATTATGTTATAATTTAGCTATTGAAAAATAGCAGATCTACAAGCTCATAGCGTGTATAGGTCTGCTATTTCTGCTATTTTTGAAAAATTGTGAAAATATTTATTTCTGAAAACTGGAGGATTTAGAAGATTTTTTTTATTTTTATGTTGAGGTCAGGCCTGACCTGAATTAAAGACCAGTGGATGCTAATGTAATATTTAACAGTACCATAGGGGCTTTACACTGACTGTCAGGATGGCTTTGGAAGGCAAGAGGTAGCGGTACGCTCTTCTCTAAATCCTCTGAGGAAAGCTATTTCTTCAGTTCAGATTTCTTCAGTTCAGTTATACAGAGATGACTGTGTGAGAACTAGTGATTTTGATTTGTAGAATCGGCCTCAGCTCTTAATGAGTTAAGTCATTAGAGACAACTTTATTCCACAGCACTGTACTGAGGAACAGTGTTGGGTGCATTACTTTATATCTGGAATATATTACCTTCATTTTAAAGTCATATTCTTCGTTACATATTACTGTCTGAGCAAGAGTAATATATTAATATTGCTTTACATATTACTTTAAAAAAATGCTCAAATTGATCACTTAAATATGTAATGTTATTATGAATTATATATTGCGTAGATCCTGCTCAGCTATGCACGGTTAACACAGGAGTTAAATGTATTCCTTGAATTCATGGAAGCCAATACTTAACGAGATACCACACACACACACACACACACACACACACACGTGCACACTCACACGCACGGACTGACTGACAGTTCATAGAGAATCTTTCCCCACCAAGGATGCTTTTAAACTTTTATAGACCCACACACACACACACACACACACACACACACACACACACACACACACACACCGGACTGACTGACTGACAGTTCATAGAGAATCTTTCCCCACCAAGGATGCTTTTAAACTTTTATAGACCTATAACTTTCCTGGTGGGCCATGCTTCATCGTGTAGGCAATAATATGCTTCATCACAGTTTGCTGTCCGTAGCCTATTCATCTTAAAATGCACTGTTTTCAGCACATCTCTTACTCTTGCTAAACTAGCCAACAGAGTCAGCCATCCGTCTATCTGCACAAGTAGCAGCTGCAATCAATGTTATTTAACGACCCATTTACGCTCCTACGTGTTGCGTCCCCACTCCCGGATATATTTAATATCCTGGATTAATTTTTTGTCGCACAATGGTGTCCTGTAGATAGCATTATTCGATGTATAAGACCACAAGTGACGCCCGCTCTAAACAGTGTATCGTGGACGGTAAGACGAAGCACAAAGAAATCAGGCATCCATCTACTCAATCCATCCATCATCCAATCATCCATCTAATCAAATCTACTAATCAAATGATTCCCGAGCGCGGCACGGCTGCAGCTCACCGCTCCTTGGCTGCGGCTCACTGCTCCAAGAGATGGGTAAAATGCGGAGAACAAATTTCACTGCGGTAACGTGTGTGACAAATCGTATGACTTTGATCTCTCTCTCTCTCTCTCTCTCTCTCTCTCTCTCTCTCTCTCTCTCTCTCTCCCTCTCTCTCTGTGCGCGTGTGTGCGTGTGTGTGTCTGCTGTGAGTCATGTGACTGTCTGGCTGCGGCTATAATGTGCATTGTGGATACATTAAAGGTTTGGTCGGTAACGTGGAAAGTAACGCAGAATACTACATTTTGGTAATATATTACGCAATATATTGTTACCTAACGCGCATTTCCCGACACCGCTGAGGAATAAAGTTGTTTACCCATGGACGCCCCATCCCCCCCCCACCCCATCCCATCCTCCGCACAATGGAAAGGCAATGTTACACCATAAGCAACAATTAGAGCCTGGAGAGGAGACACACACACACACACACACACACACACACAGTCACACACACACACACACACACACACACACACACACACACACACACACACACACACACACACACACACACACGCACACTCATCTTAATCCCTTCTTCAAGCTTAGTGTCCCTAAATTACCTCATCTCTCTCTCTCTCTACTCTCTCTCTCTCTCTCTCTCTTTCTGTCCTCAACCCTCCTTTCTTCCGGGGACTGGCCATAACTCCGACATCCCGTTATTACGACTACGCTGCTTTGCGTGTGCTTAGGCTTATAGGCTTTGGGTTGGGGACAGGGCCAGTCGGAACAGACGGAACAGACGGTATGCACATGCATTGGGTTAGGGACAGGGCCAGTCGGACCAGTCGGAACAGACGGTATGCACATGCATTGCTGAGTTGCAAATCGAGTGGCAAAGTGAGTGGCAAAGAACGTTTTCTTATGCAATCAGATAGGACTATTCTGTTTGAATGTATAGAATGTATGCCACTCAGTAAGCGTTCCCGCATAACTTCCAGGTATGTGACGCGCATATAACCCTCTATAATGACACGGCACCCACACTCCATCCATCCGTATGTCTGTTAACCCATTTTGGGCAGGAACCCCTTTTGGTGTTAGCATTATGTTATGCTTTAGCTATTGAAAAATAGAAGATCAGCTTGTAGGTCTGCTATTTTTGAAAAATCGAAGAACGACTGACATAGAAACATAGCTTTTTCAGAAAGCTGTCAGGATGTAGAAGACATTTATAGAATCTGATCTCAGGTCAGAATGGGTTAACAAGCATGTCCTGAGGAGGGACACGGTGGCACAGTATAGTGCTGTCGCCTCACAGCTAGAAGGTCCTGCAGGGTTCAATTCCCGCCGTGGGCGCTGGGGGTGTGTTCTCTCCTCTGTGTCGTCAGTGCCCATACCCTATAGGTGGGGTTGGCGAAAGGGCCTTTCTGTGTGGAGGTCGCACGTTCTCCCCGTGGTCTCTAAAACTGCCTCCCCCTGGCCAGCCTGATGGAGGGGAAAGGATTGCATTGTAGGAAGCATGAGGTCAGTCCGTCGCTCTCCCCAGGTTGGCAGAGGGAGTGTATAGAGCCCAGGATTACATCAGATAATTGACACTGGGTGAAAAAAGGGGTTACAAAATCGTGGGATAAAAACAAAACAATAACATGTCCCGGCTTGTCATTGCTCTGCTGTCTTCATATACAGGGCTTCAGTACAGACATAGGTGGAAGCAGCTCCATTTGGACCAGGGACCACCAGGGGTCCACCCCCAATGCATATTTATAAACTACTCTAATGCATATAAAATGTGATGCTCTTTATTCGACCTCTCCTTCACTTGGTACTTTGCTGCTATATTCACTCCAGGTACATCACTCTCTCATGGGTTCTCTCTCTCTCTCTCTCTCTCTCTCTCTCTCTCTCTCTCTCTATCTCTCTCTCTCTCTCTCTCTCTCTCTCTCTCTCTCTCTCTCTCTCTCTCTCTCTCTCTCTATCTCTCTCTCTCTCTCTCTCTCTCTCTCTCTCTCTCTCTCTCTCTATCTCTATCTCTATCTCTCTCTCTCTCTCTCTCTCATATAATGAATAGAGTCGATGGGCGATGGAGTGAGCGTTTGTGAGTTTTCATGTTTCTGTTGAATATACGGAAGAAAATGAAAGAGACGGCACTTGAAAGGAGGTCATGTCAACATGTTCTGTCCAAGCACACACAGAGAGAGAGAGGCAGAGGAATGAACTTTTAAACGAGGCAAAGTGTTGTCTAGCGCCAACCGTGTGTGACATTGAAATTCGCGGCCAAACGGATAAAATAAACAGTGGGAACAGTGTGTGCCAACCTGTGACGTCAATCGTCTATATGATGCATTTGGGCAATATTTGGTTTCAGCCTGATTTGAACCCAATTTACTTTACATATTTATAATGTTAAAGAAACTAAAAGAAATGTGTGGAGGTAGCGCTATAGTTGGATAAAGGTCCTTTCAAACAGGCAGTGATTTAACCTGCCTATAGTTGATTTTCAATGAGACCTATATGTTTTCTTTGGGATGTGGGCGCGGCCCGTGAAATTGTCGCACACGCGCTCGTTTCGCACACACGCCCACGACTCATCAGACCTGGATTATGTGTAGCTTTTTCTTTTTTTCGCGCCCCTCTTCAGCAGACCTGTCGTCTGCGTTCTACGTCTGCGTTCATCGCTGCCCATTTAAGAGGACCTTTAGCTTTGTGTGTGTGTGCGTGCGTGGGTGTGATGTGTGGATGTGGATGTGTGGACGTGCTCGCTGCTTGCCAATTTAAAAATGAAATTCTACTGCCAAGTTATGCATGAGTGCTTCACATTGTTCCTCTGGCAGTGTGGCCTCCTTCAATTACACATCTCTCTGCAGAGAGAGAGAGAGAGAAATACAGGAAGATAGAGAAACAGAGAGAGAGAGGAATAAAGGTATAGAGGTTGACAAAGATGAAGAGGGGAAGTAGCGAGGAGAGGACAGCGAGGATGGAAAGAAAAGTGGTCCAATTGGCCAGTTGATGGTCGGGCAGTTAAGACCTCAAGGCCTGAAGAAGTATAAGAAAAAACAATAAAATGAGATCCGTTCTCTTTTTTTGTAAGAAGAACATGGAATGATGCAAGAGAGTGGAGTAAGGGAGAAACCGAGGGTCTCTCTCCTCCATCCGCACGACTGAAGCATTTATAGCCGTATTTTATAAACTGACGCGCAGGGATGTTGTCAGTGTTGGGTAAAGCTCGTTTGCAAAGCATGGCAGCATCGTGTGACGTTAGCACGGCTGTAGTCCTCGCCAAAATGCCAAGCGGCTGACGATGTGCAATTAGCATGAAACGTACAAGAGATTTCACACGTGTCAAGGAGATCCCCAGCAGCCTCTCTGTCGGTGACACACTCCTGTAATAGGCCCCAACCTGTGTGCGGTGCCGCAGTGCAGTGCAGTGGGGATGGTTGGATCCAACAGGAACATATGGCGTAGGCAAGGGGTGGGCGACTACGTTTCCACTCTCACTCCGGAGGGCCACATATATATTACTGTGGTAGTAAAAATAGCCGATAGTTACCAGTATGTTAACTTTATGAACTAAATGCAAAATACATTGGACATAAAAAAAAGACAATAACATCTTACTACTTATTAAGCTACCAATTTAGACTTTTAGCTGAAATGAATAAGACACCGGTATTCCAATATTAACCTGAGGGCCACATTAAGTGAAGGTGGGGGCTGCATGTGGCCCCCGGGCCGTGTATGGTGTATGGTGATGGGATATGGCGTGGTTTAACTTACATGCTGTAACTGAGACCTGGTCCTGTGTGTTCAGTTGGTTCTGCTTTTTTGTCTGTTTTCATTTGGCTTCAGTAATTGACCTGAATTAACCCATTCTGACCGGGCACCCATTTTGGTGTTGGCATCATGTTATGCTTTAGCTATTGAAAAATAGCAGATCTACAAGCTCATAGCGCGCCACCGAGTGGCGCGCTACGAGCTTGTAGGTCTGCTATTTTTGAAAAAAATCGAAGAACGACTGACATTTTTTTAATCTGATCTCAGGTCAGAATGAGTTAAAGACCAGCGGATGCTAATGGGATATTTAACAGTAGCATATGAGAAGTGTTGTCGGGGGTCACTCAGTCAACCACAGAGGGAACACCAGGGTGAGATTCTAGCTTATTTGGCATGCAGGCTGTTGATGAGAGGGTTTATGACACTGTGTGTGTGTGTGTGTGTGTGTGTGTGTGTGTGTGTGTGTGTGTGTGTGTGTGTGTGTGTGTGTGTGTGTGTGTGTGTGTGTGTGTGTGTGTGTGTGTGTGTGTGTGTGGGGTTATGCGCGCGATCCCGGATCGTCCTCAAACCACGTATTGACTGAAATGTCAAAGGTCCCCTTTGCGCATATAACGTCCACAAAGCAGCATCTTCACTTGACACTGTGACCTTGTGATGACCTTGTGACCTCGTGTTCAAGTACACGTTGTGTGTGTGTGTGTGTGTGTGTGTGTGTGTGTGTGTGTGACACCATGTGTTCAAGTACAGGGTGATCTCACAGTTCATTATCTATTATGGTGGTCAATGGTTGACCCTCTCTAACTTCCCCCTAAATCCTTTATCTGACACTAATCAATGATCCCAGTTCACCGCCCCCCCTCCAACCCCCCACCTATATACCCCACGCTGTATACGCTCCGAGTCTGTTGTCATTCAATGCAGTGGTCCTTGGCATGGGTCAATGCAGTGGTCCAATGCAGTGGTCCTTGGCATGGGTCCAGGTGGTACCCAGCTAAATGCAGTGGTCCAATGCAGTGGTCCTTGGCATGGGTCCAGGTGGTACCCAGCTAAATGCAGTGGTCCAATGCAGTGGTCCTTGGCATGGGTCCAGGTGGTACCCAGCTAAATGCAGTGGTCCAATGCAGTGGTCCTTGGCATGGGTCCAGGTGGTACCCAGCTAAATGCAGTGGTCCAATGCAGTGGTCCTTGGCATGGGTCCAGGTGGTACCCAGCTAAATGCAGTGGTCCAATGCAGTGGTCCTTGGCATGGGTCCAGGTGGTACCCAGCTAAATGCAGTGGTCCAATGCAGTGGTCCTTGGCATGGGTCCAGGTGGTACCCAGCTAAATGACGGAGAGTTGGTAACTCTTGAGAGTGTAAAATGAAACCAAATGGACCCGCAAGGTCCATTTTACACTCTCAAATAGTTCAATTTTTTTTAAAACATCTGAATAACTTAATTTACAAGAAGTCCACACAAGTATTAGAGAATGTAGAAGAATTGTTATTTTGATCGTTTGCCATGTGTTATCTCTCCTATGGTACCAGCACCAGCTGTACCACATTAACACATTGAGTACGCCGACTGCCTTCAAAATATAGGCTATAGAATACCGGAGGTGTCTGATCGCTTTTACTTTGAAAGCCATGAACCGGAAACACTTTCCTAAAAAAGTTGACTTTACAAAGTGACCTCAACATCCCCGATCATCTTAATATATTGTTTTACGCTCCAAAAAGCGTTCATATTTTGCGGGAGAGACGGATGAGGAGCAGAAAATAAGTGCCAGCATATCGCTCTATTCATCACCACGGAGAGCGCCCTGGATTAGGAGCTACGAGTCATTCTTTCCGTCTCGCTAACGTGGGAGTCAATAATAAGCTAATAGTTGCACTGAGCGTTAGCATACGGCAAGCGAAAAGCGAAATGCCAAAAAAATAAATAGGAAAAATTCTGAATATTAATATCTCGCCCCGCATCGCTGGGATGTCGCTAGGACGTCCTCAGACGTCCTTAGAACTCTACTCTACTCTACTCTATGACGTTCTCAGGCGTCCTACGTGCTGTAAGTGTTAATAAACCATGGAATTATTAATCTTATCCAACAATCGTCCATCAAAATATTCTTTAGTTTTGGGTCTTGAGAGGCTAAATGTCATCAAATGGTGCCCCGTGGTTCAAATGCTGAATAAATAATGGACCTTGATGTGGAAAGGTGTTGAAAAGCACTGATTTAAAGTATCTGCCCTGTGTCCCAGTCACTTATCAATGACATCGATCCAAAAGAATCACTTGGGTAAGCACACATGCACACACACACACACACACACACACACACACACACACACACACACACACACACACACACACACGCACACATGAACACACGAACACATGAACACACACACGCACCAGAAGCTCACTCCTAGGAATTGGGAAAGGATGATGAATGTGTTTGTGCAAAGGCGGATGAAAACAGAGAGATATGATTGTTTCCACACACACACACACACACACACACACACACACACACACACACACACACACACACACACACACACACAGCGCTGGGTCTGCGCTATAGACTAAATTGCTTTTATTATTTGAGCCTATATTGCATTCATAGTGCATTATGAAATATGAATAAAGTATTGATGATTGTCAGCCTGAGAAGAAGAATAAATGTATCTTCTTTGCAAAGCCTCTTAAGTCGCTCGCATTCACCGCAGTTTCGCTTCTGCAAATTTGCACACACCGTTACGTGCATACACATTGCATGCATGTGCACAAGTACACTACACACACACACACACACACACACACAGAAACACTGAATAATCATCGCTACTGCTCAAAGCGTTTTTAATCTTTCTCCAGAGCCAGGTTGCAGGAGGTCGCAGTCAGACTGTGTGTGTGTGTGTGTGTGTGTGTGTGTGTGTGTGTGTGTGTGTGTGTGTGTGTGTGTGTGTGTGTGTGTGTGTGTGTGTGTGTGTGTGTGTGTGTGTGTGTGTGTGTGTGTGTGTGTGTGTGTGTGTGTGTGTGTGTGTGTGTGTGTGTGTGTGTGTGTGTGTGTGTGTGTGTGTGTGTGTGCGCGTGCGTGAGTGCGTGTACATGCGCATGTGTCGCAGTCAGACTGAGCTCTCTGCCAGCTCATTTTATTGACGTACTCAGTACTGTGGTGGCATCATCTCCCGGGGGGGGGGGGGGGGCAAAATGTTTGGAAAGTGTCAACATTTTACTCTAGACTGAGGCCATTCTGGTCCTCACGTGTCAGACAGACAGACAGACTATAACCAAGGACATTCTGGTCCTCACGTGTCAGACAGACAGTGTTAAAGACAGTGTAAAATGAAACCAAATACCATTTTACTCTCTCAAGAGAGGGCTAAATCTCATCAAATGGTGGTCCGTGGCTCAAATGCTGAATACATAATGGACCCTGATATGAAAAGGGTTGAAACCCACTGTCCGTTGGGGAGCATGAATGTGTTCAATCAGTTTCGTGGCAATCCGGCTGTGAGATTGTCAGATGGCTCACAACGCGAGTGGAAACGGTGCCCACAGGGCGACGCTAAGGGAAAGGTCATGAGGTCAACGTACAATCAGTATAGGGTTTTGTCAATGTAAGTTGAACCACTGTAAAGTATCATCAAGAGAAGAGCGTGCGAATAATGACCTTCAACATCACATCATGGTTTGATAGGATCAGTGGCAAGGTCGTTGGGAGACACTCTGCAGCATCCAACAACAAACGGACATTAAAGAAGACAATCAAATAGTTGAGTGCAACACACACAGCTTCACACTAGTTTGTGCTTTTGGAATGTTGGTGTTGTGTGTATGTTTATAGTTATCTTTGTAAAGAGACAATTCATCATGCTTATTTCATTGTGCTTTTGAGAGACAATTCATGTGAGTTTATTTCACCATGCTTTTGAGAGACAATTCATGTACTATTTCATCATGCTTTTGTTAGAGTAAAAACATTTGCAGTTTATTGATGCTAGATACATCTATGTTTGTATTTTGCATTGCTGTCATAGTACATTGCATTTCATGTTTGTCAGATAAGTTTCTGAATTTTTTTCTGTATTTACAGCGTACAAACACACGTGCTCAGGTGCCAGAACAGTGGCGGATGAATGAGCAGTACAGTTGGAGATGGCATATGTTGTCCCCTTAGGGCCGTTACCGTGGATAGATGTGGTCAAATAAGGAGACCAAAGCCCTCGTCAAAATATGTCAGATGAGCATATTAATCAAACACATAAAACACTGCAGTGTACAGAATATTCTGTCTGTGCAAGTGTGCGTAAACATGGAGGGCTGTCACTGTGTGTAGGGATCCGAGTGGAGACATCTTGTTTAAATATAAAATAAATAAACACATGTTTAGCTCAGCATGATCTATACAGTACAGATTGTAAACTTCAGATCATTTTGCGCTCCGGTCTCCACTGTGCCTCGGCCATGTGCCCAAACACACACACACACACACACACACACACACACACACACACACACACACACACACACACACACACACACACACAGCGCTGGGTCTGCGCTATAGACTAAATTGCTTTTATTATTTGAGCCTATATTGCATTCATAGTGCATTATGAAATATGAATAAAGTATTGATGATTGTCAGCCTGAGAAGAAGAATAAATGTATCTTCTTTGCAAAGCCTCTTAAGTCGCTCGCATTCACCGCAGTTTCGCTTCTGCAAATTTGCACACACCATTACGTGCATACACATTGCATGCATGTGCACAAGTACACTACACACACACACACACACACACACACACAGAAACACTGAATAATCATCGCTACTGCTCAAAGCGTTTTTAATCATTCTCCAGAGCCAGGTTGCAGGAGGTCGCAGTCAGACTGAGTGTGTGCGTGTGTGCGTGTGTGTGTGTGTGTGCGCGTGTGTGAGTGCGAGTACATGCGCATGTGTCGCAGTCAGACTGAGCTCTCTGCCAGCTCATTTTATTGACTGCATGCAGGCCACGGCTGCATGGCAGCACACACCATGCAGGGGGTCGCAAGGATGAGGATGAGGAGTGGGCAGGTAGGCAGGCAGACAGACAGACAGACAGACAGACAGACAGGCAGGCAGGCAGGCAGGCAGGCAGGCAGATGAGTGCACAGAGATATAGTTTTCATTACAGTACTGTGGTGGCATCATCTCCCTGGGGGGGGGGGGTGTGTGCATATTTTCCAACTTAGTGAGGACCACATATTTCCTCACAATGATAGTGTTGGCAAAATGTTTGGAAAGTGTCAACATTTTGCTCTAGACTGAGGACATTCTGGTCCTCACGTGTCAGACAGACAGACAGACTATAACCAAGGACATTCTGGTCCTCACGTGTCAGACAGACAGTGTAAAAGACAGTGTAAAATGAAACCAAATACCATTTTACTCTCTCAAGAGAGGGCTAAATCTCATCAAATGGTGGTCCGTGGCTCAAATGCTGAATACATAATGGACCCTGATATGAAAAGGGTTGAAACCCACTGTCCGTTGGGGAGCATGAATGTGTTCAATCAGTTTCGTGGCAGTCCGGCTGTGAGATTGTCAGATGGCTCACAACGCGAGTGGAAACGGTGCCCACAGGGCGACGCTAAGGGAAAGGTCATGAGGTCAACGTACAATCAGTAGCGTCCATACTCCAGAGACTATCTCTATGTGCACAGCAGTGTTGTTTTCGTCGACTACCTATTTTCACTGACAAAAACAAATGGAAACTAAATGAAAACTAAGCTACGATGACTAAAACTAAGACTAAATATACTGACAATTTCGTCGACAAATAAAAACTAGACTAAAATGTTAGGAAGGAACTAGTGGACAAGAGATCCAGTAAAAGTCATTTTACCCTTGGTTTCATGCTGAAAATAGCTGATCTACAAGCTCACAACGTGTCGCAACGCGAAGCGTTGTGAGCTTGTAGATCGGCTATTTTCAGCAAGTGTAAAAACACTCATTACGACGGCATCAAGACCCGCCAAAATACATTTTAGTCGAATAAATCAACTGTAGATTTAGTCGACTAAAATCTTATGACATTTAGTCAACTAAAACTAGACTAACACTAAGACATTCCAGGTGACTAAAACTAAATTAAGTTTCAGTCCAAATATGACTATATTATATTATGATAATATTAATATATTATTATTATTATTACTAAACTAAAATAGAAATTTTCTGCCAAAAACAACACTGGTGCACAGCAAATTCTGTAGCAGCCATTCTCAACTATATAGTCGAGTGCATTTAAGCGATATCACACGAGAGGGTGTGCTTTGCTGTCGTTAATGGCACGCCCGCGTCGCTGCAGGAACGAGACGATAGGCGAGTTCCGTAGGCGGCGCAGAAGTGCCATTAATCCATTTTGAGCGGTAACCCCTTTTGGTGTTAGCATCATGTTATGCTTTAGCTATTGAAAAATAGCAGATCTACAAGCTCATAGCGCGCCACCGAGTGGCGCGCTACGAACTTGTAGGTCTGCTATTTTTGAAAAATCGAAGAACGACTGACATAGAAACATAGCTTTTTCAGAAGACTGTCAGGATGTAGAAGACATTTTTTTAATCTGATCTCAGGTCAGAATGAGTTAATGACGCTAAAGCACCACCCTAACAAGCACCTTGTAGGCGAGGAGGGAGCACGGTTTGTTCATTGTAGGAAATTATATCATAATGGCTCTGCATCAATGTAATAATAAACGTATGCTTTGTGAGCCAGCCTGAGCCGTGATGTCACAAGTTTTGCGGATTTCCCGCTTTGCCTGTTTACATGGAGACGGGAGGAAAACGGCGTTTTCAAAGACTTCCGCTCTGAAAGGAAACTTTGTTGCGTTTTCACCCCCCCCCAAAAAAGTCTGTTCTCGTTTAAATGGACCCCCGCAAACGATACTTTATTTTTTGCCGTTTTCTATGATCACCGTTCTCGTCTAAAAGGGGCCTAAGACTGACTAAATCACTGTAATGTATAAACATCTTTTGAAAATAGCAGATCTGCAAGCTTGTAGATTGGCTATTTTCAAACGGTTGGAATGCATATAGGGTTGAAGACGTTAATGTATGGTTTGGAATAATGAGCAAAATCTACAAAGTAACTAGTAACTAGTGTTGTCAAATAATTGTAGTGGAGTAAAAGTATAGTAAAAGTGCGGACATTTGGAAATACTCTGGTAAAGTGAAAGGACCTCAAAATGTTACTTAAGTACAGTATTTTAGTAAATGTACTTAGTTACTTTACACCAATGGTTTTTGAGGTAATGTTTGGGAGCAAAGTGTTGGACAAACAGATGTTGGTGTGTGTGTGCGTGTGCGTGTGTGTGTGTGTGTGCTCGCGTGTGCGGCCACTCTCTGAGTTCTACTAAATTGTGTGTGGGAGGTACAGTACTGTGTATGTATGATAATTGTTAACGGCGTGTGGAGTATTGTACAGTTTTATGCAAATGCAACAACCACAGACTTTGACATTGACATTAAACAGTGAGGAAGGAAGGACAGTGTTTTCATTTCACTGTGTACTCATAAAATGATTGGGTAGGAGAACAAGGGTGTGTGTGTGTGTGTGTGTGTGTGTGTGTGTGTGTGTGTGTGTGTGTGTGTGTGTGTGTGTGTGTGTGTGTGTGTGTGTGTGTGTGTGTGTGTGTGTGTGTGTGTGTGTGTGTGTGTGTGTGTGTGTGTGTGTGTGTGTGTGTGTGTGTGTGTGTGTGTGTGTGTGTGTGTGTGCGGCTGTGTGCGTGTACGCGTGCTTGTCGTTGAGTTGATGCGCTATTGGAGCCATCGAGGGAATGTTAAGAGTAATTTATTTGATTTGCAAATACTGTGGAAATGCACACACACACACACACACACACACAAGTGTTTGTTCTGTTGGTGGTAGATGATTTACATCTGCGTGTCTCTCTCTCCACTGTCTCTCTTTTCTAAATGTTTTCAGGAGAAAAACAACCTGCATTATACAACCAAGGACACATCATTTCAGCATGGACCCACCCCCCTTCCCCCTCCCCCCCCCCCCCCCCCCCACACACACACACACACACGTCATTGGCTTATCACATGCATGTATCACACACACACACACACACACACGCGTCATTGGGTTATCACATGCACGTATCACACCATGTTGTTTTATCAGGACAGCTCTTTAGTTGCACACCAGGGTTTTCCTTTTTTACCATTTTAAATTCAACTTTGTTTGCCGTTCCCTGCCACGTCGATTCCTCGCCTCATTGTCAAGGTCATTTCTGTTTGCGTTCTTTGTGCTGTATGTGTGTGTTTGTGTTTGTGCATGTGTGCGTGTGCTCCCTAAAGCAGTATGGCGTTCTGCAACAGTGCGGTGCTTCAATGTCACTCATTTTGTGTGTGTGTGTCTAAAGGCATGTGGGGGGGGGGGGGGGGGGGGGTTGTTGGGCGAAGCCATCCCAAACTATGAGTTTTTGACGACCCAAACTCACCTCTGCACAAACAGCACCTCCCCTTTGAAAAGCACAGCTGTTTCCTCTGATTGACCTCTCTGTCTGTCTCTCTCTCTCTCTCTCTCTCTCTCTCTCTCTCTAACCAGGAAGTAGCAGCGGTCCACTGGTCCCCGTCCAGAAAGCCGCCGTCCAGTCACAGCGTGTCTCAGACCTCCACAGGAGCCAACATGGCCTCCGTTCACCACGGCGGACACTGTAAGTACGAAGTTCAAGTTTGTACGTTATTGTTACATCTTGTGTACAGAGTCAAACTTATTTTTGTTTGGCTTCCTTCAGACATTGTAGCAGCATAGATAGCAGCATCAAACAGCAAACAAAGGGATAGAATATAGAGTGCAAGAAAGAGCGAACGATGCAGTAAAAGATTGTAACATATGTACGTGTTAGGGCTGCGAATCTTTAGGTGTCCCACTATTCGATTCGATTCCGATTCTTGGGGTGACGATTCGATTCAAAAACGATCTTTTCGATTTTTCCGATTCTCGATTAAAAAAAGATTTTTTTTCGATTCTAAAGCAGTTTATTTTATTTTATTAAAAACAATTAAATTTAATTTTAGCATGATCTACTCCAGTCTTCTGGCATGAAAGCAGAGTACATTTAGTAAAAAGCTTGTATAATTGTAAAGGTTTTATCAACTGAATGATTTAAACACACAAAGGTTAAATCCAAGAGTAAGAACATGTCTCATTTATTTAGCTTGCACAAATTTGAACCAGTACAAAAGTTACAAAATCTCTTCTCACTCAATACCAGAACAATACTAATACTAATAATAATTAGTATTAAAACAGGTGTAAAATAAATACAATTGGCAGGCTTAGCTTAGCTGGTAGTAAATGCACTATGCAGAAACCCAGGCCATAATGCATTGCATGCACAGGTACATTTGTGCAACAAACAAAAAAATTCGATTTTTGAAAAATGAGAATCGATTCTGAATCGGACGGCATTAGAATCGCGATTCTAACTCAAATCGATTTTTTTTGACAGGCCTAGTACGTGTGCATGTCTTCCCTGTAGTAGCAAAGTTAGGTAAAGTTCTTGTGAACAGCTTCACCGTATAGGTTATGTTCCATATATACAAAGCAATTTGTTGTTTAGAAAGGTGCACAAACCTTAGTTTAGAAAGGTGCAAGTTGAGGCTATGTTCCATGTATACAATAACATTTGTTTAGAAAGGTGCAATTTGAGCATAATAGTGCGAGAAGTGGGCGAGGGAGAGAGGGAAAAGCGTTTTCCCTTGCCCTGTTTCACTCTTCTTATCAGTTCGTTCATGTATCTGATTGTTCTGACTGGGAAAGAAGCTTTTTTCTCTCTGTGCCCCATGCATGCCTGCCTTTGTTAACTTCTGTCAGTGGTGGAAAAAGTACTCAGAAGTTTTTTACTTGAGTATCAAGTATTGGTATCAAAATGTACAAAAGTAGAAAGTACTCCTTTTGTAGATAATGGAATGCAAGCAGATATACAATGACTTGAGTCATTGACTACTAGCATGCGCATATATCGCATATATAGCGCATATCTCCGCTCCCTCCATTGGCTCCCAAGGTTGCTGCCCGCAAGAGTACAAAACTCTGATGCTGGCCTTCAAAGCAACTAAAGGTATATGCACCCCCATATCTTCAAAGTCTGATCGGACCCTCCAAACCCTCCCATGCGCTCACATCAGCCAACGCAGGGACTGGGGCTGGCAGAACATTCACTGAAAACGCAGGGACAGAGCTCCACACGTCCCAAACTCTTCTCCCTTCTGGCTCCAAAACTATGGAATGCACTTTCCATTGCAATCAGACTCACTCCAATCTTTCGCCGTAGTCTTAAAGCTCACCTCTTCAGACTCCATCTTAGCCCGTAGCACTTGTCGTAGCACTTTCCCTATAGCCTCGACGACCTTACAGGCGTATGCAATTTATGTAATTTAGATAGCATTTTTTGTAGACATACGTAGCACTCGAGTGTATACGCATAGTTTCATTATGATATTCCACTGTTTGACAGTACGTATATGATTCTTGACTATTTCTATGTATTTGATGTATTGCCATGTGTTGTTCTTGCTTACTGTAAAACACTCTGGATTAAAGGACTACTTTTCAACCTATCTTCATATAATAGGTCCTCACTAATAATCATGAAACAATGGCGCAATTTTTTTCTATTCAGTCTGTGTCTCATAGGAGGGCTGTGGGCAGTTTAGAAACCGTCTTCCAGTGACATCATCAATGGGGAATCCAAGCTAATAGAAACTGCAGGCTTTCTAGTCCTGAAAAGTTGCAATGCGAAAATGGAAGCCATCGTTCTCATGATAATGAAAATCTAAACATTTCTGTAAAAAAATCTTGTTTAAAAAGAAATCTGCCTAATGATGATGTCACTGGAAGACGGTTTCTAAACTGCCCACAGCCCTCCTATGAGACACACCCCCTTTCTGAAACCAGCTCCTCGCCACTCGCCCTACACACTTGCCCTCGATATGCGCGTTCACACGAGGCTGCGCCATATTAAGTGTTGTCCGAAACCAAGCAGCCTTGAGTGGAAGTGGCTTATAAAGCCCTCAAGAGCGAGTCTGTGCCGATCTAGACTCGATTGCCTTGTGCAGCCCTGCTTTCTGTCCGCATGGAAATCGCGACCTACAAATGGTACCACTACAAATAAATGATAAATAAACTCCTCCTAAACAATCTTCATCTGATGCAGAATAGACAATGCTCCAACTGATGTTCACAAGGGCTCTTTATTTACCCCACCGTGAAAAACTATAAATGAAACCACACAAACAAAACAACTTTTAACACAATGATTTATAAACACCATGGATGTATATGTCATTTTTGACAGTCACGCTGTATTTCCTTTTTCCATATTAATGAAATCCACATGTCACACAAACATACACGATACAATGCAATATAACTGTACAAACAAAATAACAGGTAACACAATTGCATGATGGTAACCATGGCAACGAATAGTGTCTGTTTCCTGTTTCTGCACAAGGAGGGCGAGTGTATCTCCAAACAGTTTTTTAAACCCAGCACCCTAATCAAGGGAACTTGATTCAGCTGGAGGGGCACTTCCTGACGAGGGATCCTCCCGAGAGCACTTCAAGTCAAGGGACTGGTTTCAGATTATTAGTGAGGACCTATTATATGAAGATAGGTTGAAAAGTGGTGAAGTGGTCCTTTAAGAGCGTCTGATAAATGCCTGAATTGTAAAAAAAAAAAAAAAAAAGAAAAAGGGAAAAAATGCATTTATAACATCATCCAAGGGTTTCATATGATCCCTTTTTTGAAAGTGACAACTTTGACAATGTTCCAAACTCGAAGAGGAGGACCGTGGGTATAGGAAACTCCAGAACAGTGTTAGACAGTCAGGCAAACACGACGTGTTTACACAACTCATAGATCCATGTCGGTTCCTGCTGTCTGTCTGGATGACATGCTGTACATCACGTGACATTCGAGGCCCCGGGGGGGCGCAGCAGCGGCTCGCTGCGATTGCACCGCGGTTGCACCAGCACTTCAAACGCTCCTCATACAGCTATCCGCACAATTCCCGGGCTGTGTGAACGGAATCATGCGGCTCCCATCTAGTGTAGGCTAGGGGAGGCGATAACCATTGCTGTGGCTGAAACGAAACCCCCCCCGTCTCTGATTGCGTTTCCGTGGTCAGATAAGGCCCCCCCCCCTATGTTCACTGATTTGGCAGCTTTTTAATGGGAACGGTATCGCGCGCCGCGCGGGGTGAGGTTGCCAGATACTGGTCTTCCATTACTGCGATAGCGGCACGCCGTGTGTGTTTGGTTTTCCTTCCAGAGTGGCTTGCTGCAGAGCACACAGAGATAGGACCTGTACAGCCAGAGAGGCTGTGAGCACCATTATTGCCTCACACGTGTGGCAAATAAAACACACACACACACACACACACACACACACACACACACACGCAAATATTAAACATTTGAATAGGGGAGTGAGTAGAAAAGACAATGACTGTGTGTGTGCGCACATATGTGTGTATGTGCGTGAGAGTGGCGTGCGTGCATGCATGCGTGTGTGTGTGTGTGTGAGAGTGGCGTGTGTGCGTGCGTGTGTGTTGGGGGAGGACATGTGTGCATGTGTCTGCTGTGAAGCGCTGACAGTGTGAATCCACACTGATGGACATGATGACAGACCATGTGCCTTCACAGCGGCACAACACACACACACACACACACACACACACACACACACACACACACACACAGACGGCCTCTCCTCCTGTCTACATGGCATCAGCAAGTGTTTAATTTTGGTCTCTTTCCCCCTGGTCCTAAATCACGACGATCGTCCAAAAACAGAAGCTTGTTGTTGGGTCTTAGCCAGCCACCCGTTTGGGTTAGCCCCCCCCGTCCCCCCGTCCCCCGTCCCCACCCCCACCCCCACCCCGGCCTGTGTGTCAACGCTGTCGCTGGCGCCGTGATTTACTGCAGGGTCACATGACAACCGGAGGTGGCGGAGGGAGTTGTCTGCCCTCCTCACCTCCACCTCTCACTCCAACGCTCCCCCCCGACAGGCGTTTTAAATATAGAACGACTCCTGATGAACGGGACCACCACCGTACAAATTAATATGTTTTTTTTTTTAATGTTTCAAAGGTATTAAGCTCACAATGCGTCATGACGCCAACTTGTAGATTTAATTTCTTTGCTACTTTCAAAACAGTATTGTGTGTGCCTACGTCCTGACGTCACTCGCTCATCCCCTGGTTCCAAGGGTTTTGCGGAAGTTATAACAACAAATCGTCTCATATAAGAATTGTGGTCCAAAACAAACTGTCTCAGCGATATATTGTTGGGGAGGTGTCTCTGTATCTGTGTCATATTTGATACAGCCCGTTTCTAGTGAAAATGTAACTAATTCAGCATTATAGCGTTTTCTCGCAGTCAGTTGATTCTTCATATCCATATGGGCGAAACGGCCAGGATGAACACAGTTCTTGTACGAGGCGATCTAATATATATACAGTATATACTGTACCAATGAGACGTAATCATGTTGCGATTTGATCGCGCCACTGAAGGCCATGTTTGTATCAGAACATGTCAAGGCGAAGGTTGAATGGCACTGATATTTTGACTGTAATTAGAGCCCTGGGAGCTCAGTAGATGGACTGTAGCATAGTATAATTATTATTATACAGCATAACTCCAGTCACGTAACTGTAAACATCCCTAACCCCCCCCCCCCCCCCCGCATGTCTTCCCTGTCTTGAATGAACCAATATTAATACAGTATTTGATTTATTTGCTTTAAAGAACCTCTCTGCCCCACCACACACACACACACACACACACACACACACACACACACACACACACACACACACACACACACACACACACACGCACACATAAGAGAAATGAGCCCTTAAGGCATTATTGATTTGCTGTTGCAAAGGAGGACGGGGTAACATTGGCAGGGCGAGGTGTTGTAGCCCCGAGACAGCAGTGTCTCTCCAGGTGACTTCAAAACACCAGCTGCTCTCTTTCCTCCACACATTCTGATGAATGCCAAGTGCTGCTTTGATGAAAAAAAAGCAGTGGTGGGGAAAGTAAAAGTCGATTGGCATCAAAATGTACTTAGGGCTTAAGGGCAAGAGAGAATATTTTAACATCGACGACGTCTGCCGTTATACCGCCGCCGGTTCTGGCTGCCGGTGCCGTCTTGTTTTCCGTTTACCGTCCTGCTCTCCCGTCCACTAAAATGACTCCCGGTTTTTGCCGGCGTCTATTACCGCTTGCCTGATCCCATGTGAATACAGCATTATCCCTACATTTCTTTGCAATTTTTTAAAAATCTACATCAACGACTAATTTTGAGCTTATAGATCTGCTATTTGAACTATTAAAAAATAGTGAACTAAGCTTAGGTTTGACACACCGAAATGTCGGCACCCGTGTGAAATTCATCTCCGTAATATGTCAGTGTGGACGGATGGACGACGGTCTCCGTGGGGCGGGGTGTGTGTGTGTGTGTGTGTGTGTGTGTGTGTGTGTGTGTGTGTGTGTGTGTGTGTGTGTGCACGCGCACATTGTATACACTGTATACACCGTATACCAGGGAGAGGTTCTGTGATCCTATCATTAGCTATCCTAGTACCAGAGCATGTTTCCCCCCCCCCCCCCATGTCAGGAAGGGGAAGAACAGGAAATCCATGCACAATTTCAGCAGGATTATCAGCAGCCTCTGATAACCATGCAGGGCTTCTCTTGGCTGGTCGATGAGCTGCTGCCATGGGGGGGCGACTCCGCAGGGACCCGAGGGAGAGGAAAGGAGAGCATTGGGTTGGAAAGAAGGCAACCCAGAAGCACTGTCAATGCATGCTGTCTGGCCATAACACTGTGAGGTCTGCCTGACCCATTTTGAGATTTTGAAGTGGATTATCTTTGCCCCGTGAAGCTCTCAGAAGGTTCCCCTTCCATGACGGGGGGGGTCAAAGCGTCTGGAGACAGTAGCCAAATAGCATTTTGTGAGCAGAAATTAATTGGAAAATGAGCTACATTTCCTGACCATCTGTCCACTGTACCAATACATTAGAGACACATACTTCCCACTGATTATAATCACACAAGGAGAGTTTGAAGAAAAAAACCTCCCATATCTCCTGGGCGAAGTACAACAATGTGCTGCTGTGATAGGAGAAGGATATCAAATGGAACACAACAATGACCCTAAAGACTACTAACCATCGTGCGTATTCCTGCACTATCTGCATCAAGTGATCTCGGTACATATAGAAATTGATTTGTTGAAGACTCTGACTTTCAATTTGACATCAATTTAGTTTTGATTGTATTGTTCCACTTTTTTTGCTTTGTGGAAACATGTAAACATATGTTTGCTCATGCCCATGAAGCCATTTGAATTGAATTGGGAGAGAGACAGACAGACAGACAGACAGAGTCCTGGGATTCTATTGTCTGTAAGAGTAATGTCTCCGTCTTGGCGTGGTGACAGAGTGGAGCGGTGCAGGGGGGGAACCAGATACGAGCTGAAGGAAGGGGTTATATAAGCATTGGACACACAGCCTACACTTGGTGAAAACAATGACGTTCAGGGTTTGGGGTCACGGTCAAAATGCGATGCGGCATGGAAATGCCCCCCCACCCCCCCCCCCCCCCCACCCCACCCCCAGGGCAAAGCATGCAGTGGGCCGTCTGTGATTTAAGCTCAACACCCCGCGGGAGGTCACCAGGGGGGTGTCAAGGCTCGGAAGCTGCATGCTGTGGAGAGAGATAGAGATAGAGAGATATAGCGGTGTTAAGCTGGCGGCTACACAGCTCCAGCCTGCGCGGGCACACCGTGGTCACGGCTTGCAACAGCATGACAGTCTGACCTTGATAATCCATCTGGAGGAAAAAAGGTTCTGAAAAGCAGAGCAACACCAAGGCATGATACGATTCCCCATAATCATAACCCCATATAATGATAACCAATTTTTCACCTGTTAGCTTTCTTCTTTTCTTGCTCCAGTGTCCTTTTCTTGCCCTCGGCGCTGCCTGCCTGTTTCTCCCACAGAGGTTATCGGCAACATCACGGCTATCATCTCTCCGAGTGACATTGCTGCAAATCGCAATGGTTGGACAGGTTCGAAAAAGCAAAGTTATAACCCAGGGTTTGAATCTTCACCACGTCCACGTTTACTACATTCACAAGGACTAGGTCGGCTAATTTCACCAAATGTTTGCTGATTTCTGCCGAATGTATGCCTATTATGATATGCCCAGAATAGGGATGCTATAGGGTTCATGTGTAGTTTAATTAACAATCCGGGTTTTACTGGAGGGTGAGCGAGTGCATTTTCCGGCAGCGGCATCAGCCGCGGAGTCTCCGCCATTTGCCGACAGCACCCGCGGCAGGCGGCAGTGTTTCTCGGCGGCATCAGTCCGACACCCTACCCCAATACTATAGGCTAATAACTTAATAAGTAAGGCTGCATGACATGATCGAATATATCCATTGTACCTTCATCAGAGTGGAGAATATAAGTATAAATCAAGTTGATCAAAGCCACTCTTCTCTGCCCCTCTCTCTAACAGACACAGTTAACGATCGCTTGTTAAGTGCCTGCCAGACAGACAATCAGATGAAATGAAGGCAGTTGTAGAGTAGAGTGTAGACTAGTGAACTGAACGTTTTCTGTTTATATCAAGTACTTCATACCAGCCCCTTATGAAACTACTTCTCCCCAAATCCAAATGGATTTATTTTTCCATCCTGACAGTAACTAGCATACAATGAGAACTGAGAAGATCTCCACAAAGGTTTACTCATCAAAACTAATTATAAAACTGTAACCATCAAAGCATGCGCTAATGGTGATGTGACCATGGCATGTGCATAATATCAAATCTTAAAAGTTTTATCTATTGATAAAAATAAAAATAAAGTTTTATTTATTTATTATTTATTATTTTTGGGGGGGGGGGGGTTCAATTAATTGATTATTAATCGGCAGAGCTGTCGATTATTTGATTTGGCTGATGGTCACTTTCTGGCATCCCTAATACCGTTATGCATATCGGCCCCATCTGTGAAAGACGGCGAGCGTTCGAGGCAGTTGAATATCCGATGTTCGGAGTTTCGTGACTTCTGCCGCGCGCCTGAGAGAATCAATGGGAACTGTGCATCCTGAATTGCCTCTCTCTGTCGTTCGCTCTTTTCTCAAATCTGCTCCAGACAGACGATAACAGGCTCTCGCATATCGACGCTGCGTGAGAGAAACGGACATGTTTTCAGATAGTTAGGTTCTCTCTTTTTTTCCTCCTCCTTTTTCCCCTGAGATGTTGCGGGGGGGATCAGAGCCTGCAGTCGCTCGCTGCAACTTCAAGCAAGGAGTCCTTATCTGAGCCCAACGTTCTGACAGAGAGAGCGGTGCGATGAAAAGGCTTTAGTATGAAAAGATTAGTATGGTCCTTTGTCAACAGCATTAGCATTGCTACTGGCAGGCAGCCGTACCTCACAAGCAGTGTTGCTTTTCTCCACTAAAACTATGACGAAAAATGTTCATGGACTACATTTATTTCACTGACTCGAAATAAATGGAAACTAAATTAAATCTAAGCTATGGTGACTAAACTCTAAAACTATGACTAAATAGATTGACAATTTTGTCAACAAATAAAAAAAAACCTAGACTAAAATGTTAGGAAGGGACTAGTGGACAAGATATCCAGTATAAGTAAAAGACACAAGTCATTTTACACTTGCTTGCATGCTGAAAAGTGAGAAATTGAGCTTGTTTTGATCCAAAATGCAGCCTGGAAGAAGAATCCGAGATGTTACCATTCTAAAAAAGCTGCGTTCACATAGACAGCATACGCCAGTGAAATGTTTTTTTTTTTATCGCAGCGGAACCAGAGTGTTATATGAACGCGTACAGAACAGAGTTGTGTCAGAAATCAATAACATGTCCAAAGGTGATCTCGGTGGTAAATAAGTTCAGTGCTCCTGACGAGCAGGTTGGTGCCTCTCATGGTTTCTTCTGCCATTTGTTAAAGCACATTGTGAAAGCGCTTTGGATAAAGGCACCATTTATCATTGACTAGTATTTGATGTACTGTATATATCCCCAAACAAGCTATATCAGAATGTCAGACCTATACCGGTGGTGTCCCGGGTTCCATCCATCTATTTGTAAAATGTGCGTGTGCAACTATATGTGTACTGCATGACCACACGGCTATAATGCCTCAATGTTTATGTCACACGCTAACGCGCCGCTACCTCATTCTCCTGCTATGTTTTTAAACATGCGTCCATAAGACCACTAGCTGTGACTCAAGGCTAAGGGCATGTTGGGTACTTCACCTAAAAAAAGCCAAACCCCCCCACCCCCCTCCTGTTTTCTTTTCGTAAGATGGTGGGGGGAGGGGGGGGGGGGGTTTCTAAAATAAAAATCAGCTGTCACTGTACGCCTGGGCCTCAATAAGCTCAGTAAGCTGAGGAGAGCACACTAGCTGGAGCTGGTCTCCCCCACACCCACCCACCCCCTCGCTAGCTGTCTCTGTGACCAGGATTGGGCTTCCGTGCCCCGGGCAGAGCTCGGTGATCACTCACCCCCGACCCCCGATCCCCAAATCCTCCTGGAAGCCACAGTTTTCTCTCTTCCTTCACTGGGATTCTATTGGCATTGGCGGTACAGAACAGCAGAGAACCACACAGAAGAACCTTTAGGTGAGCCTCACATGCTATGCGCTGTTGATTTAGTTTGACTAACACTATGACAAAAAAAATTCTGTCGACTACCTTTTATCAGCGACGACAACTAAATGAAAACTAAGCTATGATGACTAAAACTAAGACTAAATATATTGACAATTCCGTCAACAAATAAAAAACTATACTAAAAATGTCAGTATTGTTTTTTATTCATCTCTTGTCCACCTGTCCCTTCCCTTCCTAACATTCAATGTTAGGAAGGGACTGGTGGACAAGAGATCCAGTATAAGTCATTTTACACTTGGTTGCGTGCTGAAAATAGCGCTTTCAGCAAGTGTAAAATCTGTCATTACGACGGCATCAAGGCCCGCCAAAATACATTTTAGTTGACTAAATCAACTGTAGATTTAGTTGACTAAAATATTATTATATTTAGTCGACTAAAACTAGACTAACACTAAAACATTCCAGGTGACTAAAATGTGAGTAAAACTAAATGAAGACTATTCAAGAGACTTGTATGACTAAAACTGTCAAAATCAACACGGCATGCTTGTTTGAAAGTAGCCTTGCGTAATAATAATGGCTGACGCACTCTGAATACCTCACTGACTGATTGAGACTGTACAGTAGGTGGCTTTTTTTGTTACAGATTCCTTTTTGCCAACTTTGTGTGACGTTACCAGTGTGGGCTGGTAACACGAAATATCATCTGAATAAATAGTTATTTAACCACTTTAACTCTATTTAACTGGGGTTCCCCATGGCTCTGTATCTGGCCTGCTCTTGTTTCCTCTCTAGACCGAATATCTTTTTTTACATTTCTTTTTCGTTCATACATTTTTTCATTACATTACATTACATGTAAGCAAGTAAACACACAAAACACACAAACATATACGACCCCCCCCCCCTCCCCCCTAGGCTAAAACAAAAAACGAAAATAAAATAAAAATAAAAAGTGGTGGGACAAAGCAGTGGACAATCATAGATCAAAAAAATAAAAATAAAATAGTCAAGACAGGGACATAGTCGAGCACAGTCGGACACAGTACGGATTACATTTCACTGAAATGAAAAGTCTTCAACAAACTCCACAAAGGCACTCCAAGCTAGGACAAAGTTTTTTTGGGCTCTGTCTACTTTATATCTGAGTTTTTCCAGAGGCAGGAATGATAGAACTTCTTTCAGCCAATGTTGAAAGGAAGGCGCCTTATCGGACTTCCAATTAAGGAGGATTAGTCTACGGGCTAATAGGGATGCAAATGCCAAAGCATTTGCTTGCGGAGATGTGAGTGTACAGTCTGGGGGAATTATGCCAAAAATGGCGGTGTGAAAAGAAGGGAGACCGAATATCTTTTGAATGAAAATAGCTGTGTTGTGAGCTTTGTAGATCTGCTATTTCCACAGGCTAGGATGTGGTTAGGAGTATTAATCAAAAGTTCCTGTATACGTATTGTCATTGAACTTTTTTGGTCGGGAACATCGTGCCTGTGAACGTAGTTCTTATACAAAATGACGTGTTGCGTGGGGTGGTTAAGTTCTCATAACACCTGGACTGTCACAAAAAGGCGCATCCCCCCCCCCCCCTCCCCGCATTTTAGAGCCGACCAGACTTGACCCGCTGATATCTTAGCCAGAGTATATTCTGAGAACATGACAGGCTGGAGACAAAGTGCTTAACCTAGCTAGGCACTTAGGGAGCACTCGAGGGCACCAGGAACATCCTCTTTTTTATTTATTTTTTATTTCACAGTTCAATTATTGTGCTGTTTTTCTTTCTTTCTGTCTTTCTTTTTTCCCTCTTCTTTTTTTTCATGCCCTTTAAATCACCCCAATGCGTATAGATGACATTTCAATTACTGCAGATCATTTTTTTTTTGGGGGGGGGGGGTGTTTCCTGGCTCCCATCATGCCTCAGCAGGGAAAAGCCCCGCGGGCCACCGCTTTGGCTAGTGGACAGAAAAACGTGGGCTTATTTCAGTCACCAGCGTGGGCAGAGAGGACATATACTGTACATGTCATGTCACACACCAACTCTCTCTCTCTCTCTCTTGCCCTCTTTCTCGCCCTCATTGTCACACTCTTGTACGTACTCTCTCTCTCTCTCTCACTCTCTCTCTCTTGCCTCTCCCTCAGGCTTATATGTTCTGTTCTCCTTTCTCAGACAAGCACCTTCTCCAATATTTTTCCGGCCGAGTCAGTCTGTCGAAAACAAAAGAGCGAGAGAGCTGAATATATTGGGTCTCTCTTTCGCCCACGCAGTGGGCGGTCCACCTTTTTGAGCACTTTTAAGTAAAGGAAAGCGGGTATACAGCAGGGGTGTCGATCGGTATACATGTGGCCCAATATAGCTCACTGAACCAACCGGCCTCACGGCCTGTCTGCCGGCATGTCTGTCTGCCTTCCCCATCGACTAACCCTCGCCAATATCCCTCCCCTCTCCTCTCTTCCCTTCCCTCTCTGCTCCTCCTCTCCTGTCACCGGTGCCAGCTGAAAGAAAGCATGGCAGTCGAAGAGATTAGCAGCTAATAAGAATCAGCAAAAATGAGGTCGGGGGAGGGGGGGGGGAGAGAGATATATCAGGTTTTGGCTCCGGAGAGGAGATGTAAGAACTTCTGTATCAAAAGGCAAGGAGTTGATATCAGCTATAAGTGTTTGCTCGAGGAGTAGGCGTAGAATTTAGGATTTGTCTCGTTTGTGTGTTGTTGTCGTCGTCGTCGTCCCCCCCTCCCTCCCCCCCCACAAAACAATCCCCCCCCCCCTCATCAATATCACAAAGGTGAATAGAGACTAAGCCCCTCATTTAGACTGGGGCGTTTTAGGCGATGAAGCCGTTTAAGAGCGTCATTAAGGTTGACGTTGCCAACATTGCTAATTAAACATTGGTTAGCGACAGTGCCAATAAAACGCAAGTTATCACGAGCGAGTAAATGTAGTGAGTCTGTGTACTTTTGAGATGTCCTTGACATCTTTTTTTATTACTCTCTTTCTCTCTCTCTCTCTCTCTCTCATTCACGTCCTCTCTCTATCTCTCTCTCTTACACACCAACTTTTGCTAACTCACATCCGCTCTCTCTCTCTCTCTCTCTGTCTCACTCTCTCCTCCCCCGGCTGTAACAGGGAAACATGACTCTGCAGACGGACAGGGCCGCTTTATAAAAAGACAAGGACATCTTCACGCTTCCATTCCTGCTCTCCCCGCTCATGCGTTACCTCAGCACTCTGCTATGCCAAAACTCTGCACCCATTGGAGCCGCATGCCTTCTGGGAAGGCCTGAGATATCTGAGATGCTGCTGTTGTCACCGCGACCGTTGTGGCTCTTTGGCCCCGAAACCCCTCGTTCGCCCGTCTGTCCCTCCCTCGCTCCGTCCCGGCGGCAGACAGACGTGCGTGACGTGATCTCTCCTCTCACTGCCCGGTGATAAACGAGAGGCATTATTATTCCCCCGCCCGGCCGGTGTTTTTCTGTTCGCGCCGGTGTCTGGTCTCGCCGTGACCTTCGGGGTGTAGGATGTCTGACCTGTATTTATGGGACGCAAAGCGGTTGGGAGTGTGTGTGGTGGGGGTGGGGGAGTAAAATGGTTTATTTTCGGTTGTTGCGGTTGTCGTTGGACGGTTTCCGGAGGCTCCGCCTCTGTCTCTCTCTCTCTGCGTGGTCATTGGTTGCGCTAACTAACATGCCTGGCGGTGGTTAACAGGGAGGCTAAAAGTGGAGGAGTGATGGGAACGTGGTTTTATCACATGGTTTATAGTCTTGCCGTATAGCCAGACGACTCTGCCACAATCTCCCAATGCTATATAGAGTCTGGAACGACACCTCCCCAAATCAGAGCTGCCCTTTCTGTTCACTCATCATACATTCATTAATTAAAAAAAGATATCTTTACCTTTTATTGTTTACTTCCTTTTCTGCTAAGCAGCAATTATGCTTAGGTGATTTCTATTTCTATACATTTGTGCGACTCATGATCGGAGCTTCCGTTGCTCCAGACTGTATATGACATTTAAACACTGACAACGCGAGACTCCATGGCTTTGTGGTCGAGCACGTCTGACTCATGTCCATGAGTATCCATGAGGCATAGAACCCCCCGGCCCGGCAGGAGAACCCATTACCGCGGCCCGGTTTGAGCGTGGCGGATCAAACCAGTGGGCACTCGACTCCACTCCACTTGACTTGACTGACTCATGCAAATGCTTAATCCATTCTGACCTGAGATCAGATTCATACGAGGTTTTCCACTGGACACACACTGGTCTGATGAACCCATTCTGACCTGAGATCAGATTCTAAAAATGTCAGTCGTTCTTTGATTTTTCAAAAATGGCAGACCTACAAGCTCGTATCGCGCCACTCGGTGGCGCGATATGACCTTGTAGATCTGCTATTTTTCAATAGGTAAAGCACAACATGATGCTGACACCAAAATGGGTTCCCGTTCAGAATGGCTTAATCCACGTTCTCCAGGAATAGGACGTATCCAGTGAGAGTAGCTCCGGTATATTCATAGGAAGCTCGCTATGCACACGGACGGTATAACACATGAGAGGTATGTAAGGGGTCTAGAGTACCAAGCACCCTATTCTTAACCTCGGTAGTATTCTGTGGAAGCAAATTGAGATGTTCTGTGTCTATAGAGGCAAGGCCCAACGCCTCTGCTGTAGATATCCCTCCACTCTCTTGTCATTCTTCTTTGCCATTCACATTTACGCGCGCCACTACTGCACACGACCGTGAAGACGACTCTAAACATGACCTACAGTAGTCATGATTGGCTGCCGCTTAATTAATTAAGCCAATGGGAGTCTGAACGGCATAAAAACCCATACTCTGAACACCGCAGTGCGGAGCAAGTGCCCACAGCAGCTAATGTTATGAGTTATGAGCTAACTGCAGCTAGAGGAAAGCCATAACAAAACACCAACAAAAGAACGTCAGAGTCGAACGAAAGCGGCCGCTACAAGAGCTTGTTGCACCTGGCAGTTATGACTGAGTAATTATCTTTTAATGAGTATAGCCTGGGGTCCACCTACTGTATGCTTTCTATGGCATAGGCAAGATCCGCCGGGAGAATCTAGACGCAGCTGCACGACATGAGACTAATTAATTAGAGCGACAGAGAGAGAGAGGAGAGTGTGTGTGTGTGTGTGTGTGTGTGTGTGTGTGTGTGTGTGTGTGTGTGTGTGTGTGTGTGTGTGTGTGTGTGTGTGTGTGTGTGTGTGTGTGTGTGTGTGTGTGTGTGTGTGTGTGTGTACGGGTGTGTGTGTGTGTGTGTGTACGGGTGTGCGTGTGTGCGTCAATTTAACAAAGGTGCAGACGAATCAGCAGAGAGTGATCAACGTTTGCGCTACTCTATGCCGAATTGATGTGGTCTCTTTCCCATTACTTTTTTTGTCCTCCCTGGAAATAAAAACGTCTGGGTTTCCGAGGCTATTTAGTGCAGCCACTGTACAGTACAGTACAGTACAGTACAGTACAGTACAGTACAGTACAGTACAGTACAGTACAGTACAGTACAGTACAGTACAGTACAGTACAGTACAGTACAGTACAGTACAGTACAGTACAGTACAGTACAGTACAGTACAGTACAGTACAGTACAGCACAGTACAGCACGAGTATACAGTACAGCACCACTCAGGTCAGACTGGTCTGATTTTCCATCATGTTTGAAAATGTAGCAATTTAATAACCATGAAAATTAGCTGATCTATACATCCTCACAACGCACGGCAGTGGCAGTGCCACGTGTTTTGAACTTGTAGATCGGCTATTTTCACAATCCACACACACACAATAATTAAGTGGCTAGGTAGGAAAACGCCTATAGTTCCTTTTTAGTTAGTATGCACAGCATTGTGCGTCTGTGTGTATGAGCACGCTACCCAGTCCCACCCACACACAGTGGAATACCACGGAATTGCAATTCTGTACATACACGCCTATAGAAAACCCAAAGATCTGTACATTTGACACTGAAATCCTCCTCATAGACTGTGACGGAGCTATAGGGGCCGTGTTTCTGTGAGATGGGCTTGGGGCACGGAGGAATGTGCTCAGCTGATTGGCCGAGCACAGAATGTGATGTATGATGATGTATAATGTATAATGCATAAGAGCTCCCCTCACTTCAAACGAGTGTGAAACGAGTGGGGGGGGGGGGTGGGGGGGGTCTGATTTCACATAAACATTTCAGCTGGTATTGAATTAGTGTGTTTAATAATCACACAACAACCTGTCTGGCAAGAAAAGCAAGAGAAACAACACCGACCACATCTGAGCGATTCTGAAACATGCAAAAGGTTTACGCCGTGAGAGCCAGGCATTTGTGTTGGACTGCATGCTTTCATCCCACAGCAGACAGTCCACAGAGAGATGTGTGTGTGTGTGTGTGTGTGTGTGTGTGTGTGTGTGTGTGTGTGTGTGTGTGTGTGTGTGTGTGTGTGTGTGTGTGTGTGTGTGTGTGTGTGTGTGTGTGTGCACGTGTGCGTGTGTGTGTTGTGTGTTGTGTGTGAGAGCTTCAGGGTGTACTATGGGTGAACAACGGACCCTGACGCAGCCTCCTCAGATGTTTAATGATGCTTTGTAGCATACAAGAGTCAAACGAAAAACAAATCAATGCTCTCCTCTAATTGGCTCTCCGCAGGGACGCCCCGCCAACCAACCGATGCGCGGAACCGCTTACGCATGGTTTATACTCGGCGGAGCGGGCGGGGCGGGCGGCGAGCAAACTGGAAGTCACTGATCAGCAAGCTCACGGCGCGCCGCGACACGCCCTGAGCTTCTAGATCGACTATTTCCGGTGCACCAGGCATCAGCCCGCAACTAAGTGTATAAAGCATTGTTTATAAATGTGTTGCTCTTCAGTTCCCTGACAACATTCGTTAGCACTAGCCCTCTGTCCACCCCCCTGCCAGGCTTCAGCGTAGAATAGATATTTCACGGTCTATACAACAATTCAGAGCCCTGTTATTGTCTTTGATCTTCAGTCCTTCTGCCCTTACGGTCGGGGTTTGGTCCTCGGGGTTAGTACAAGAAAACTTGCGCTATTGACAAAACTGAGATATTTCCTTTGATGCTGTTTTTCATCTTCATGCATGCGTGGTGTGAATCGGTTGAATGACATTCAGGAGTACATTTCGACCATGACTGACTGACAGGAATCAGGGAAATCCATCTTGTTTCTCAAATACGATCTTTAGGATTGACTGATTACAACTGTTTACAACTGATCAAAATCGGATGTGTGTATCCACGACAAAACCAATATTATTCCATTGTGGTCAGAAAAAAATAAGAAGAAGCGCTTTGTGGATTCTTAGAAAACTGTAAATAGGTGCTTTTTGGAGAGGGTTTTTATAGATTCAGGAGAAGAGTTCTTTAAAAGTTCTATATCTTTGTAGAAGATCACAGTGGAAGAAAAAAAAATGATGGTGGCAAACTTTAAAAGATGGTCCAAGGCAAAATCCTTTGTATTATTCGACGTGTGGATATAGGCAAATTGGAGCTGGCAGCTTCAACACCTAATACAGCCATGTCCCTGCAGCCCAAACAACTCTTCCTGCTTGATCCAGTCTCCCCCGGCCGCCGAATGATGGGCAGGACATTTGCATATTGTACATTACGTTGCACGGAACCATTAATTATAAAAAAGATGTCCCATAAGTCAAATTATGAAATGTCAAGGTCTGGTCCTGCCGTCTTCATTGACCCCCCCCCCCCCCCCCCCCCCCCGGGATGGGTGGATATCACACTAATGACATGCAAATGAGGCATACTGTCTGAGAATGTCTCGCAAAGTGGAACGGGGGGGTTCTTTTACTTTTACTTCATTTTTTTTTATCCTACGAATTTGCAGCACATTTTTTTACTCTGCGTTCAACTGTATACACATTCGCTTTCTGAGTGTTACATTGATGCAGGATTTGACAGTTCTGTAGATTGGGGTCGCTCGCAGCAGAGATACAAAAAAAAGATCGTAGTTTAATGGAAATCAAAGTTGGGGTCCTTGAAAATGAAAAGGTTTTTGTATCACTGTCCTAGGAGGTATATTCCTGTTTTGTGTGTTGACTGTGTGTGTGTGTGTGTGTGTGTGTGTGTGTGTGTGTGTGTGTGTGTGTGTGTGTGTGTGTGACTGTGTGTGAGTGTGAGTGTGTGTGTGTGTGTGTGTGTGTGTGTGTGTGTGTGTGTGTGTGTGTGTGTGTGTGTGTGTGTGTGTGTGTGTGTGTGTGTGTGTGTGTGTAGCTGCGGGCAGCGCGGGCGTCCCCAGCAGGTCAGTGCTTCCAGAGGAAGGCGTCCAGAACCAGAGGAACGGGGTCTCCGGGGCCGAGGAGCAGGGGTCCAACGGTGAACCGGTGTCGGTGAAAGAGCGTCTGGCACAGTACCAAGCAGCAGCCGCCGCAGCGTCTAAGAAAGACGCGCTCAGTTCATCGGTAAGCACTGTTGACTTTGTCGACTAAAACTATGACGAGAAATGTCCGTCGACGTACCTTCGCTGACGAAAAACTAAATTCAAACTAAGCCATGATGACTAAAACTGACTACGGTACAATGGTATAGGGAGAGACTAGTGGAGAAGGGATCATTTTACGTTTGTTTGCACTCAGGTTGCGCTCTGAAAATAGCGATCTACAAACACACTCTGCGACGTGTTGTGAGATTGTAGATCTGCTATTTTCAGCATGCAACCAAGTGCAAAATCAGCCATCGCAACGCCACCAATGACAATTGACAAAAAAACCAACTGTAGATTTGGTCGACTAAAATCATATATTTAGTCAGCTAAAACTAGATTAACATTTCAGGTGACTAAAATATATGACTAAAACTAAATGGATTTTTATTCCAAAGACTATAGACTAAAATCTAAATCAACACTGATCGGTGATGACGTCACCAGTTCATCGGTAAGACGACACTTCCACACGGATGCTGTAAACGAGACGCCACCCAGGATACTGTTGGCAGATAACAACACCACGAGTTGACACACACACACACATACGTGCACGGAAGAGCACACACACACACACACACACACACACACACACACACACACACACACACACACACACACACACACAATAAGTATGGTATTTAAGTAAATTGTATGTACTTTTACTTTACTTTTGTTTATACTGTACATTACATCTCAGAGGCAAATACTGAACTTTTTATTCCTCTACAATTATTTGACAGCTTTAGTTACTATTTATACCAAACATACATTAACGGATACATTATAGCGCAAATGCTTTTTATTTGTACACTTTTTACTTTATTTATTATTATTATTATTTCAAAATTGTGGTTTTGCGACTTTTACTTAATAACATGTTCTTCACTTCTTCCACCAATGGCACGCATACTGTACGTGTGCACGCATGCATGCACGCTCAAATAAAACACAATACTGTACAGCTGCACTAATACTGGAGATTCACATTATTTGCAAAGAACGGTACAATAATTGTAGTCCAGACAGTAAAGAATTGTACTCCGTGCCAAAGACGCATTACTTCACATTGTGTTGCTAAAACCCTGTCCATGTTCTTTCTTTTAACCTATTCTGACCGGGCACCCATTTTGGTGTTGGCATCATGTTATGCTTTAGCTATTGAAAAATAGCAGATCTACAAGCTCATATCGCGCCACCGAGTGGCGCGATACGAGCTTGTAGGTCTGCTATTATTGAAAAATCGAAGAGCGACTGACATTTCTAGAATCTGATCTCAGGTCAGAATGTGTTCATCAGACCAGTGTGTGTCCGGCGGAAACCTCGTATGAATCTGATCTCAGGTCAGAATGGGTTAAAATAACATAAAACAAAGAAATCCTCTGGACAATGAAAGCATATCAGCCAGTTTGAGAAGGCCGCCTGGCTGCACTGATGCACTTTGTGAAAGCCATAATTGAATGTACACGGGGCGTGCATTCAGTCATGGCTTTATGTCAGGCCTATGCGGGGGAAATAAAGAGCCCTGAACTGGAACATTTATTTTCTTCTGCAGCTTTTACTGCTAGATATGCCGTTCAATTTCACCGTAGGCCTATTTTGTATGAGGAGGACTCTCTCTGTCACACCCACCCACCCACTCACCCACATGCGTTGTAGCGAACACGTGTGCACGCTTACTTGCTTGCTTGCTTACTTACACACACACACACACACACACACACACACACACACACACACACACACACACACACACACACACACACACACACACACACACACAGATGTCCTTGCGTCTTTAGATGTGAACAGGGTGGTATAGGAGGCGTGCCTATATTTAATTCTCTAACCACTTGGACCCTGACATTGCTATTATTGGGGCAACTTTCGATCAATAAGCTATTTGATCTGCAAGCTTACATTCAATCTGCAAGGTCACAACGCGTGCCACTGCAACGCGCTGTGAGCAGCAGGCCCGGATTAACAATGGAACTGGAAGGTGCTGGAGCTAAAGCTCCAGGGCCCGCAGCATGCAGGGCCCTGTGCGAGACCATTTCAAATAGGTAGAGCTGTTGTTTCCGTCAAAACCGTATTCATAATACTGTACGTCACCGATTTGTAACGCAACACAGGAACCCCAGGTAGTGCTTTTGGTCATCCCAACAGTTTCTTTTTTTTTATCAAAGTTTTTTTATTAATGTTCACGTGAAAATATTATACAACATTTTTCGAACATTTCTTTCCCCTTTTTTCCCTCCCCTCCCCCCAGAGTTCCCGCTCTGAAAGAGCCACAACCCCGGTATCTTGCACCATATGAAATAAAAGGCACATACAAATATACATAGACATAATAGAAGACTAATAGAAGTATGCAAACAAATAATAATAATAATAAAAAATAATATGTATAAAAAATAATAATAATAATAATAATAATACAAATAAAAATAAATTACAGTAGTTTCAGTATAATAAGTTAAGGATTGTTGATGTCAGCCGCGTTCATCCTCTCAATGTGTCAAAAAAGGTTGCCAAATGGTGTAAAATTTTAAAGCACCGGCGTACCCTCTTGTGGAGTAGCGAATCTTCTCCAATGTCAGATGATGTAAAACATCATTAACCCAAGATTTAAAGGTTGGTGGTATTTTCTCCTTCCATTTAAATAGTATTTGCCGCCTAGCCAAAAGAGATGCAAAGGCTATCATATTCTTGTTTTGCCGGCTAAGATGTAGATCTTGGGAAATAACTCCAAACACTGCAACAGTGGCAGAGGGTTCTATGGGCACTTCTAATACATCTGAAAATGTTTTAAATATTGATTGCCAAAATGTATATAGCTTTGGACAAAACCAAAAAGCATGCGCAAGGGTATCCTGATCTTGATTGCAACGATCACATAAGGATCCATGGTAGGAACGAACTTTGTTTTACTTTGGACCAGTGGAGGCGATGTGTAACCTTAAACTGAATAATAGTATGCCTTAGACAGATCCCAACAGTCTCTTGACCACTTGGTGACTCAAAAATAGCTGATCCAGCGTCGGGGAGCAGCCTTATAACTCTATGGGAGCAGCGGCGATAGTGCTGGCGGTGCGCCGAATGCAAAAAGATTGTGTTACGCCGCGCGCAAATCACATGCATGGGGCCTTTTGATTTGGTGTGGGGTTGATTCGGGCACTGTGTGAGCTTGTAGATCGGCTATATCTTCGGCGAAGAGATTTGTTGTAGAGGGGGGGGGGAAAGCACGGACCAAGTACCGAGCAGACCCCGGTCAAGCTGATCTATAAGCTGTGAGCTTGTAGATCGCCAGAAGAAAGGTGGTCCAAGTACAGTGCCCAAGGTCCAGTTTACTCATTCTAGAGAGTTTAAGTGGGGAAGTATAAGTTTACAGAGGGTTTAAGTAGTGAAGTATTAGTTAGTTTACTACATTAAAACACATTTCCTGCCGGCATGTTTTCGGGCACCTAGGTTTAAGTGGAAGTATCAGTTTACTACAGTAAGTATTGATGTTTAAGTGGAAGTATCAGTTTACTACAGTAAGTATTGAGGGTTTAAGTGGAAGTATCAGTTTACTACAGTAAGTATTGAGGGTTTAAGTGGAAGTATCAGTTTACTACAGTAAGTACTGAGGGTTTAAGTGGAAGTATCAGTTTACTACAGTAAGTATTGAGGGTTTAAGTGGAAGTATCAGTTTACTACAGTAAGTATTGAGGGTTTAAGTGGAAGTATCAGTTTACTACAGTACGTACTGAGGGTTTAAGTGGAAGTATCAGTTTACTACAGTAAGTACTGAGGGTTTAAGTGGAAGTATCAGTTTACTACAGTAAGTATTGAGGGTTTAAGTGGAAGTATCAGTTTACTACAGTAAGTATTGAGGGTTTAAGTGGAAGTATCAGTTTACTACAGTAAGTATTGAGGGTTTAAGTGGAAGTATCAGTTTACTACAGTAAGTATTGAGGGTTTAAGTGGAAGTATCAGTTTACTACAGTAAGTATTGAGGGTTTAAGTGGAAGTATCAGTTTACTACAGTAAGTACTGAGGGTTTAAGTGGAAGTATCAGTTTACTACAGTAAGTACTGAGGGTTTAAGTGGAAGTATCAGTTTACTACAGTAAGTATTGAGGGTTTAGATTCGACCCCTGATACGGTTAACGCTGATCCAGGGTAAGCAGCAGCATGCGCACTCACTGCAACAACAACCCCTGAACTGCAAACAATAACATTTAGCGATGCCTCAATTTTCATAGCTGTGCCATTTGTTATTCCGGAGGTTGCCGTCATATTTTACTGCGTAAAAAAAAGCATCTTTGGACGCTGAGTGAGTGAGTGAGTGAGTTATCCATCCCGGCAGGCCTCAACGTCCTGTCCTTGAAGCTAATGTACCTCGCCAGTGCCGCGATGTGTGATGGACTGATTTAGCGACGCCCCCGTAGCTTCTCCGTCGCCCCGCGAGTCATTCATCAGACGGCGCTCTGGCGCTCTCTCACGCAGAGGTGACACACCTCTATACCGTCAGTGGTGGGAAAAAAAGTACTTTTTTTTACCAAGTACAAGCAAAAATACAGCAATTTAGGAATACTCCGTTACGTCCGTAAACGTCTGGAAGTCAAAATGTAATTGAGTAAAAGTACAAGAGTATTCGCATCAAAATGTACTTAAGGTACCAAAAGTAAAAGTACTCATTATGCTGAATGTTCCCTTTCAAGTTTTCAAATGTAATACACATATTTTGAAAATTGCAGATCTACAAGCTCACAATGCGTCGCATCGCGACACATTGTGAGCTTGTATATTGGCTATCTTCAAATGCCCCGAAAACTTATATAGGGATGAAGTATGTTTTGTAATTGTAATCAAAATCTACAGTAACAATTAACTAAAGTACAATATTTGCCTTTGAGATGTAGTTGGAAAATGTTGGAAATTGGAAATACTAAAGTGAAGTTTAAATACTTATATACAAATTGTACCGTATTTAAGTAAATGCACTTAGTTACTTTACACTACTGTCTGCCGGGAGGCTCCTCTGCGAGCGCTGCCGCTGAGGCAAATTAAGCGCCTCACGCGTCAAATCGAGTCAGGTCCACTTTAGCAACTTCAAGATCTTCAGCTTCAGGATGACAATGTGAGACTGAGGTGTGTGTACATGTGACGGTGTGGACGGTCCTGTTCATCACAATGTGAGACTGAAAGGTGTGTGTACATGTGACGGTGTGGACGGTCCTGTTCATCACAATGTGAGACTGAAAGGTGTGTGTACATGTGACGGTGTGGACGGTCCTGTTCATTACAATGTGAGACTGAAAGGTGTGTCTACATGTGACGGTGTGGACGGTCCTGTTCATCACAATGTGAGACTGAAAGGTGTGTGTACATGTGTCGGTGTGGACGGTCCTGTTCATCACAATGTGAGACTGAAAGGTGTGTGTACATGTGACGGTGTGGACGGTCCTCCTGTTCATCACAATGTGAGACTGAAAGGTGTGTGTACATGTGACGGTGTGGACGGTCCTGTTCATTACAATGTGAGACTGAAAGGTGTGTCTACATGTGACGGTGTGGACGGTCCTGTTCATCACAATGTGAGACTGAAAGGTGTGTGTACATGTGTCGGTGTGGACGGTCCTGTTCATCTCAATGTGAGACTGAAAGGTGTGTGTACATGTGACGGTGTGGACGGTCCTGTTCATCACAATGTGAGACTGAAAGGTGTGTGTACATGTGACGGTGTGGACGGTCCTGTTCATCACAATGTGAGACTGAAAGGTGTGTGTACATGTGACGGTGTGGACGGTCCTCCTGTTCATCACAATGTGAGACTGAAAGGTGTGTGTACATGTGTCGGTGTGGACGGTCCTCCTGTTCATCACAATGTGAGACTGAAAGGTGTGTGTACATGTGACGGTGTGGACGGTCCTGTTCATCACAATGTGAGACTGAAAGGTGTGTGTACATGTGACGGTGTGGACGGTCCTGTTCATCACAATGTGAGACTGAGATGTGTGTGTACATGTGACGGTGTGGACGGTCCTGTTCATCACAATGTGAGACTGAGATGTGTGTACGTGATGTGACCGTGAGGACGGTCCTATTTATTTAGGACCACCTTTGGCTCACCTTTCTATAAATATAATGGTACGGTGAGGTCACTTCTATATTTCTAAACAAGAGCTACAAGCTGGCTTTGCAGTGAAGCATTAGAACAGGAGAAAACAATACACATTCAAAATGCCACAGACTACACAAACATTTTATAAATTAAAACAATGTGCTATAAGATCATCAAATGAGGGGGGGGGGGGGGGTGCACGGTGGCACAGTCAGCAGTGCTGTCGCCTCACAGCTAGAAGGTCCTGGGTTCGATTCCCACTGGGGATGCCGCGGGCACAGCCTGGGGGGTGTGCTCTCTCCCCCACGCCATAGAAGGAAGCATGAGTTCAGTCCGCCCCCCCCCCACCAGGTTGGCAGAGGCAGTGTAGTTCCCAAGATCACATTAGATAATTGACACTGGGTGAAAAAAAGTGAGTGCAAAATTGTGGGGTAAAAAATGTAAGTAAAGTAAAAAAAGAAGGCGGTTCCATAGAGTGATATAATTGACTAGAATACAAATGAAAGAATATATCTGTGTTTCTTGGATGCGCACCAAGCTATCCTGAGTGCCAATTAACACTTGTGACAGTTATATGCCTGTGGTTAGAACACCTGTGGGCGGTTGGATATTTAACTACATAAAGCCTATAGAGTCATTATTTTATTTAATGAGTACATTGTGCAAAATGGGCGGGCGAACATTCAGTGAACATTGTACACCTGGCAAGCTTACAATGCATCCCACGCTACTTAACACTCTGCATTTTGCCTCCTTCTTGGGGTATTATTAGATGCTGGCTTTAACCTCCTTGACCTCAAATCATGTCCCCGGGAGTCTTTCTCATTAGGCATTAGTTGTGTGTGTGTGTGTGTGTGTGTGTGTGTGTGTGTGTGTGTGTGTGTCTGTGTGTGTGTGTGTCGTGCGTGCGGCCTGGTTGTCACTCTGTGTTGCTTCACCACACTAATTGACAGATGATGTGTTTGCATGACGGATGTTGTTTCGATCTCGCTGGCGTGTCACATGCTTGAGTCTGCTGTATACCTCGACATGATCAATGACTCGCTGCTAAGCTTTACTGGCTTACGTGTTTACAGGAATGCTATAGGAAGCCTATATGTGTGAAAACGGAGCCAAGGACACACTGGCACATGCAGATGTTTATATAATCTCACGTAGCCAGACAACTATTCCAACACTCTCCGAATGCTATATAGAGGAACTACACCTCCCGAAAATCATTTCCGTTCACGAAAATACATTTTAAAATATCTTTATCGAAGAGGAGAAGGGAAAAGCTGAAAGGAAAAGGACAAGGCGAGGTTTAGACACTGTCATACAACCATGTATCAAATTGGGCATTGATTCATAAAAGAGAAAGAATAGAAGAAAGATGATATATGGAAATTCGATATGGCGCATACCAGTTACACACCTACAGCAAGCATCTGTGAATTAACTTCACCGTCTGTGTTTGAAGTGGAAAACTGAGGGGATGTAATTGTGCTTCTGCAGAAAGACAGAAAGAGCTTGACTTACTGGAGACTACAGTACTTTGTTAGATGATAAACAGAAAGGAGCTTATTATTAGCTCTCGTTCAGATGTAGTTGTCATACACCCATTCTGACCTAAGATCAGATTCATATGAGGTTTCCACTGGACACACACTGGTCTGATTAACCCATTCTGACCTGAGATCAGATTATAAAAATGTCAGTCGTTCTTCGATTATTCAAAAATAGCAGACCTACAAGCTCGTATCGCGCCACTCGGTGGCGCGATATGAGCTTGTAGATCTGCTATTTTTCAATAGCTAAAGCATAACATGATGCCGACACCAAAATGGGTGCCCGGTCAGAATGGGTTAAATAGGCCTTTTTTTTTTATAGCTACAGTAAAGTATTAGGAATGAAACTTTCACTAATTGTGTGTTCATCTGTTTTGTGTTTCGGGCAATTTGCACTGCACATCGGGTTTTGCGAAAATGTAATGACCTCAAGATTGGAGCTGCCCAATTTCTATTGCATAAATGCTACCAATTGTTGTTGCGTTGTTGTTGCTTTAAAGATGGAGTGCCGTGTTTTTATTGATATGATATTGTGATGTCACTATATCACTGTCATTTCAATTGGGCCTTTTGACCTGGGCCTCGATTGGGCCTTTTGAGATACCAAAGATACACAGGGCAGACATATTTCAATATTCTAACCACACAGGTCTATTAGAGTAATGTTAACTCCATAGACACATACAAAATTAATTTACAAGAGGTCTATATGTGTAGAGAATATAGAAGAATTGTTATTTTAATCAAAGTCTGCCTGTTATCTCTCCTATGGTACCACATCAATACAACATGGAATTGTGGACCAAATACTCCAACGACCAACAAAATATTATACCAATATTATACTATTCTACTAAATGTGATCAAAAGGTGGTCCGTGACTCAAATGCCAAATATATAATGAGCCTTGATAAGAAAACGGTTGAAAACCACAGTTATAGTGGGCTGGAGTGGATACTAGATAGTTTTCTTCTGCACAAATGTACTTGTTCTTGTCTGCTTGCATAGAGACCTAATTATGCACATGGACCCAGGAGTAAAGCCTGTAGGTTATGAGCTAAAAGTAATCTTGCCCAATGCTTTTTACTCCCTCTAGAGGATCAGATTGGAACTACCCCCCACCCACCCGGTATCTCGTGAACAAGTTCAGTATAAGTTGGGCTTTCAATGCCAGCTGGCAGCAATGTTCGGGGGACATGCATATACTGTATGTACACAACAGTACATAACATAATTTTGCTCTTGACCAAATGGCCATAAAGACAAGTGAACGTTTTCCACATGCTAAAAGACACCATTAGGATGGGAGAGATCAGTTCACTTTGTATTACATCCAATTACCTCCGTCTGCTCTATACGACCACAGCCCAGTGGTTCTCATCTCCACTCCTCAGGGAGCCACTGGGCCGCTGCTGCTTTTCATTCTAGACACTTAACCCATTTAGGCCTGACGTCGAAATTTATTAAAAAAAAAAAAATTAATGTATTTTTTTCAGTGGTACTCAATATTTCATGTCAAGGACCCCCAAAAATATATGAAATTGGCAGCTGACGCCCATCTGAAAATGTGTTGTTTCAGGGACCACCTCCCAGAAGCAAAGATTTGAGTTAAAACGTATATATTCAAAGCTTTGCACCACATGTTCATGATTTTTCAAAAATAGCAGATCTACAAGCTCATAGCGCGCCACTCGGTGGCGCGCTATGAGCTTGTAGATCTGCTATTTTTCAATAGCTAAATCATAACATAATGTTTAAAACAGCAAAAGGGGTTCCCGTACAAAATGGGTTAATAAGGTACCAATTTAGACCTGGGGAAAGTTCCCCAGGGTACCGCGTGGCGCCCATTAATAACTGTATATACATTAATGATGAAATCTTATGTACTCTTCCTTTTTTTGTTTTCTATAGGCAATGGATGAGTCTGAGGCGTGTTCGCTGCCAGGAGGCCTGGCCAGTGTCAAGAAGCAGTTTGAAAGCCAGGAGTTCTCCTCCTCTTCCATGTCCACGTCGTCCACGTCCCAGAGCACCGTCACCCACGTCCAGCAGAGATCTATGCAGGTACAGTACAGTGGCAGTGTCTCTGTCTGAACCCATCTTACTGTTTAGTAGCCATAAATGTCAAGACGTCTAATTGCCTATTCTTGGGATTCGTCTCTCCCTTGGGATTTTTTTTTTTCATCCATAATTTTGAAACTTCCTCTAATCTGGTGTACAGGTGATGACATGCACATTACATGCATAATATAATTACAAATTCTTTCTTTCTTTATAATGGGAGAATTGGCACTCAGAGCCTAAACTGGTGACCACCAGGTGGCGCTGAAAGAGTTAACCACATGGCCCACAGGTCATCAACATGTCCACACGCGGACACACATGTGTCTGTGGCAAAGACCTTTATGGTCCAGCTTGTCCGTGGCAAATGTTTGATTTTCTTTTTTTTAAACACACCATTATAAATGATACACAACCCCCCTACCTCCCTGATATGAGCTATACTACGTCTCACATTCTTTTACATTATGTAAAAGTATCAATACTGCAATATAAATATACTCGGAGACAAGACGGTTTTAGTGTTCGTCCCAGCTGTGTGATATGTCCTGTTGCGTGTCGACCCAAGTCGTCCCAAGTGATTCAACTGGTTCAATTCAATGGGCCGAATCACACCAAAGGGTCATCATGCAACTCCTCGCAACTGTTTGGAGTTGCATGGCGACCCTTTGGTGTGATTTGGGCTTTACAAGTAAAAGACCAAAATGTACTTTAGTCAAAGTACTGGCATCAAACATGTACCAAAAGTAAAAGTAAGTACTCATTATGCAGAATGTCCCGTTTCAAGTTTTTATTTTCAAATGGCCAAAATGTATAAAGGGCTTGAAGCGGTTAATGTTAATAATAATCCAAATATACAAAGTAACTACAGCTGTCAAATAATTGTAGTGGAGTAAAAGTACAATATTTGCCTCTGAGATGTAGTGGCGTAGAAGTAAAAAAAAAAAAAAACTATTGGAAATTGGAATTACTCAAGTAAAGTACAAATAACTAAAAATTAAATTGTACTTAAGTACTGTACTTAAGTAAATGCACTTAGGTACTTCACAGCGCTGGTCACGGATGGCTGATGGGTGGGCTAAAGGCAGCGCTGTGGTCTCTCGCCAGACCTGGGCGAGGGACGAGCTCACGGCCGCCATGCCACTCACCCCACCTGCTCGCTCAGGCGAGAGGCAGAATGGGCTCATTGAGCATAGGCATGCGAGGGTCTTTTCTGAATGCATTTGCAACGGGGGTTTGGGATAAAGGATAAAGGAATGTCTTGTCTTTTTCTCCTTTTCTTTTTTTTTTGGTTTTATAGTGTGCCACTTCTTTTTTTATTTTTACTTATATTTTTTATCCCACGATTTTGTAACCCATTTTTCACCCCTGTGTCAATCATCTAATGTGATCCTGGGCTCTACACACCCTCCGCCAACCTGGGGAGAGCAACGGACTTGAACTCATGCTTCCTTCATGCCTGAGTGTCCAAGTTGCTCCTTTACACCTGACAGGGGGGAGTTTCCCTGGTTGGACGTAGCGCGTTGGAAGGAACACGTTATTCCAACCAGTTCCTTTCCCCTCCATCAGGCGCCCCGGCTGGCCAGAGGGAGGCAGTTTAGTGACCAGTTCCTTTCCCCTCCATCAGGCGCCCCGGCTGGCCAGAGGGAGGCAGTTTAGTGACCAGTTCCTTTCCCCTCCATCAGGCGCCCCGGCTGGCCAGGGGGAGGCAGTTTAGAGACCAGTTCCTTTCCCCTCCATCAGGCGCCCCGGCTGGCCAGGGGGAGGCAGTTTAGAGACCAGTTCCTTTCCCCTCCATCAGGCGCCCCGGCTGGCCAGGGGGAGGCAGTTTTAGTGTGCCACTTCTCAATGCGCGGACACTTCCAACCTGCACACTCAGCTCAACAACGCAACGTTTATTTCTCTCCATCACTTCTCATAATCTACTGCTATTTCTTTCCAATAGTGCTCTGTCGTCACCTCAGTGGAACTACAGCTACACTTCTCTCTTGTCTGTCTCTGTCTCTCTCTCTTTCTCAGAGGAAGAAGAAGAAGCTCAAGAACAGAGACAATCACACTGGAAAAACATGGATCTGTCACAGATGTATTATTTGGACTACACTTAAAAACAATAACACACTCTTTCTCCAGATGAAGGCAGCTTCATGGTGGAGAAGGTGTGTGTGTGTACGTGCGCGTATGTGCACATGCGGGTGTGTGACTGTGTGTGTGTGTGTGTGCGTGCGTGCAGCCGTGCACATGCATATGTGTGTGTGTGTGTGTGACACGCAGGGATGATTTCTAAGCAGTGCTTTATATGTGACAGGAAGTGTCCAGCAGCTCCTCAGAGGTCACGGTGAGAAGCAGCGAGGTCATCCCTCCCTCCGCCAACACCCTCCTTCATGATCAAACAGAGGTACAGACACCCATGGCCGCCGCCGCGTCCCGCCGTCCGTCTGCGTCCCTCCGACCGTGCCATTTGAGTTTTACTGATTGAAATCAAATGGGGGAGCTCCATGCAGTACCGCTGGCATAAAGAAACGCTAATTTAATTTAATTCTCCTTTCATCTTTTCAAAGGTGTCTCATCATCAGCAAAAGGAGGTGGCCACCAGTTATGGAAACCATTACAATGAAACAGGTGGGGCGCAATGTTCAATTCTCTACCTTTTTATCACACTTTTTTTTTTCCATTACACAGCTGCTGTAAATTGATTGTGTCCAATATACAGTAAGCATTAAGAGTCCCAGTCTTGGAAAAAAGTACTCAGTATCAATACTGCAATGTAGAACTACACCGTTAACTAAGTAGAATTCAGAATTTACTTGAGTACAAAAGTATTGGCATCAAAATGTAGGCTACTTAAAGTACGAAAAGTAGAACGTAGTATTTATGCAGAATGTCTCATTGCAGGTTTTCAAATATATACAAATATTTAGAAAATAGCAGATCTACAGGCTCACAATGCATCACATTGTGAGCTTGTGAGGCTATTTTCAAATGGCCAATTTTTGTTTTTTTATATAGGGCTGAAGTGGTTAATGCATGTTTTGTAATCAAAATCCAAATCTACAAAGTAACTAGTAACTATAAAGCTGTCAAATAAATAGTGGAGTAAAAATACAATATTTACCTCTGAGATGTAGTGGAGTAGAAGTAAAAGTATTGGAAATTTGCAAATATAGCATAACCCATTCTGACCGGGCACCCATTTTGGTGTTGGCATCATGTTATGCTTTAGCTATTGAAAAATAGCAGATCTACAAGCTCATATCGCGCCACCGAGTGGCGCGATACGAGCTTGTAGGTCTGCTATTTTTGAAAAATCGAAGAGCGACTGACATTTTTTTGAATCTGATCTCAGGTCAGAATGGGTTCATCAGACCCAGTGTGTGTCCGGCGGAAACCTCGTATGAATCTGATCTCAGGTCAGAATGGGATAAAGAGTCCTATGTAGGCTATAATATAAGCGTAGGGAATTAATTGACAGCACCAGTGATTCTGCTTTTCAGTGCATAGCAGTGAGTCTAATCAGGGATAACTGAGGAAGCTACAATATTGGAGAGTGGAAATTGGGCAATCACAGCTGCATGGTTTTTGGAAAATGAAAACTACTCAGCTTTTTAATGAAATGATTTTATTTCCCTTTCCAATCCCCCCTGAGCTTCCCTTTTTCTGTGAATGACTTAACCCATTAAGACCTGGAACGTACTTTAGCTTTTGAAAAATAGCAGATGTACCCGCTCATAGCGCCCTACGTCCGTCCTTGTAGATCTGCTAGTTTTGAAAAATAATGGAAATGTGTGTGCAATTCTTTTAAGATTATATTCTTTCACAGCGAACATTTTTAACTCATTATCTTTGCTTCTGGGGCTCCCTAAAACAAAATAGTTTGAGATGGGGGTCTGACTCTGCAGCCAAATAAATGTCATTCTGGGGGTCCTGGACATGAAAAGGTTTGAGAACCACTGGCACAGAAACATAGGTTTTTCAGAAAACTGATTCAGAAGACATTTGTAGAATCTGCAGGTCTCCGGTCTTAATGACTTAATGAGGCAGTCTTGGTCTTCTTTGTGTTTAATTTAGTCACAGTCATCGGAGGAGGAGAGGACCCACCAAAGGTTTCCATGCAGGCTTTGAAGCAACAGTACGAGAAAAGCGTGGAGGAGGCCGCACCAAGCAAGCAAATTAAGGTAATGAATGTTTGTCTGTTTATCCAAATGGAAGATATTATGGTGATTTCATTAAGTTGAGATGAGGCCGCATCAGAATCATCAAAGCCTGGAAATTGGGCGCGCTAGGAAGTGGCCGTGCATACATTTGGAATTGGATGAAAGGCCCTATAGACGAGGGTGTGTGTGAGGTTTTTCATGAATTAAATAAAAAGGAAATTGTGCCTAAATCCTCCTTTAGACACACGTCGGGCTATTGCTGTAAGCTCACATATTCCAGGCTCTGCTAATACTTACTGTATGAATATTAACTGGGCTCTCGTGTTTATGTTTTGAGAGAGTTTTCCGTCCACTGACCAAACTATGAGTTATGTTTAAGGTGGATTCCTCTTTCCTTCTTTCCGTCATCAGTCACTCTGCTCATATTCAATATTTTTCTAAACTCTATTCAACCCTTTTCTATGCTGTACGTTATCTAACTGCAACACAACTTTCCTTGCCCTCTCTCCTTTTCACAACGCTGCTCGTGAATCTACTCTAGATTGACGTGGATTACAGCCAGTTTCAGTGGGAGCCTGTTAACCAGTCGTCCAAAGGTTCCTCCACCATGACCAGCCATGAAACCTCGTCCACCGTCAAAACGGCCACTGCCTCTTCATCGGCTGTGGTGTCGGCAGCATCCGCCTGTGAGACTGGGGTGCACTTCCCTCCCCCGCCCGCAGACTTACTGCCGGTGCCCCAGGAGGCTCCCACAGAGTGCTGTGTCTCTCCCCAGCCGACCGACTCAGCCTCTCAGCAGAAACACACCATCGACAAGGAGCAGTACTTCAAGCAGAGGAGCATGGCCGAGCTCAAGCGGCTCTACAAGCACATCCACCCGGACGTCCGCAAAAACCTGGAAACTGACTTCTTGAGCCAGGTCACGGAGGGGGAACGGGCTCACTTTGAGAGTGAGGAGGCCGTCGGGAGGGATGTGCAACAAGCGTGCTACGTGTTTGAGAGCGAGGGAAGCGGTGGCATGAGCCCCGACCGGTGCCTGAGCCCTGACAGAGAGTACCTGGAGTGGGACGAGATCCTGAAAGGGGAAGTGCAGTCCATGCGCTGGATGTTTGAAAACAAACCGCTGGATAGCATTAAGGATGAGATTCCGGATGAGGATGAGGTGGGGAACATCGGCCAGCAGGAAATCATTGCTGGCAAAGATGTCCGATACACGGCGTGGATGTTCGAGACTCAGCCTATGGACGTTCTGGGGACAGAGACTCCCGATTCCACGGAGCAGACAAGAAAACAGGCGGAGCTCGCCAGGGGAGACGTCCGCACCGCCACCTGGCTGTTTGAGACGCAGCCGCTCGACTATCTGAACAAGATCTACCAAGAGGATGAGCAGACACAGGAAATCATCGTGGCGAAAGACATCACAGGGGGCGACGTTAAAACGGCCCGGTACCTGTTTGAAACCCAGCATCTGGATTCCCTCGGCAAAATGGAAACCATCGAAGAGAGCCACTTCCTGAACCTGAAATCAGAGCTGGAGGAGATCAAAGGGGAGGTGAAGATGACCACCCGCATGTTCGAGACGCAGCCCATGTGCGTCATCCGAGGAGATTCGGGGGAGATGCTGGAAATCACCACCATCCGCCGGGAGGAGACCGAGAAAGGGGACGTGAAGACTTCGCGCTGGATGTTTGAGACGCAGCCTCTGGACATGATCAGCAAAGATCCGTCCCAGGTGAAGCTGATCTGTGGAGTGTCCATGGAGGATGACGCCAAAGGGGGCGTGAACAAGGGCAGGTGGCTCTTTGAAACCAAGACCCTGGATACCATCAACCAGGAGGAATGGGGAAACACCAGGAGGCAGAAGGAAGAAGTGATCGGAGCTGACGTCCGGAGGCACTGTCTGGTTTTTGAGACCCAACCAATGGACACATTGAAAGACAACGCCAATGCCAGGCCTTTGCCCTCTGCGGAGGTCGTCGGTGGTGACGTGCGGTCTGCGAAGCACCTGTTTGAAACCGTGCCCATGGAAAACCTGAAGGATCTAGCTGAGGTAGGGAAGCTTCAAAAGACAGTTGCTTCCGAAGAGGAAAAGGGTGACGTGAGGCATCAAAAATGGGTGTTTGAAAGCCAGCCGCTTGAAAACATAAGGGACGAGAAAAAGGAATACACCCGGACGGTGAACATGGAGACTCTCGACAAAGGAGATGTAACAAACTACAAGGAGAGGTTTGAAACCATGGACTTAAGCAAATGTGAGGGGACACAGAAAATACAAGTTGAGGGTGTTACGAGTGGATATGTCAAATCCAACAAGGATCTCTTTGAATCCACGCCCATGTATGCAATGCAAGATAGCTCTGGCCATTACCACGAGGTGAAAACGGTGAGGCGCGAAGAGATCGTGAAGGGAGACGTGCGGAGCTGCAGGTGGATGTTTGAGACGCGTCCCATCGACGAGTTTGACGAGAGCGTCGATAAGTTTCAGATCATAAAAGGCATATCGAAACAGGAGATTGAGTCGGGGGACGTGAAGACGGCCAAGTGGCTCTTTGAAACCCAGCCGCTCGACGGCATCAAATTCTTCAGCAATTTTGAAGACGAACAGCACAAAGCAAAGGAAGACATGCAGATCGAGAAGGGAGACGTGAAAACGTGCAGGTGGCTCTTTGAGACGCAGCCCATGGACGTGCTCCACGAAAGGGAGAAGAGCGAGACCGACGTGATGAAGGAAGTGCAAAAGGGTGACGTCAAAACGTGCACGTGGCTCTTTGAGACCCAGACACTGGATAACATCCGTGACCACACAGAGTCAGAGACCGAGACCATCCTGAAGACCTGCACCGTGAAGCAGGAGGACGTGCATGGGAAGGACGTGCGCCTGGCTCGCTTCCTCTTCGAAACCGAGAACCTCGAGAACCTCACGGGCGACGACACTGCCGGATCCTTCAGGAGAGTCACGGAAATCGACATCCAGTCCGGCGACGTGTCCAGGATGAAGTTCATCTTCGAGAATCGTTCCACCGACATCATGAGCTCCACCTCCGAGCAGACGATGCTGAAGCTGAAGACGGAAAAGGCGGAGGACATCCAGAAAGGAAACGTGGTCAACTGTACCTGGATGTTTGAGAATCAGTCGATCGATGCCATCCGCGACGACGAAGCGGAGGCGAGGGAAAGCCGCACGGTGACAGACGTGCAGGGAGGCAACGTTGACAAAGGCCGGTTCATCTTTGAGACATACTCTCTTGATCAAATTCAACGGGAGTCCACCGATATTTCAAAACTCACCAGCACCATCCGGGAGGAGATAGAGAGGGGCGACGTAAGGAACTACACCATGATGTTTGAGACACAGCCACTCTATGCCATCTGTGACAAAGATGGCCACTACCATGAAGTAACCACCGTTACCAAGGAAGAAATCATGAGTGGAGATGTAGTCGGGGCTCGGTGGTTGTTCGAAACCAAGCCTCTGGATTCAATCAGAGATTCAGAGGAGGTATATGTAATTAAAGCAGTGACTGAGGAAGGCATAGAGAAAGGAGACGTTAGCTCTGCCAGGTGGAGGTTTGAGACCCAGCCTCTGGACGAGATTGCAGAGGACATGAAAGTGAGATCCAAAATGGTGGACGACATCAAAGGCGGCGACGTTAAGACAAACAAGCAACGTTTCGAGACGGACGAGACGTCTCACAAGTACGTCAGGACGGTCAGCGTGAGTGAAATCCAAAAGGGAGACGTGAGGTCGGCCACATGGATGTTTGAAACACGCACGATGGATCAGATTCACTGCGAAGGCGCCGAGTACGATGACATGGAGAAAGTGACAAAAGAGGAGGTGATGAAAGGGGACGTCAAGCAGTCAGTGTGGCTCTTTGAGAAGCAGCCTCTGGACACGATCAAAGAGACAGAGGGAACAGACTGCATGGTCCAGAGGGAGGAGATCCCCAAAGCCAACGTGAAGACGACAACTTGGCAGTTTGAAACAAACGGCCACCAATTTAACGAGACGAGCAACGTGGAGAAGACTGAAATAATTGGCAAAAGCATAAAGGAGACACTCGAGGAGCTTTACTGTCGGAAAATGGTCGATTCGCAGGGAATACTCATTGAGGCAGACGAGATAGGCGACATCAGAATGGCCAAATATAAGCTGCTGAACCAGGAGGCGCCACAGATCCAAAAGGAGGAAGTCATCAGGGGGGATTTAAATAACATCATGGTGAACCTCCTCAACCGGCGGGACGCTGCAGAAAAGGGCATTACTGTTGACGAGGAGGAGAGGGGCAACATCACCACCACGGTGAAGCAGCTGTTCCACCAGGAGAAGGGAACCAACAAGGAGAAGGAGGAGATTATCCGGGGGGACATTCAAGAGGCCATAAGCAACCTGCTCAAGGAGGAGGGCTCCTCCAGGCGCGGCATTCTCATCCAAGAGGACGAGAAGGGCGACGTGCGGATGACCATCTACTCCCTGCTGAATAAAGACCAGGGAGGCGGCCAGGAGAAAGAGGACGTCGCGCAGGGCAGCAACGTCGTCAACAGAACGCTGCACAGGCTCCTGTCCAACACGGACGCAGAGAAGTCGACAAAGATCCGCGTGGCAGACACGGAGAGAGGCAACGTGAGCTTTTATTCCACCTGCATCGAGTCTGGAGCGTTGGATTACCTCAAACAACTTCAGTACGACGACGAGGCACAAGAGGGGAAGACGGAGAAAGAGTGCATCATCGGCGGGGACGTTGAAGAGACCAAGAGCATCCTCAGGAAGAACCAGCACCAGATCGGACGCACGGTGGCCGAGGACGACATCTTGCCCGGCGACGTGCACAACACAGTCCAGGTGTTCATGACGGAGCCCGCCGTCACCTACAGGAACCTGGAGAAGAGAGACATCGTCAAGGGGGACCTGAGGGCGACCCTGCATTCGCTGACGCAGGCTGCCAATCAGGCGGTGGTGGTGGAGAAGGAGGAGGTGGTCAAGGGAGACATCCCCACGACGCTGAGGTCTCTGGAGGAGGCCCAGCGTCAGGCCAAGGAGCTGGAGAAGCCAGAGATCGTCCGAGGAGACATCTCCATGACACTGAGGTCTCTGGAGGAGGCGCAGCATCAGGCCAAGGAGCTGGAGAAGCCAGAGATTGTCCGAGGAGACATCAGGGGAGCGCTGGAGTCGCTGGAGAAATCCACCGCGACCAAAGCGGAAGCGACCGTGGACGATTTGGTTCCGGGAGACATCAAGAGCACCCTGAAATCCCTGGAGGAGTGCACGCAAGCGGTGAAAGGCATGGACAAGGAGGAAATCGTCAAGGGAGACATTTACACGGCCATGCAGAATTTACACGAGGTGTCGACTGAGAGAAAGGTCTACCAGCATCAGGCGAGTGAGCAGGGCGATGTCAGGGGCACCATCCAGATATTACTGGAACCCTCTACCTCCCCGAGGATGCAACGCCGGGGGAGCATGGAAGGAGACGTGAAAACCTCCATAAAGTCGCTCTACGAGGGACAGGAGACATCGCAAATGGAGAAAGAGGAAGTTTTAAAGGGTGACGTTCAAGGCACAATCAAGTGCCTAATGCAGAAAAAGCAATATTCAAATCCAAAGCGCATGTATGGTCACAAGAAGGCAAAGGTGACTGCGAGGAATCCATTACCCCCGAAGCAAGTGGAGCAAAGCAAAGCAAAGCAAGTGGAGCATGAAAGCACACATGCGACTAAGAATGAGAGTGTAACAGTCAATCCGGCCCCCGCTGTGCGAAACCTCCCTCAGGGTGCTGAGTCACAGTGGCACGCGCAGCAGAGGTGCACGGAGAGCAAAGTGGTGAGAATGAACGTAACCCAGGAGGAGCATGCTGCGCTCACTGCAGTCAAAACAGAAAACACACCCGAGGCCCCACAGCAGCCCAACACCAAAGAGCAGAGTGTGAAACAGAAAACGCCACCCCCGCAGAAAGCACAGACACCTAAGCCCGCAATCATGAAACAGAAGCAGAGCAATAACGAACACATGGAGACGAAAGTGGTCGACGCGAACGCGACAAAAGAGGCGCAGAGCACGTCACAGATGCACGTTTCCTCTGCCACGCAAGGCCATGAGTCCATGATCACCAAGAAGAAACAGGCTAGCAATAATGAGCAATTGGAGAAAAAAGTGATGAATATGAACGTGACAAAAGAGGCGCACGGCGCATCACAGATGCATGTCTCCTCCGCCAACCAAAGCCATGAGTCCATGATCACAAAGAAGAAACAGGATAGCAATAACGAGCAAACAGAAAATAAAGTGACTAATGTGAACGTGGCAAAAGAGGCGCACGGCGCATCACAGATGCATGTCTCCTCCGCCAACCAAAGCCATGAGTCCATGATCACGAAGAAGAAACAGGCTAGCAATAACGAGCAAACAGAAAATAAAGTGACTAATGTGAACGTGGCAAAAGAGGCGCAACATGCATCACAGATGCACGTTTCCTCAACAAGGCAAAGCCACGAGATGAAGACAATCAGGCAGGTGCAAACCACGGTAATGGAGCAGACTGTCGTGCACAATCAAAGTGTGACGACGTCTGAGCACATGGCGGCCTCCCAGAAGCAAAGCATCTCGGCGGTCACGGGAGACAAGGGCGCCACCGCTGCGCAAAATCTAAACATCAAACACATCAAGAGTGTCAACCGTAACCTCGACATGAAAGGGAAAGGCGGCATCATGACCAAAAAGGGCAAGCCCGAGATTCACTTCCCCCCACCTCCGCCCACCTCGCCCCCTCCGCGCTCCGAGTCCGAGTTCTCCCTTCCCCCGCCTCCGTCGCCCGTGGGGGAGAGCCCTCTGCCCCCCGTCCTGAGGCAAGACAATGACCTCCCCCCTCCACCTCCACCCCCGCCGCCGCCGCCCGTCGAGCCTGAGGTGGAGTTTTTCCCCTCTCCTCCACCCCCAGATTTCCTCCCCCCGCCTCCCTCACAGCAGGAGCTCAACGCCATGCCTCAGCCTCCGTCCGACAAGCCGGGCAAACCCGTCAGCAGGCCCATGTTCAAAGTCCCCATAAAGCCACCTGAGCCAGCCAAGCAGCCGATGCAGGTTAAACCCAAATGGCAGAGAAAACAACCCACACCTCCACCTCCTCCCCCTCCCCCTCTTGCAGAGCCAGTGGCCGTGTCAGCTGATATTAAAGAGGACACTTCAGTCCAGGGAGTGAAAAGGGAAGTGACTAAACAGGCAGACAGTCTGCTTCAGTCGGAGTCGCGTTCAATGGCGGCGGCTGTGACAAAAATACCATCGGCGGCACAGACTCGGCAAGACGAAATGCCACAGCCACGCAAAAAACCCTTTGCCTTCAAACTGCCCCCGCCTGAGGATGTTGCTGCGCCGAAGCCCAAAGCATATGCTCGCAAATTCAAAACCCCCCTCATGCTTGCAGAGGAGAGATACCGTCTACAGAGGGTGGAAAGTGAGGAAAAAGAGAAAAATATAGTTATTACTCCCACTTCTCCTCCGCCTGCTAATATGCAAGCGCATGCACCATCCTTCATCACCAGCACTGAGCCGTCTGCAGCGCAGACAGCTGAGAGAGAAGAGACTGCAGCAGCAGCAGCCGCACAAATTATGGTTGAAAAATCTAAAATCATTACCAAAGACACAATGTCAGCACAAGAGACATCAGCAAAGAAAACCGCCCCCAACCTCCCTTTGAGCAAGCCTTTTATCTCTGTGGTAAATAGAAAATCAGCCCCCGGATCACCAAATATTAACTTAGATAATAAAAAGCACTTGGCCAGCGAGCACTCTGCTTCAGTTTGCACAGAAAAAGCGCTCGCCTCCTCCGATAACGTCGCAGCCAGTCAAACGATGTCTTTGGATGGGAGTCACGGTGCCTCTGTCTCGGTCGCAGAGGCTTGCCGTGAGGCCTCCTCTGTGACTAAATTCCAGTCAAGTTCCAGGGTGGTCACTTCCGTGGCGACTGAGCAGCAGCAGGTTGCTACGAAATCAAGCTCCAAGTCTCTCACTGCCACACAGAGTGCTGTCCAGGGAAATGTAAATCTCCAAAGTCAGCCTGCGGTCACAGTGAAAGCAGAGGAGCAGAGGAATATTAATGTGGCTCTCACCCAGGAGGGGAAAAAGGCTCCCTCCCAGCCCACTAAAATTCCAAAGGTTACTCCAAGTTTCAAGGTGAAAACCTTCAAGATGCCAACAGAGAAAACACAGGAGAAATGTGATACTGAGGGACAAAAGGAGACTGTGAAAAGTGAATTAGATTTACAGCTGGGCAGTGATAATATTTCACAGACAAGTGAAACGAGAGGCGTTCAGGAAAGCAGCCAGGTGACCGTGACGAGGAGTGAGGTGAAAATGGACGTGAAAGAAAAAGAGGAGAAACGTCATATAATGGCTCCGCCGATGAAGGGAGCTAAATTGGAGGTGCAGGTGAAAAACACAAAGAAGATGTCAAAGACAGAAAATGACGTAAAGCAGACCTCTTCAATTAACGTAATGCCTAAAGACTCAAAGACAATGCCTACGGTGGCTCCTCAAGGACAGGGCCACGTGTCTGTCTCGCTCGGTCAGCAGAGCGTGAAGGCAGAGCACAGTCACAGGCACGAGGAGCTGATGGTGGCGGAGAGCATGGTTCAGCACAGTTCCCACAAGCAGGAAACGGTCCAGATGCACAAACAGAAGGTGACGGTTTCAAACCAGCAGCAAAAAGCAACGGAGACTGCCAAAATGCAGGCAGTGGCGGGAAAACCTAAAGGTGAGCCCGAGGAGGGATTGATGAGAGACACCGGCAAACAACACACCCACGCAGAAGGAGCACAGCTTATTGTGGAGACCACAGTCACAGAGAAATCCCAATTAATGCAAAAGCTCGTCGTTCAAATAAAAGAGCTTCAGGGCACTCCGAGCAAAATTGACTCAAATGCTGTCAGGACGATTATTGTTGAGCTCCCTGACTGGATGATGGGGCAAGAGGAGAGAAGTAATTTGAGCCAAATTGCTCTTCTGCAAAGTAAGAAAAAGTTAAAAGAGATGCTCGTCTATTTGAGGAATGTCGCTCAGACAAAGCTCACTTCTTTCGAAGAAAGTGCGACAGCCATGGCACAAACGCAGGACAAAGAGGTGTTGCTCCCAGTCGCACCACCACCCACAACGCCGCCGTTGCTCCCAAAACCTGACAAAAAAGCATTCAGCGGCTCCACCGCCAATAAGATATCTAAAATAAGCATTGGCTCCGCTAGGGTGGAGACGCAGAAGAAGCAGGTTGAGGAGAGAAAAGCTTGTCACGAGGAGCTGAGCGAGGCCACGAACATCGAACAGAGGGTGTCCTCCCCGCTGATGAGCATCCGCACCCCGTCGCCCACCTTCATCAGCATCGAGTCGGTGCGGAGGTTGGACTCCCCTCTCTGCGTGACCCCCTCCCCTCCGCCGTACAGGTCCGTGGGCACACCTCCCCCGCCCCCCCGCAAGACCTACACCCCTATGTCTCACTTCAGCCGCGCCACGCCCTCTCCCACCATGAGCCGCCGGACCACCGTGCCGAAACCCCCACAGGTCGCGACCCCTCCGCCTCCCATGCCCGTGCCGGTCGAGTTTTTTGCAGAGCTGGCTGCCGAACGGGAGCTGTCGTCCCCGATGAGTGAGACGGAAATCAACATGGAGGCCTCAGGCTCTGAGCAGGACGTGATGGACGTGTCAGAAATGGTGGACTCCATGAAGAGCGTCAGAGATAAGAAGTCCTTCTTTGAGGAGGCCCAGAGGGCAGAGGTCAACCGGATGTACATGAGAAAGGACCCCATCGACATTCCGGAGCGACTCAGTGCCGAACTAGAAGAGGTGCCAGAAACGGTGCACGTAGATTTGCTGAAGGAAGATCTCCCCAGGGTCGACCTGTCGAGGCTGGTCAACCGATTCGAATCCCCGAAACCGAAGGTTTACACCCGGAAAGACCCCATCGTGATTTCCGAGCGGCTCGAGGGAGACGCGGACGACGAAGAGGAAGAGGAGGCGGAACCCAAAGCTCCGAAGGGCGAGGACATCACCACGTTCAACGTGAAGGCCATAAAGGACGTGTTCGAGACGGGCGAGCACGGCTCCCAGGCCGCCCGCGAGCTGCGGGAGCAGATCGAGAGACGGGAGTCGTCCGAACCGACGGTGACGGGGCACTCGGAAACGACGTCCGTCACGGAGCATTTCTCCGGCGTGGACGACCACGGAAACTTCTTTCAGGGCGTGATGAGTGAGAGCGGCAGCCACGCCGAGAGCTCTGCGCTCCTCCGCGGGAACCCTCCGTCGTACGCCGACGTGGTGAAGGGGAGTGACCTGGTGCCCCCGGGGCCGGACGCCTCCGCCGAAGACCTGCTGAGGAGCTTCCAGCAGTCGTGGGCCGAGAGCCAGGGCGTGTTCCAGAACCTGGGCTTCAGCCAGGTCACGTCGGAGCAGAGGACGACGTCGTCGTCGTCGCATGTCGTCACAACGTCACACCACCAGCAGGAGTCTGTCGTGACGGGTAAACGGCGTGCAGCATGAGGAATCTAACTGAGTGACGGTGTGTTTAACATGCTTATTGTGTGTGTGCGTCAACTACACGTTTGCGAACTATACGATATCAGCTGCACTTTGGACACACAAACGCATGCACGCACACACACACACACACACACACACACACACACACACACACACACACACACACACTGTTGTTGCGACTGTCTTCGAAAACGTACTAATCCTTCTGCTATCCAATATACTTGTTTAGTGTCTTCTCTTCAACCCAACATTTGTATTAAAGTCGTTTTTCTTTCTCTTACCTAATCCGGCCTAAAGCCTGAATTGTCCTTCAGTTGTGCCCGGTGTCACACACCGAAAATAGCTAATACCCAAGCTCACCACGGGTCACACTGTGATGCTTTGTGAGCCTGTGGTTCTGCTCGTTTTGGTGAGTGACACTGTACTGCAAATCTGACATGACTCTAACTCTAATCCCTGAATCACTTACTGATTGTAATTCTGACTAAAAAGGATTAAACAAGCATTTATCATGTGAGGACCAGGAAAATTATCCTCACAATGTCTGTTTCCAAACTTTTACTTTACTTGTGGGGACGTTTGACCCTCAGTCACAAGTGTACTATACGCACACGCACACGCACACACACACACACACACACACACACACACACACACACACACACAAGCACAAGAATAATTTACTCTTTAAAGTATGCGTATGTATAAGGTGCTTAATTTTCTTTCATGGTCTTCTCATCGACTTTTCTTTATTTAAAACATTTATTTCAATAGCTGCTTATATCTGCCCTAAGTAGTATTATACAATCTTCCAAGACTATAAACACAGTATACTCGTTAATCCCTTAATTGTAATGTGTGGTGTGAGGCTTGGTGTCAACAAGGATTAACAACATATTGCTCTAATTTTGTAATGCTTGGTTGCGTGTGTGACATTATTGTTTTTCTTGGAACAGACTGTTGACTTGATTCCCAAGGGGGGGCACTCAAACTTTGGATGCATGCCAGGATTAGGCATCAAGGGGGCTTTAACAAGGTTTTCCCTAGAAAGGAAGGTGGGGTGGGGGGGTTGATATGTTGTTCTCTAAGAAAGCACAAAAGCCTTTTTTTCCCCACAGGCTCTCAGATTGTAATCGTTCATATTGTTGTCAAATTGGGGGAATTAACCAACTGTTCATGAGAAAGTGGGCTTCAACAAATCAGGGCATTAGAAACAATAATATGGCATTATATATTTTTAGTAGTTATTTTTTAGAAGTAGACATCGGCCCCTTATTTATTCAGATGATGCCAATAATATTTCTCATGTTCCCTTCATAAACAGCAGTCGCATTATACCCCATTCTGACCTGAGATCAGATTCATACGAGGTTTCCGCCGGACACACACTGGTCTGATGAACCCATTCTGACCTGAGATCAGATTCTAGAAATGTCAGTCGCTCTTCGATTTTTCAAAAATAGCAGACCTACAAGCTCGTATCGCGCCACTCGGTGGCGCGATATGAGCTTGTAGATCTGCTATTTTTCAATAGCTAAAGCATAACATGATGCCGACACCAAAATGGGTGCCCGTTCAGAATGGGTTAAGAACATTCAAATGGGTTTCACCGACAATCTGCATTGCTAAGTGTGCTGGTAGATAATTTTAACTGTATACTTAACAGCATGTTGAGTTCAAGTGTTACTGAAAATGATTGCATTTCAAGAAGAGAAAATGCTGTGCGGTGTGCCACCATATTACTTTGCTGAATCATTGCTCTCATCTTTGACATAATAATTTCTAAAAGAGAGTTCATAACAAACAACAAACTGACATGTATATATGTCTTATCTTCCATAGCAGAAAATCAGAGTTCCAGAGTCCGAAATGTGCACGGCGTGCCGGAAGAGGGTGTACCCCATGGAATCGCTGACCGCAGACAAACAAAACTTCCATAAAACCTGCTTCCGCTGTGAGCACTGCAAAGGCACACTAAGGTAAAACTATTTCACTGCACCGCTATTTTTATTTTACACGTTGTACTGTACTTTAACCCATTCTGAACGGGCACCCATTTTGGTGTCAGCATCATGTTATGCTTTAGCTATTAAAAAATAGCAGATCTACAAGCTCATATCGCGCCACCGAGTGGCGCGATACGAGCTTGTAGGTCTGCTATTTTTGAAAAATCGAAGAGCGACTGACATTTCTAGAATCTGATCTCAGGTCAGAATGGGTTAATCAGACCAGTGTGTGTCCAGTGGAAACCTCGTATGAATCTGATCTCAGGTCAGAATGGGTTAATACAAATCTGTGCTGTTATCTTTCACAGCCTCGGCAACTATGCCTCTCTCCATGGACAGATGTACTGCAAGCCACACTTCAAACAACTATTCAAGTCCAAAGGCAATTACGACGAAGGATTTGGACAGAAACCACACAAAGAGTTATGGAACACTAAGAACCAGCAGAACCCGAGTGAAAAGTCAAAAATAAAATCACCGGCACTCGAAAAGAAAGTTATGGATTCCAGAAGTCCCACTGCTCAGAGCAGCGCCGTCCCAACGAAGGGAGATACATCAGCTGTACATGACAATGAAACAGGCAAATCCCAACAGCCCAGTAAGGTTTCTGCCATGTGGCCGCCACAAACGGACTCCGCAAAGAAACCATTCAGCATGGAAGAGGAATTGATGTCGGCTAAACCTGAATGGCCCCCTCAGGAGAGTCCGGCACAGAAGGATGTAGACGAAGCTCAACGTCAGCCTGTCGAGCCTACAGCAAAAGAGCAAGATAGTCCAGCTGCCAAAGCAGTGAATGGTATCCAGGAACATGTCCCGGTGCAGGAGAGCCCTGCTGTCGTGGATAATGTGAAGCCCAAGGAGACTGAAGCAGTTGAGGCACCAGCTAATGTCCCTCCTCCCCCTGAAGAGCCCAAAGAGTCAAACCGTGTCATGGAAGTTGACAGCAAATCAGATGCAGAAGGAAAACCAAAAGAGAAAAGCGCTGCCAATGGCGCCGGCACAACGGAGAGTGCAGAAAAGACTGAGAAGGCTGAAGTCGATGGAGCAAAGGAGAGAGCAGAAGCGACTCTCGGCACAAGGAGAGTGCTGTTGGCGCTCTCCTTTCACGGTGTGAAAGACAGTGCAGATGCGACTGCAAAGGCAAACTGTAATGGCGCGCAGGAGAGTTTAGAAGCGACTGGGAAGGCCGAACAAGAAAGTGGAAAAGTGCATGAGGAAGTGAAAGTAAACGGGCACAACGGAAGTGCACCGGGTGAGAGTGTGAGCCGGGAGGAATCTCAGAAAGCAAGTGATGAGAGCGTCAACAATGGAGAGCCTGTAAAAGTCACGGTAATAGATGGGGAGACACCAGCAGAGCCGGTTGTGGATGCAAACACAAATAACAACAACAGTAATATGCAGTCACTGCTTGACCGTAAAACACTGCTTCAGGGGCTCGACGAGGTCAAAGGAGATGAAACTCTGCTGCTTTGCTTCTCAGAATCGACGCCAGCAGCGTGCTTTCTGCAAGGTGATCAGCATTACGAGGAATGCAAATGGATGCCAAGTGACGTGCTGCGATTGGCACAAAGGGAGGATGCGTTTGTGCCAGCTGGTGCCAAATCGCCGGAAGCCACAGACTACCACTCAGACACAGACATCTTCACAGAGGGTGCCGAGGGAACGTTCCCCTTTGAAGGCCAGGCCGCCGGGCCAATAACGATTGGCACGTCAAGCTTCCTTGAGGACATATTCGCTGACCTCAGCCTGCGGGGCTCCAGCCTCCTGTCCGATTTGAAGTCAGACATCTTTGGTCAGCCCGTTTCGGAGTCGGGGCTCGACGACCGCTTGGATTTTGGAACCGAGTTGCAGCAGGGACGCACAGAAACGCCCGGGCGCATCATGTGGGAAATGAACAATGACAGCGATGGTTTTCTTGCAAACGTCAGCACACGAAGAAGGGACAGCGCGTCTCTGTGGACAGAGGATGACGCATCCCTGACCGTGGAGGAACAGATTAAGAGAAACAGATACTATGATGAGGACGATGATGACGACACCTGCAACTCCTAAATTTTTCTCAGGGCCTGCCTTTTCACACAGCAAAATTGAGTCACTTTAAAAACAAATTATGTAAATGTTTTAACTCTCAGAGCTGATTATGCTGCACAGCCAGCCATGCAAATTCGTAATTATATTCACACATATATTTTTGTTCATATTCAATTCCACACCGACGTCCATGGAGAGATGAACTCAGCTGATTAATTCAGTTTTTGTACTGAGTTTTAAAGTTATATTTTAGATTTCAGTATCTAGTTTCATTTGAATGTGGTTTGGATGCACCTGGTGTGCAAAGAAGAAGTTAATGAATTGTTTTCTTTGTTTTTGTTTTATGTTTTCTTGTCTATGTTACATGCATTTCTCAGTTATTATTTTGTTCTCTGATTTCATTGAAAGTACCAAAGCAGGGCCTAATATGCAATACTGTGTGTGCATTCATTTGAGATGATAATATTGATTCTCTGTCGCTCTTTTGGGTCTGAATAAAGACTTTTTCTTTCTTTTTTTCCAATCCTCCTATGTATGTATCTCTTGACATAAATAAAGCCTTGTAAAGTCTATGTGACGACTTTTTTATCAGTTGGGGGTTATCGGTGGCTGCCAGACAGTGGCGGGATAGTTTTGACGGTTGGGGTTCTATAGTAGAATCTTGGCTAAAGTCGCATTGATTTTCATTGAGGGACCTATAGCTGCCTGGCTATACACACTTTTCCATGCCACCTTTGTCAGACGGATCCATTTTGATTATTACCGGTACATCCTGCTTGATGGCTTTGGGTATATGCAAATAAAGCCAAAGGCATAGCCCTATGGACCAGGAGGGAACCCCTTTTGGTGTTAGCATTATGTTATGCTTTAGCTATTTAAAAATAGCAGATCTACAAGCTCATAGCGCGCCACCGAGTGGCGCGCTATGAGCTTGTAGGTCTGCTATTTTTGAAAAATCAAAGAAGAACGACTCACATAGTAACATAGCTTTTTCAGAAAACTGTCATTTTCAAACTGTCATTTTTAGAATCTGATATCAGGTCAGAATGGGATAAATATGCTGTGTGCACACACACACACACACACACACACACACACTTTGAATGGAGCAAAAGCACCCAATTGACAAACCGCTCAGAATCTGTAGCTCGGATCTGTTACTGTTGACAATTCCTGTTTGGGAAGGGGGCCCACTGGGGGTATAAGCCGGGGTTTGCACTGATGTGCTCTCAATTATTCAACAATCTTAGCTGTAATGCTGCTAGCAACCTTTTTTTTTTAATTGGTCTACTTTGGAATTGCTATGATATATAATATATTTTTATGTAGCCTACATTTATATTTTTGGCAACAAGTTCCAAGTGGTTGATAGAACTGTGATCTGAGTTTTCCTATTGAGGCTAAGTCCTGCAGACCTGCACAGTTGGTTCCTGCTGCAATCTATGCAGTGGTGTAAAGAAAGTACATATACTTAAGTATTGTACTTAAGTAAAATGTTGAGGTGTTTGTACTTTTATTTCCAATTTCCAATAAAACCTACATTAACCACCACAGACCGTCCTATATACTGTGCTTTTGGCGATGTTTGCTGTTGTTCAAATGGCCACTACCACTGTGTGTAGCTATGTACTACAATGGTATCAGCGTATACTTTTTTTTATATATATATTTTTTTTTATCCCACGATTTTGTAACACATTTTTCACCCCTGTGTCAATCATCTAATGTGATCCTGGGCTCTACACACCCTCCACCAACCTAGTCCCCATATATGGGGGACAAGGGGAGAGCAACAGACTTGAACTTCCTTCATGCCTGAGTGTCCAAGTTGCTCCTTTACACCTGACAGGGGGGAGTTTCCCTGGTAGGACGTAGCGCGTGGAAGGAACACGTTATTCCAACCAGTTCCTTTCCCCCCCATCAGGCGCAATGGAAGAGTAGGAAGACCATGTCCAATCACTACAGTATCTCCAAAGAATCCAAAAACGGATTAAAAAAATACTTGATGAATTGGAGATAAGCAAATAAAAATATGAAAAATGCTCCCACAGGATTTCCATGCAACCTGTCAGTCATATTAGCCAGTGGTGGACAAAGTACAAATATTCTCCTGGTATAAATATTTTCTCAGCTGCCGGTCTGGGCCGGGCCAAGGCTGGTAATTCTCTATCCCGAGGGGGGTAGGGGGACAAGGATTACAGGTGTATAATAATAGCCTACAATATCTGGGTACCTACACATCTGTGAGAACTCAATGGCTAAGTTATAGAATATTAAACAACTAAATATGCAAGTACATATGGGTGCTGCCACTCCAGCGTTGTCCGTCCCTCCCTCCCTATTATTTGTCCCTCCCTATGTCTGTCTGTCTGTCTGTCTGTACAGTATGCATGTATTTGGTACCAACAGGGAGCGCTGTTGCACCACTCACTTCAGACAGGTCTGATTTTCTAGACACTATGATTTATTTGGAGCATACTATAGGGCCTATAGTATGCTCCAAATTGCCTATAGTATAGGCAATCAGCCTGTGTCATGTCAATAATGTAATGTTCCAAAACTGTTCATTACATATAGGCCTATTAGGCTCCATCAGAAAACATTGACACACTGAATTAAACTTGTTGCAAAGTCTTGTTGCAAAGTCTTTTTCAGTGAATAGGCTACTTTATTAACAGTTTGCAAAAAAGTACAGAGGTATAGGCTAAATACATTTATTTATGGCTGGCAGCTGGCTGCCATAAATACAAATATCAGAGCTACAAGGGGGCTACGAGGTTTGCGACACTGTCGTGTGTAAACATCAACAGTTGAGTGGCTTCAGCCGTGTTTGTTATCGTTTTGGCGCTGCACACATTTCAACATGGACGAAGAAGACGACTCAATTCTACTTAACGACTTCATGAGTTATTTTCAAGCGACCACTACCGAGTTAATTATGAATGTTATTTATATAATGTGCATTATTATATGAGCTATATGAATTAAGTAGCCTATAGCCTATATGAATTGTAGTTATATTGGGCTTCAGACGTTGTGAAACAGCTGAGGAATTAAGTGAGACATTACGAGGAAGAAGATAACAAAAGGTGAGAAATGTAACTTTCTTGGCTTAAAACAACTACCGAGTTAATTATGAATGTTATTTATATAATGTGCATTATTATGAGCTATATGAATTAAGTAGCCTATATAGCCTATAGGCTATGAATTGTAGTTATATTGGGCTTCAGACGTTGTGAAACAGCTGAGGAAGTGAGACATTACGAGGAAGAAGATAAGAGAACTGTAACTTTCTTGGCTTAAAACAAATATTGCATTTTAATCTATTAAATAGACCTTTTGTAGGCTACACGCACACATGCATCCAGTAGGCTCATATAGCCAGGTGGTACCAATAATAGCCTCGCTACTAATTACAATTAACAATAGCAGCATGCAGTCTGGATGTGAACGCAAATATAGTCATCATAGGATATATATAGCGGCCTATAGTCAACTCAACACACCTGTGTGATACTCATACAGTATCTGTTTACACTATAGCTGCGCGCCACTATCTGCAGCCTTTACAATGTATTAGTTAGATTAGATGATGGATATTATAATAATACAAATCAGTGTCAAGTAGACTTTAATTGTATCACTCATGCTGTCGCTCTCTCTCTCTCTCTCTCTCTCTCTCTCTCTCTGGGTGCTGATTGGATAGCTCCTTCTCCGTCCACGCTGATCCGTGCTGTATCGAGAGAGAGAGAGAGAGAGAGAGAGAGCAGAACACACTACAGCTACAGCCGTACGCACGCACCAACACGCACGGAGCGTCGGAGGAGCAGCGAGCAGCTACCGTGCGCACACATCCTTCTAAAGGACCAAGGACGGACGGACGCGACCACAATTTAAGCACCGCAACAACTTCTTCCCCCGGACCACGTATAGTGCACAACAACACCAACAGCCGGTAAGGTTCGTCCAGTCAGCGCTGCATCACGCATGCATTTCTTCTCCTCCGACATGCTGCTTCATGTCTGTCTGCAGAAAAGGAGGCTGAATGAATGATCGTGGCTATTAATTTAACCACCGGCTTGTTTCTTTGCTGCAGTCGCGTTTAAATGCCGCCGGAGTATAGCCTATAAGATTGATCGAGTCTGACATTAAATGTCAGAATCGATCAAATACATCTATACGAGAGTCTAAATCTTATATCGGATGTACTGCCGGGGGATACAATTTCATGCAGGACAAAACGCCCGTATAGTTAGTTGGAAGTGAAATTCCATCATGAGCCATTGACGAGAAGTCATTGCGGTTATGTGGGTTTTGTATACATGTCTGTATGAATGCAGATATAGGGTCATTGGAGTCCCATGGAGAATTTGGACAATATATGCGCTATATATTAGCGCATATTCATATATAAGTGTCACTCACTGCACACACCCTATAGTTGCAACTATGCGTGGCTTTGATGGTTATTGGTTGAGTTTTACTTTGTTTTTTTCTACAGCTATATTATTAAGGCTTTATTGGGATTATTGTTGGGATTTGATTAATGGGATTTTTTGGAGTCTTTGTGGTTTATGATTATGATCTATTTAGGCTGTATAGGCTATATTTGGTTGTAGTGCTTTCACCATCATTTCAATGTGAAGTAGCCTATAGCCTTATTGTCAGTGACTCATTTTGACAATGCATTTGAAGAGACACTTGCTTGCTTGGAGAGAGAACGAGTAGTCTAAACCCAGAATAGTGTTAAGTAGCTAGATGAGTGTATTAATTCATTGTGCATTGTATAATAATGCTGCACTTAGCTCAGTATCATGCAAAGTGATTCAGCTGACTCTGCCATAATCCATGATGACACTTTATTTTTTATTTATTTTTAACTCAATGCATCTTCCATTCTCTTCCACACCCGAAAGGGAAGCTATATCATTATCCCAGCATATCAACTCCTGCAGTCAGAATCAGATAGCCTATATACTGCCGTATAGCCTACTATTGTAAAAGGTGAAAAGGACAGTGACAATTTACAATTTAGGCATTTAACGCTCTTAATCCAGAGTGATTCACAGTAGGCAAGAACAACACATATGGTAATACATCAAATACATAAAAATAGTCATCAAGAATCATACGTGATCTGAGAACCTAACCTCTTTCAAACAGTGGAATATCTATACATATAATGAAGCTATGAGTATACACTATAGAGTGCTATATGTGTCCATAAAATGCTATCTACATTACGTACAGTAAGTTGAGCCTTTGCATTATGCCTGTAAGGCCGGGGACGAGTGGAACGGTGTGTGCTGGGGGGGGGGGGGGGTTATGACTTTCCCGGGGCAAGACTCTGTAAGGGTTTTAGTTCTGTATAAGGCGACTGGTCATAACAACGATTCACAGCCCGGTGTGACGGACTCGTGTGGGCAGTGTGTGTAAACCTCCGAAAATCCATTTATTTTGACAGTGCCTCTTTGGAACGAGAGCCTCGACCACAGAGGAATCTCAGAGGAATCCCCCCCCCCCCCCCCCTTTGCTTTGCTTTCCTTTCCTTTCCTGCAGGACTGATCCTCTCCTTTCTTTTCTTCTGTGATTAGCCTACACAGTTTGCTTGCTGTCGTATTCCATCAATACTTTGTTTCTTCACTCGGTCTGTTGTCGGGGGAACATTAGCAGAGGAGAAGCCATGCCTCCTCCTCTTGTGTGTGCCATCTCACTCTGTCAGCGGTGTCACATACAGTCCTGAATGATGCCATGGCCGTTAATACTGCTGGCTGGGCCAAATTCTCTCATTTAAGAGTCTGCGTGGCTGGCCGGCACCCGGCCAGAAAACTGCTATTGTGTGAGAGGCGGAGAGAAGGAAAAAAAAGAAAAGAAAAACACTGTTTCGTTTAATTTGAAACACACACAAGAGGACCCCATTCATCTTCCGTGACAAGGAATACAGGGGCTTTAATCTAAATGAGATGATGATGACACACCTTATCAAAACGATAGGCCGATGTGCGGTGTCGGATGACAGTGATGAAGTCAGCCTAGGATCAGAGGCGGCATCGGGAACAGAATAGATTTAATGATGAAGTCAGCCTGGGATCAGAGGTCGGGAACAATCGGGAACAGAATATATTTAATGATGAAGTCAGCCCGGGATCAGGGTGCCGTGTCATTAGTCAGAAGGTTAATTGTTCCGAAATTACTATCCCTATCTCTAACCCTAACCTAAACCTAACCGCAAGCACGGGAGCAAACCTAAACCTAACCGCAAGCACGGGAGCAGTGCATGTTCGGACTAACGGGACTTCGGATCTATGGGCAGTTTCCGGGATCAGAGGTCGGGAACATCGGTAACAGAATAGATTTAATGATGAAGTCAGCCTGGGATCAGAGGTCGGGAACAATCGGGAACAGAATATATTTAATCGAACTGAAAAAAGCACGGCACCGTGGCGTCCATTGATCCCACATTGATCCCAAACGGACGTGGATGTGACGGCTTCCGGCGACTGTCTTATAATTCCTGCCCCTGGCATGGCCTGGCGGAGTGTGTGCGTTAGTGATGACTCGTCTCGAGTTCCGCTCTCGAGTCCACATTCTCATTTACTCGGTCTCGTCTCTGCCTCGCCCTTACTTTGACTTGGTCTTGACTCGGTCTCGGACCAAGGGACTCAGGACTCCTCCCCCACCGAGTCCACTGCAGTGAGTCACTGCAATGAAATCATGTCGTTATGCCCAGATTATGAGGAGCCCATTCACATTGATAGATAAGAAGCTGTCTGGCACTTATAGGCGGTTATCTCGTTGAGTAACGGAGCACAGCTGATGCGCTTGCCTGCTCTTGCAGTGTTTTCTGTACCTATATAAAATGAGAAATCGACTACAACACCTTTGAAGCTTATACACACTGTCATAGTGTCCTGTCTGAAGTTATACCTCATTGTCTAGCGTGGCTCTCTCTCTCTCTCTCTCTCCCATTAGGATGTTCCACCGCTGAAGCACTGCGCGTTGCTAATTACACCACAAATGTGCTCGCGTAGCTGCATTTTAACAATGTTCTGTCTATGCTCTTCACACTTCATGAGTGCTGAGTATCTCTCACTGCCGTGCACAGCTGTTTATGCGTTCTGAAAGTGATTATGGTGTTGATGATTGATCAATCATAATGTTGCTTCTGCCACTGCGTCATGCAACAGACCGCGCAAAGTGCCTTGTTGCCCATTATCATTGTAAAATAATAATAATAATAATAATAATACAAATTATACGCCAATGATATGCTTGTTATAGCTATATGCTTGCATCTTCATTGCTATATGCTTAATCTACATTCCATTGACACGTTCTTAGCCTCCACGTAATGCATGCAATATCTATGGTAAGGGCTGAAATAATGATTAATTGGACACATATTAAACGATTACTCGATTAATCGGCTTATGGCATTTATATATAGCTATCACCTTGTAAATTTGATGTTCTGACAAAAGACATTTAAGATGAATAATTATTATTATTTATTACATTTTGCTCAGCTACTGATTAGGCTACTATTCAAATAAAAGACAAATTCAATTCAAATAAATCAAAGCCACCATTTACTCCTATTCTGACTATACATTTGATTAAAATCTTTAAAGGTATATTCAGTGATTTCACTGGGACCTAAGCCTTTCGTCCAATCAGGATAGAGAGTCAAAAACGAAACCTAAGATTTTTTGACCCCCAGGGGTTAACTGGGGACAGGGAGGAACTCCTTATATGGTCAGCACACTCTATAGTAGAGAGGATTATCACAACAAAACAAAAAAAATAAGTGATATTTGAATTAAGTGAAATCACTGAATATACCTTTAAACTCAAATAGGTCATTTTAAAATACATATTCAAGCCATAATATTGTTTTTGATCCTATAATCCTACACGCAGGTACAGTATGGTACAGAGCCATTTCTGCCTGGCCAAAATCCATACACTGAGAAAAAAGAGAGGACAAACACCAGACCTGAGAACTAATTTAGTGGACAGCGGATTGGCCGTTATATCACCCATATCACCCTCAATCACCCATTGGAATGCAAATGCATGCCTTTCAGCCTTCTTTGAAAACCTTTAGTGCTCCTGATTGTGCACGACACACACACACACACACACACACACACACACACACACACACACACACACACACACACACACACACACACACACACACACACATATATATATATATATATATATATATATATATATACACACACACACACACACAACACATCTCGCCTCTGGTACAGAGTAAGACGTAGTTGTAGTGGCTTTAACCCATTCTGAACGGGCACCCATTTTGGTGTTGGCATCATGTCGTGCTTTAGCTATTGAAAAATAGCAGATCTACAAGCTCATATCGAGCTTGTAGGTCTGCTATTTTTGAAAAAAATCGAAGAGCGACTGACATTTTTAGAATCTGATCTCAGGTCAGAATGGGTTCATCAGACCAGTGTGTGTCCGGCGGAAACCTCGTATGAATCTGATCTCAGGTCAGAATGGGTTAACAGTTCTACTGCGTAACCCACGTTCTCCGCTATTTAATCCAATATGCTACGCTGCCTATAGATTGTCTTATTACCTTTGGAGCATACACCAAAGTATTTGCAGCACAGATATTTAGAGCCTTTTATTTAGGTGCTGAGTATACAAAACGACTAACGTTTCGACCTTGCGGTCTTCACCAGTCTCTTCTCCTTATGCAGCCTCCACAGCATGTTGTAGTCCAAACTTTCACTTGCAGTGGGCTCATTTTCCCAGAAGCCCTAGCAGCCCCAGAGGATGGCTTGATTTCCGGTTTCGTCATCATAAGCGACGGCCTCGTCACCAGCTGGTCCGGGACAAATCCGCTCTTTTCTTTTTATTAATTTTTAAAATGGCGGATTAAACAAATAGCGGGTTTAGCGTATTAAGCAGGGGGGGGACACACTGGATTAAACCATTTAAAGCCCTCAAGGTGTTTTAATGGTAATGTACGATGGAAACTCCACCTTACCCATACATACTGCAGGTGAGCCCTTTCTCTAAGATAGGCCTCAGACTTTAGATGTTTTTGGATACCATGTGATTCTGCATAGAGCGCCACCATTGTTATGTGTCATTATGTGGCTTTGCAGTCGCTGCTGTGTATGCTCAACTATCAGCAGATTGTAAGGGAAGAGAGAGATGGCTCACTCCTCTTTAGCTTAGTTACATTTATAAGCCTTTGAGTGGGTGACAGACGTGTGTGTGTGTGTGTGTGTGTGTGTAGCCTTGTTGTACTTCCGCACAATGTTGTGGTGATGGATCCTTTATTGTAGGACGCATGAGTCCATGTGAATGAAGGCATTACTGGGGGTCCTGGAAGTGACTGAGATTCCATTCACGGTTCCACATTATTCATTCACAGATGAGACAAAGAGTATAATATGACATTGAGGAATTTATAGCAGGTCCTCCTTAGAAGCGTTATTCTCAGGGGTGCACATACGGTTTTTGGGGCTGGTTCTCGGAGGACCACCTGGAGATGTACAGATAAAATCAATTACTCACCTAATTACCCTGTTCAACGTAATTCCAAAAGTTTGTACATTAAATTGTTTAAGTGACAGTTGCGTGATTTTTCATATTGTGAATATATGAACTTTGGCTAAAAGCTTGTGTTTAATCCACGTTGCTTCTGGTTTACTTGGTTAGACTAGCGCTCCAAATGGTATCATAACAACTTTCCCTTGCAAAAAACTGTCATGGCAGCTTGGTTACAACTGAAACAGACTTCCTCTGACTTCCTCTTCAAAATAAGAGTCACCTGTATTGATTCGTCAACACTAGTTTTTAGAAAGGAAAACTACACAGCTCTCATTACTCTGTATTGTACACAACACCTCTTGACAGCAACAACTCGGATAAATACATGAAAATAACAATATAAATAAAAACTCAAACTAAATCAACCCAGAGGAGATATTGAAGGTAGAACCTCAAAGAACCTGCCCCATATTTTTTCAAAAGTAGCAGGCCTTCTTCTTACATTGTACAGTATCTTTTCAGGGGTACAGTATGAAACTAGTTTTATTTCTAAGTCTACTTACAGGACATGGATCGACATTTGTAGTAAACTCTAGTCCCAGCGGCCCCAGCTGTTGGTACGCAAAGCGCCTCCGTGCCTTTGATCTGCCGCGCAGCAAGCATTTCCACGACTCATGCACACCACTTATGTGCTCCCCTTTGTTGTCTCCACCAGGCCGAAGGCATGTGGGGAGAGTATGTTTTGCACTCCGTCCGTCCGCGTGTGTGTCCGTGTGTGTGTCCGTGTGTGTGTCCGTGAACAGCTAATCTCGGCCACCGTTAACCCGGTCGATGCCATATTTTGCACACACACTCCCTGGATGCCAACCATGAACCTCTGCCCCAAACTTTCCAGAACGGCCTGTTATAGCGCCACCAGGAGGCCGCTTTGTGCAAAACAAGTTTTTCAATGCCATATTTTGCACACACACTCCCTGGATGCCAACCATGAACCTCTGCCCCAAACTTTCCAGAACGGCCTGTTATAGCGCCACCAGGAGGCCGCTTTGTGCAAAACACGTTTTTGCACAGTACACCTACAGATTTTGTCCAAACATCACGCAAATTGGTACACAGTCTCTCTAGAGCCATTCAACGAAACGGGTCTTTCAGATTTATCAGACTCCATCCTGATTGGTTAAGATTGGCTTCCAAAGTTCACAGGAGTGCTCAGTTTCAAACAAAATGCTGCAAATCATGAACACATCGCGTGATTTCCGTGAAATTGTGCACCCACATTCCCACTAGGCCGAGGACGAAATGCCACATTAACAATTTCAACTCAGCCTCAAGGTGGCGCTATAACTGGCCGAAAAGTGTTTTTACCTCTAACTGCACGGATCTGTGGATAACCTGGTGGAGACCTGTGCCCGGAAGGGCACTTTTTCTAGTTATTGTTTGCATTCTGCATGCGCCGCAACGTGTTGCCACACTGTTGTTCTTGTCCAGACAAATGTTGAGAAGAGATCCTTCATGTCAGTGCTCTGTGTTAACCCATTCTGACCTGAGATCAGATTCATGCGAGGTTTCCGCCGGACACACACTGGTCTGATGAACCCGTTCTGACCTGAGATCAGATTCTAAAAATGTCAGTCGCTCTTCGATTTAAAAAAAATAGCAGACCTACAAGCTCGTATCGCGCCACTCGGTGGCGCGATATGAGCTTGTAGATCTGCTATTTTTCAATAGCTAAAGCATAACATGATGCCGATACCAAAATGGGTGCCCGTTCAGAATGGGTTAAAGCGGTCTATGGTATTTTGGTGCCCTTGGGGGAATATGTATGTATGCTTGTCAAATGTCATCGTATAAGGAGTGTGTTTTATGAAGAAGACCTTTTGCATTTATACGCTCCTCCTTTATTCCCCGGCACTGTGGTTTTTATTTTTATTCGTTTCATGGGAATTACCAGGTGTTTGAGATTGCGTGCTTTTTTACTTCTAAAGACATAAAAAACGGTCTCAAACCTACTCGTATACCTTTGATCAGACTGCATGGCACTTTAACACGTTGGTAATTCATGAGTGTGCCTGGATAGGATACATTTACGGATTTGCCACAAACATTCTAAGTTTAGCCAATGTCATTCTGCTACAGTACAGACTGTGAACCAGTGGCGTGCACAGACATTTAGAGGGGCAGGTGCTCAAGTGAAAAAAAGGGCACCTTGTGCAGCGCATTTTGGGGCGGGAACCCATTTTGGTGCTTTAGCTATTGAAAAATAGCAGATCTACAAGCTCATAGCACGCCACCGAGTGGCGCGCTACGAGCTTGTAGGTCTGCTATTTATTTATTTTTATCTGACATAGAAACATATAGCTTTAGATTGTGGGGGCCTAAATAATATAGTAGAAGATTTGATCAATGTCACCGCATGGTCCACACACTACAAATTAAGAAAGAAAATAAAACTTTTTTTTTTTTTTTTTTTTTAGCAAAATTGCTAAAAGGGCAGGGGGTGCTCTAGCACCCCCTAGTGTCTATCTGTGCGTGCCACTGCTGTGAACTCTGCACGGAGCAATACCGAGAGCCAAGCCTGTTCTGAACATAGGCACACACTGTGGACAGCCCAAACGGGTACTGCACTGGTCTATATAAAACTGGTTACTAACTGCAGCCTCCATCACCTCTGTACCCGACCAGCACCCCAGTAGTCCGGCAGCCACAACATGCTTCTTTTGTTTAGTCCATTCTGACCTGAGATCAGATTCATACGAGGTTTCTACTGGACACACACCGGTCTGATTTAACCCATTCTGACCTGAGATCAGATTCTAAAAATGTCAGTCGTTCTTCGATAAAAAAAAAAATTGCAGACCTACAAGCTCGTAGCGCGCCACTCGGTGGCGCGCTATGAGCTTGTAGATCTGCTATTTTTCAATAGCTAAAGCATAACACGATGCCAACACCAAAACGGGTGCCCGTTCAGAATGGGTTAGTGGAGAATTTGGTATATAGATTGTGTTATTGGCTTTATATACAGTACATACATTCATGAATCCACTTGCTGACCGGCAGTCAGTATGGAGCAATGTTTTTTTTTTTAATAGTGCGATATATGTGATCTGACCATACCAATGACAACCTATATAAGGCAACATTTTAAATATTTCATTATGCTTTATGTAGCATGTGACGTGTCAAACTAGGGGTTTTCATGATTCTGAATTAATTTAATTTAACCCCTATAAAAACAGTTTTTACTTTTGCATTTCAAAACATTTTCAAAAGACGTTCTCAAAAGCAAAATTTTTCATGACTTGAAAACTAATTCAAGTTTTTTTTTTTCAGTAATTTCGTGAAGAAATCAATTTATTATTTAGGCCCCCACAATCTAAAGCTATGTTTCTATGTCAGTGGTTATTTGATAAAAAATATAGCAGACCTACAAGCTCGTAGCGCGCCACTCGGTGGCGCGCTATGAGCTTGTAGATCTGCTATTTTTCAATAGCTAAAGCACCAAAATGTGCTGCACAAGGTGCCCTTTTTTCACTTGAGCACCTGCCCCTCTAAATGTCTGTGCACGCCACTGCCGACAGTCATTAGTCCGACACCCTAAACCCAACCCTAAACCTATAACCTCACAGAAAGCCACGGGTTAGTTTTCACCGGCCACGCATGTCTGGAGCCACAGGTTAGTTTTAACCTGCCACGGGTTAGTTGTACCCGGCCACGCATGTCGGGAGCGACGGTGTTGTCAGACTATTGCCTGTCGGACTGTTAGTATGTCCAACAAACGTACCGTACGTGCCGGCCCACTCACTATCTCTCTTTTTTTCAGCACTCTCTTTGAAACGAAACATATAGTAATTGCCGGTTTTTGAAAACACACAGAGATTGCCAATGATGTCAAAGAGATACCTTCTCTAGCAACTCCACCTTTTCACCTCTGCAGTTACACGATCCATATCTGTTTTTATTTCATTCTCTGAGGGCAGGCCATGCTTTCACATTGTGCGTTGACCTGTGCTGCCTCCCACACACACGCGCACTCATAACATAACCATGCCTGCTCATTCACAGACACACACACACACACACACACACACACACACACACACACACACACACACACCACCCCCCTAGATAACCATGCATCCTCATTCACATACATACACACACACAGAGACACACAATCGCAGGCATGAGGTCACACTTTCATGTGCTGAAGGCAAACGCCCACCTCTCTGTCTCTCTGTCTCTTGGGGGCCTGTCGTCCATCTCGTTTAGCATGTTGCCGGGTAACAATCATTTCTGTCGTTGTGCCATCCAACGTTTTATTGGATCATTTGTAATCCCGTTAAGCATCACGGCCACAGACGGTCCAGTTTATGCCTTCCGAAGCGCAGATGAAACGCTAAGCTCCCCAGTCTCCCACAACGCCACACTGGGCCTTTTCTCCCTATAGCCTTTTTAACAATGACACACACACACACACACACACACACACACACACACACACACACACACACACACACACACACACACACACAAAACCAAGCACCTGCTGCTCATGTTCAGTTATTGCAATAATTCAATCAATAAATATGAATGAACAGATGGTGTGTGTGTGTGTGTGTGTGTGTGTGTGTGTGTGTGTGTGTGTGTGTGTGCAATGCGTGTGCACGTGTGGGTGTGATATCAGGACATTTTGATGTTGGTAATCATGCGTGATAATGGCACGGCTTCACTCAGTAAATAAGCATCTATATTTATGATCATTTATTGAGTACAGCCTGGCCGATGCCAGGTCTGTTGGATTCAAACAACGGAGTGCTAGACCAGTGCTAGAACATATTAACTTATATTAACCCATTCTGACCTGAGATCAGATTCATACGAGGTTTCAACTGGACACACACTGGTCTGATTAACCCATTCTGACCTGAGATCAGATTCTAAAAAATGTCAGTCGTTCTTCGATTTTTCAAAAATAGCAGACCTACAAGCTTGTAGCTCGCCACTCGGTGGCGCGCTATGAGCTTGTAGATCTGCTATTTTTCAATAGCTAAAGCATAACATGATGCTAACACCAAAATGGGTTAACTTGAATTCCACAATGGTCGAGTACATACTGTATACAATACTCTTACAAGCTCAGCTACTGTTATTATTGTTGTCAAAACACATTGCAACGCGATGTGTTGTGAGTTTATACATTAACTATTTTTGTCAATGGTCGAAATATCTGTTAGTTTATTGTTTTCTTTGTGAAAATAGAAGAAGAAACTTTAATCGCGAGGCTGATTAGATGGGCGGCTGTGGCTCAGGAGGTAGAGCAGGTCGTCCAATGATCGCTGGGTCGGCAGTTCGAATCCCGGCTCCTCCTGTCCACATGTCGAAGTGTCCATGGGCATGGCACTGAACCCTACATTACAATTTACAATTTACAATTTAGGCATTTAGCAGACGCTCTTAATCCAGAGCGATTTACATTAAGCAAGAACAAAAAGCATGGGAATACATCACATAAAAGCATTTATCATGAAACATGCGTAAGCTAAGAAAGTAACAGTGGAATATCTATATAAAAAACTATAAGAAACTATACATATACAAAACTATAAGAAACTATACATATAAACTATACATATATACTACTATGCTATACATATGTACTATGGCGTGCTATGACTATATACAATGCAATTATAGTGCTGTCTACATAACATGCTATAAGCTAGAAAACCCCTTTTGGTGTTAGCATCACGTTATGCTTTAGCTATTGAAAAATAGCAGATCTACAAGTTCATAGCGCGCCACCGAGTGGCGCGCTACGAGCTTGTAGGTCTGCTATTTTTGAAAAATCAAAGGACTGACATAGAAACATGGCTTTTTCAGAAAACTGTCATTTTCAAACAGACATTTTTAGAATCTGATCTCAGGCCAGAATGGGTTAAAGCACGGACGCGCCGTCCACAACCCATTAGCTCTTTCAATTAAAAATGCCCCCGCCGAGTCTGCGGATGCCCGTGGGTTCTGCCCCCGTCGGTCGACCCCCTCCCGCCATACGCATGAAAGGCTTCGAGGAAACTATTAGCGGCTCTTCCTTCTTTAATGATTTATTTCAATCAGCCGTCTCGTTATAGAGACAGCCTTCCGTCGTGCACGGAGGGAGAAGAAGAGGAGCAGGAGGACCACGCGGCACAGCGCCGTGGTTTGATTTGCGGTATTATAGTTCTGTCGGAAGAGCGCGGCACACTACTGTAAATGGTTGCATTCATATAAGGCGCTTTACATGGATCGATGCAATCACCCAGTCGCACGCACATTCACACACCGACGCCGGAGGAAACCATACAAGGCACCACCGACTTGCACATCAGGTGGTTCAGAGTCTTGCTCAAAGACACTTCGACACTATAACTCGGGGTGCATACTTAGTTTAGACTAGTCATTGGTTAGACATGGGTTAAGGTTAGGTTTAGGTGTGCTGCCCCATGGGAGGTTAGGTTTAGGGTGAGGGTTTGAGATAGGTTGTAGTTGTAGGACTAATGACTAGTCTAAACCAAAAACTGTCTAAACTAAGTACTGCACCCCTATAACTCTGCATGTGGGAGCCCGGGATCGAACCGGGAACCTTTGCGGTTTATATGCGGCCAATCTACCCCTGAGCCACTGCCCTTAGTACTGTAGTTGGCTTTGTGGTATAGTTCTGTTGGAAGAGCTAACTTCACTCTGTCCATACACACACGCACACACGCACACACACACACACACACACACGCACACGCACACACGCACACACACACACTGCTATCTGGCCTTCTATACCTCCACCAGCTGCAGATCAAACTTGGCTGGCGAGGCGTGCTGGTTTCTGTGCACAGGGGCTCTGTGCAAAGCCCACCGAGAGGCCCCATGCCTCCTCGCCGACGCACTTGGCAGTGGATGAGCGGTATAGGGTGGGTGCGCGTGTCCCCGAACTCGGGGCTTTTTTAATTGGGTCCTTCTGACTGAAAGGAGGACTTTGCTGGCTTGCCAAGAAGCTGGCCGGTGGTGCGCTATAGCTGCTGCTGAAAAAGATCTTCCCGCCTTTCTCCCTCTCTCTCTCCCTCTCTCTCTCTCTCTCTCGGTGAAGTATATGATTGGATTTTCACTGGTGGGGTCGAATAAAGCGTGGCAGGATGGAATGGGGGCCGGGTGTGTGAGTGTGCGTGTGCGTGTGCGTGTGTGCGTGCGTGCGTGCGTGCGTGCGTGCGTACATGTGCATGTGTCCGTGCACGTGCGTGGGCCCAGCAGAACCAAAAGACAACTCGTGCGAGGTCACGCTTCTGGGCTGCTTATCGTGGGTGTCCGCATGGAAACCTTGCCATTCTGTGCATGGGAGCGATTTGGGATTGAAGCTATATATGTTGTTGTCTGTCATGCGCTGGTTACAGCACACACACACACACACACACACACACACACACACACACACACACACACACACACACACACACACCATAAAACCTATTCACGTAAAAAAAAAGGGGGAAAAAAGTGCATGACCAGCTAATAGAACATGGTCACTCATAATAAAAAGACATTCAGAGACATGACGTGTGCTTTGGACAGACACAGCGGGCGTGTCATTTCATGCAGAAAGGAGAGCATGGCTTCTAATTAAAAGCAAATGTAAGCTATTAGTGTTAATAGTGTATGATGTCAACCCTCCCTCTTTCTAATCTAGTCTATATTGCCCATGCAGCATGGTTCCTTCCAGACTGGTGTACAGTATGTGACCAGAAATTAAATTCATGCTGTTTCCGATAACTCTGATAGATAAATGTTACATACGGTATATACGCATCCGTTTACACACAAAAAAATGGCTGGGTTAAAATAACCCATATTGGGTTATTTTTAACCCCCCTCCTGGGTTACAAATGGTCCTATTCAACCCCTGGGTTATTTTGACGCAACTAAATGGGTTATTAATTTTGGCCCATAATTTGGGTTATAACGTGGGTTATAAAAATAACCCATTCAGAGGGTCAACATAACCCAACTTCCAAGTTATTTTGACCCATCATTTGTGTTATAATAAATAATTTTGACCCATAATGTCGGTTATGAATGAAGCATTATTGGTTCAATCAGTCAATCAATCAATCAATCAATCAATCAATCAATCAATCAATCCCAACTCTCTGAGCCAACAATAAGGTTACTCTCAGAAAAATAACCCAGAAATCTTATAACCCATGAATTGGGTCCCTATATCCCAGGAAATGGTTATGGCTCTGGAAAATAACCCAGAAATATAACTCAACGCAAGTAACCCAGGAACTGAGTTACAGAAATAACCCACATGTTTTTAGTGTGTATATTTCTCAGTGGGCCAGCATAACCCATTTGACTAGTCATGCGTGTTTGACTCCTAGGCCTAATTATAGAATTTGCACCATTACCACATTTAGACACACGCAAAACACACCACAACAAGATGCACCGTTAATTTGCCCAGGTTCATGTCATATTATTCCAACGACGTGTGGCTGCCTGCCGTGACGTGCGTTTTGACGAGCGTCTCATCTTCACAGTAGGCCCAGTATGTAAATGTGACATTTTGCTTCTTCTAAATTACGTCTGCTAAATTGATTTTGATGGCAGGCCGATATGATTAACGCGGTTCAAACTGATCCCCGTCTCATCCCAGTTGGTCTTGTTAACGGCCTCTGCTTTTCCATTTGACGGGGGAAGAAAACCACAACACCAACATAGGCAGAGACAGTGGTGGAAAGTGCATTTACTTCAAGTACTGTACTCGAGTACAACTGTGAGGTATTTGTACTTGAGTATTTCCAATTTCCAATACTTTTACTCCACTACATTTATTTGAAAACGATGTAGATTATTATCACAAAACATGTAACTAATCGCTTCAGCCCCTGATTTTCATACATTTGAAATCTTGTGAAATTAACCCATTCTGAACGGGCACCCATTTTGGTGTCCGCATCATCTTATGCTTTAGCTATTGAAAAATAGCAGATATACAAGCTCATATCGCGCCACCGAGTGGCGCGCTACGAGCTTGTAGGTCTGCTATTTTTGAAAAATCGAAGAACGACTGACATTTTTAGAATCTGATCTCAGGTCAGAATGGGTTAATCAGACCAGTGTGTGTCCAGTGGAAACCTCGTATGAATCTGATCTCAGGTCAGAATGGGTTAAATGAGACATTGATTGTGCATAATGAGTACGTTCTACTTTTGGAACTTTATGAGTACATTTTGATACCAATATAATTATGTTTGATGCTTGTACTTTTACTGGACTTTTACTTGCAACAGAGTCTTTTTTTTTACTTAGTTTAACCCATTCTGACCTGAGATCAGATTCTATAAACGTCTTCTACATCCTGACAGTTTCCATTCTGACCTGAGATCAGATTCTATAAACGTCTTCTACATCCTGACAGTTTCCATTCTGACCTGAGATCAGATTCTATAAACGTCTTCTACATCCTGACAGTTTTCTAGAAAAAGCTAGTTTCTATGTCAGTCGTTCTTCGATTTTTCAAAAATAGCAGACCTACAAGCTCGTATGGCGCCACTCGGTGGCGCGATATGAGCTTGTAGATCTGCTATTTTTAAATAGCTAAAGCATAACATGATGCCAACACCAAAATGGGTGCCCGGTCAGAATGGGTTTAAGAAGGAGTTCAGGGTTTTTTTTATTTTTTTTTATGAATGAATGAAAGGACTATATATCCCAGAACACTGAAGCCTGGCAAGTTTTCTATTCGTATAAACTCTGATCTGATCCTGAAAAGTATACATGCCTATAACATTCAAGTTAATTATCCTTTTAATGCTTGAAGTGGTTTGCTCAATATAAAGTATGGTTAAAGTAAAACAGACACTTATTCCATCAGTCTACCGTTGGGATGTAGCAAACCAATTCAATCAGACAGCTTCTTTCGCATATACCTGTGTGTGTGTGTGTGTGTGTGTGTGTGTGTGTGTGTGTGTGTGTGTGTGTGTGTGTGTGTGTGTGTGTGTGTGTGTGTGTGTGTGTGTGTGTGTGTGTGTGTGTGTGTGTGTGTGTGTGTGTGTGTGTGTGTGTGTGTGTACACTGCAAGATGTATTTGTTGTTAGTCTGTGATGCACTTACAGAGGCACAGAGTAAAACATATTTCTTTCCCCCATGAGCAGCAGCTGAAACCCGGGGGATATAAGTGGGGAATACAGTCAAAGGTTTGTTTGTTGTATAATCATCATTCCTAGCCGGTGTGTATTTATTCCCTTTCTCCCAAAACTCCCAGTTGTTACTATTTCTATACTCCCACCGATGCAGGCATAATTATTATACCCACAAAGAGCCCCGTACATGTTTGATGTGGTGCACGTTTTCAAAAGCATAATGCATTATAGGCCTATTCGAACCCCCCCGTGTTGCGTCAACACGCCTCGCACCATTAACCCATTCTGACCCGAGATCAGATTCTAAAAATGTCTTCTACATCCTGACAGTTTTCCATTCTGACCTGAGATCAGATTCTAAAAAGGTCTTCTATCAGTCAGTCGCTCTTCGATTTAAAAAAAAAATAGCAGACCTACAAGCTCGTAGCGCGCCACTCGGTGGCGCGCTATGAGCTTGTAGATCTGCTATTTTTCAATAGCTAAAGCATAACATAGTGCTAACACCAAAATGGGTTCCCGTATAGAATGGGTTAACAAACAGTGGTGGAAAAAGTACTCGGGATGTTTTACTTTTAAGTAGAAGCGCCAATACTGCAATGTAGAACTACTCCGTTACAAATAAAAGTCCAGAATTCAAGTAAAAGTATGAAAGTATTGGCATCAAAATATACTTAAAAGTACCAAAAGTAGGAAGTACTCGTTATGCAGAACGTCAAATTTCCAGTTTTGGATCGTAGTTGCGTCGTCACAAAGCAGTGCCCTCTGGCGTGTCGCGGACTCGCGGCGGCTGTCTCTTGATAACCCATTCTGACCTGAGATCAGATTCTAAAAATGTCTTCTACATCCTGACAGTTTTCTGAAAAAGCCATGTTTCTATGTTAGTCGTTCTTTCGATTTTTCAAAAATAGCAGATCTACAAGCTCATAGCGCGCCACTTGAGCTTGTAGATCTGCTATTTTTCAATAGCTAAAGCATAGCATAATGCTAAAACCAAAAGGGGTTCCCGCCCCAAAATGGGATAATATGTCACCTCCATATGCATGCATTTTTCATGATGCGCTTTGATTACACTTCCTTGTTCATAATGTACCGTAATCAGATCTCTCGGGCTCTGTGCAACACCACGAGCGAGGCAATATTTACAGATTATTACAAATACTGTAGAGCAGCGTGTGCAGACATTTATTTTGTATTCATTTATTTTAAACTGAATGCTCTCCGGAATGTTTTAATTTTAATTTATTTTTTACATGGTGTAATTTGCATGGTTAACGTAACTTAAAAGTTAACTTAGGTTAAAGTAACTACAGTAAGTACATTTTTACTTAAGCACTGTACAATTCTGAGGTATTTGTACTTGAGTATTTCCAATTTCCAATCATTTTACTTCTACTTCTACTTTTACATCTTAGATCGAAATGTTGTACTTTTACTCCACTACTATTTATTTGAAAACTAAAGTTACTAGTTACTTTGTACATTTTGATTATTAATGCAAAACAAAAACATATATATATATATTGGCCATTTTAAAATTGCCGATCTACAAAGATTTGTACATTTGGATTTCTGAAATAGGACATTCTGCAAATTGAGCATACGTATATTTTGGTACATTAACTACATTTTGATACCAATACTTTAGTACTTTTACTCAAGTACATTTAGATTCCCATACTTTTACTTGAAATGGAGTAGTTCTACATTGCAGCATTGATACTTTTACTCAAGCACAACATGTGAGTACTTTTTCCACCTCTGGTCGTTGCAGTATAGGCAACCAGATTATAGTAATTGCCCGACTTTTATCATTTATTTATTTATCCCATTCTGACCGGGCACCCATTTTGGTGTTAGCATCACGTTATGCTTTAGCCATTGAAAAATAGCAGATCTACAAGCTCGTATCGCGCCACCGAGTGGCGCGATACGAGCTTGTAGGTCTGCTATTTTCGAAAAATCAAAGAACGACTGACATAGAAACATAGCTTTTTCAGAAAACCTTCAGGATGTAGAAGACATTTATAGAATCTGATCTCAGGTCAGAATGGGTTATTCATTCCGTATACATTGTATCTGTTTACCTGTGACGTCATGTGGGTCAATACATCATCCTCATAGTGTACTGTCATCAATACATCATCAATACATCATCAACCCTCATAGTGTACATCATCAATACATCATCAATACATCATCCTCATAGTGTACTGGTGCTCGAAGGAAATTGCAACCACACAGAATGTCACTTTTTCCAGTTCCATAACGCATTTGGTGTCGTCGTCGTTATGATGGCTATAAAGCGACTATATCGCTACGATAAATTATACACACTTCATACAGTAGCATGTTTGTGTGGACGCCATGTCACACGCTCTCTGCATGTTATTGGTCATACATTATAAATAACTATACCGTCAGGGACCCCCAACCAGGTCCAATTACGCATCAATGCCGGGCACCACATGTTATATTTTGTGCACTGTTGGGAGCTCAGGGCCATTTATATGAAAGAAAGAGAGAGAGAGAGATATTTTGTCCATGTTTTATCAAACTCAGAGAAAGAGAGCGCTCGTGTTCTGGGAAGTGTTCTGTCACATTTTTCATCTTGTCCTCGGGTTAGAGAAGAATCTCTGATAACAAAAAGCCATTTATTTTATCCTCCTATAATAATCTCACTCAGTCTAAAGTTGGAGCATCTTCAAGCTATACGCCGAAAACAAATTGATGGACAGATAATACATGATTTAATACTACCTACCGCCAATGGCTATGTCACACTGTCAGGATGCCTCCCTCGGGATATACGATCGAAGCCACGGATCGCAATGGAGTAAATCTCTGATAACCCATTCTGACCTGAGATCAGATTCATACGAGGGTTTCCACTGGACACACACTGGTCTGATTAAACCATTCTGACCTGAGATCAGATTCTAAAAAATGTCAGTCGTTCTTCGATTTTTCAAAAAATAGCAGACCTACAAGCTCGTATCGCGCCACTCGGTGGCGCGATATGAGCTTGTAGATCTGCTATTTTTCAATAGCTAAAGCATAACATGATGGTAACACCAAAATGGGTTCCCGTTCAGAATGGGATAACAAAGGATTGTTCTTTTAGTGTAATTATCATCACCTTAATGTGGCTGATAAGAGATTGTATATCATTTAGCTCCTCTCTCTCAACCCCCCTGGCTGAGTATAATAATCTGAAATCAATATACTCTAATCATCGTTCATCAACTTGTCGTTCCTGTCTCAGGTGAAAAGCGCCGTGTCATCTCCCCAAGCACAGACACCCCCTTTGACCTTTTTGTTTGACGGAATAAAAGCTGAAGTGAAAATGACTCAGCGAGTCATGTAATACTGTCTGTGAGTGTCTGTCCAGGCTGGAAACTCTAGCTTGGCTGGCTATGTGTTATTACCCTCCTCTGCTTTTTGATGGCGATGCCAAAGCAAAATGGATCATTCACAGTGACAAAATATGAGGGCAATGTCAACGCGTGTAACTGTGGCCCGAAGCCCAGTCCACACGGCCCACACCGATATGACTCCAAACCTGGCCTGAATTGACCCATCTGTGCAGTTTTGGGATTCTGGGATTTCATTTTTTTTTTTGAGTGGTGCAACCACTCCCTTACGGAGCTATGTGTGTGTGTGGGTGGGTGGGTGGCTGGGTGGGTCTGAGCACGAAAACAGCATGGCTGTTTTTCACCACCCGTGCGCAACCTAACACACACAAACACAATCGCACATATGAACTGTATATATATGATGATTTTGGGTGTGCCAGTACAGGACAGTACAGTAGGCTGCGGTTCCCAAACCTTTTTGGCCATGCACCCCCTGCTACCTCCTGACCTAGCTGACGCACCCCCCCCCCCCCCCCCCCACATGGGAATATGAATTGCATAATGGGGCGATTGCATAATGGGGCATGGGGCGACTGTGGCTCAAGAGGTAGAGCAGGTCGTCCAATGATCCAATGATCCATGGGTCGGCGGTTCGAATCCCGGCTCCTCCTGTCTACATGTCGAAGTGTCCTTGGGCAAGACACTGAACCCCAAATTGCTCCCGATGTGCTGGTTGGTACCTTGCATGGCTTCCGCCGCAATCGGTGTATGAATGTGTGTGTGAATGGGTGAATGTAATGCACAATCTATGTAAAGCGCCTTGGATAAAAGCCCTATATAAATGCTCGGACATGGTGGTGGTCCTGCAGGGTTCTGGAACTTCCGGGCACCCCCCCCCCCACACGGAGTTGCACCACTCAATTCACACGTGTGTGATTTTCTTTTTCTAAATCCAAGTCGCTGTACATATAGATCGAAATAAAAATAAGAAATCACACCTGTGTGAACTGAGTGGTGCAACTCCCCTCTCTCCCCCCCCACTCCTCTCTCTCTCTCTCTCTCTCATTAGCAGGCACAGCACTATCGTCCAATTTCTTCTCTGTATCGTTCCAATTTCTTCTCTGTATCGTTCCAATTTCTTCTCTGTATCGTTCCAATTTCTTCTCTGTATCGTTCCAATTTCACGCATGCGCACACCACTCGTGCTCATGACTACACACAGGTGCACGGACATTAACACACAGGTACACGGACATTAAAGGACCACTTCACCACTTTTCAACCTATCTTCATATAATAGGTCCTCACTAATAATCATGAAAAGATGGCATGATTTTTCTCTACTCAGTATGTGTCTCATAGGACGGCTGTGGGCAGTTTAGAAACTGTCTTCCAGTGACATCATCATTAGGCAGATTTATTTTTAAACAAGATTGTTTTACAAAAATATTTAGATTTTCATTATCGTGAGAACGATGGCTTCCATTTTTGCCTTTGCAACTTTTCAGGACTAGAAAGCCTGCAGTTTCTATTAGCTTGTATTCCCCATCGATTATGTCACTGGAAGACTGTTTCTGAACTGCCCACAGCCCTCCTATGAGACACAGACCGAGTAGAAAAAGATTGCTCCATTTTTTCATGATTATTAGTGAGGACCTATTATATGAAGATAGGTTGAAAAGTGGTGAAGTGGTCCTTTAACACACAGGTACACGGACATTGCGCAGCTTGTAGGAGTGGTTGCACCACTCAAAAAAGTCTTCTGAAAGAATATATATTCAAAGATGTGTGCCACATTTTCATGATTTTTTTCTAAAATAGCAGACCTACAAGCTCGTAGCGCGCCACTCGGTGGCGCGCCACTCGGTGGCGCGCTATGAGCTTGTAGATCTGCTATTTTTCAATAGCTAAAGTATAACACAATGCTTAGTTAAAACACCAAAACGGCTTCCCATCCAGAATGGGTTAAAGATTTCAGAGTCTTGCTCAAGGACACTTTGGACTCTAACTCTGGGGGATCCTGGGGAACCTCCCATATGGCTGTTCGACTACCGGCCACTCCCCCCTTATGGGATGTCACGGCGTGCAGAAGCATCAATTCGTCAAAGTCTCTTTTCGAGAAGCCGAAAGGCCGATGGATGATGAAATGTTTGGCCCGTCATTGTGACAGAATATTTAATGTGATATTCGTTCAGTAGCCGTTCATCGTGCATCGTATATTATTTAACGATGTTGATCCCAGAGTTGGAAAACGACAACAACACAGTACTTTTTGTTCCATCATGGTCTGTTATCTCATGGTGATTGTATTGTTGCAGTCCTATTGCACTGTGTGCGGGTGCGCGTGGCAGACCGTTATACACTTGCGTCAGTGCCAATCGGACCTGCTGTGTGTTTGTCCACATTAGGAGAGCAATCGGCCGTTCCGGAGAGATTGGCTCATTCTGTGGGACACAAAAAAAACACAGTCTCCAGTCGCAGATTCACTCTTCATCGACCGCACTCACATTCACTCACTCACTCATTCACACACATACATGCACGCACGCACACATGCACAGTACGTGCACACACAGCGCAGACACTTTTTTTGTGCCTTAGAGTGCCATGAGGTATTGGGGTAGAAAGGCATGGCTGTGGGCTGGAAATTAAGTACATACATCGGGGCAAAAAACACGGAAATTAAAGTGTGTGTGTGTGTGTGTGTGTGTGTGTGTGTGTGTGTGTGTGTGTGTGCACGTGCGTGCGTGTTGGGGAGGCATGGCAAGGTGTCTTCCCCCCCCCCCCCCCTCCCCAACACACACACACACACACACACACACACACACACACACACTATCATCAGCTGGGGGCCCCTGTGCTGTAGAGGTGGCGCGTTGCCCGTTTCCTCGTACTCATCTGTCTGCCTCCATCGGGCTGCAGAAGGCCTCCCAGGAAGAGATTAGCAATCCAATAAGTCACTGGAGCACATCCACCCGCTTCCACCGGCAGGTACTTTCCCCCCCAAGTGACTGCTGATGAGAGGCAGCCGGAGGGGGAGGGGGGGAGGGGGTCTCCTGCCCGTCAATTAATGTCCACGGTGGCAGGCAGGCACCGGGCCGTGCTGTAGCCTGGGGGGGGGGGGGCAGGTGGTGGTGAAGGGCCTGCATGTGTTCTGCTTTGATCTAGACTTATCCACAAATAACTACTGGACACAGATCACTGTTTTAAAGCTATATAGTATGTGTCTGGATGCCCCCGTTCACTGTCTCGTTGGATTAGGTGCTGTAGGAAAATAGCAGTGGTTTTCAACCACTGTGGTCCGGGGACCACCAGTGGTCCTTGAGGAGGTTCCAGGTGGTCCCCGGCTAAATGACGGAGAGTTCGTAACCAAATGGACCCTTGTACATCTTTCACACTGTAAAATTAAACCAATTGGACCCTTATGGGTCTATTCGATGCTCTCAAGCGTTAAATTGTACAGAAGTCTTCGAGAATGTAGAAGAATTGGTAGTTCGATCAACGTTTGCCTGTTATCTCCTATGGTGCCGACGTCAATACAGCATGGAATTGTGGACAAAATCTTATCCAACGATACAAGAATATCATTTTGGGTCTGAGATGCTATAATATAGCGCCTCTCAGACCCAAAATTATGCTGACATATTATGTCCGGGGTGCCCAAAAGGTAGATTGCGATCTACTGTACCAGTAGATCACAAGGGGTACAGTATGCAGGTAGACCACATGACATGCATATAGTACAGTATATGTCATCAAATGGTGGTCCGTGGCTCAAATGATGAGTAAATAATGGTCCTTGATATGAAAGGGGTTGAAAACCACCATGCTATGAAAATGTGAACACGTTACCCTATAGGCTATACTGTAACCTTGTTGTATCAGCACTGCTTGCGGCATCATGCCTCCTGAAATCCACATCTAAGATACTATAGTATTTCACATATATTTAACGCTATAGAACACTAAACACAATAATATTTTTGTAATTTTCATAATGTTTCTGATTGTCTGAGGTGGGGTGGGTCTTTCAGTATACCTTCATGGTACTCCGTGATATCATAGAAGGTTGATTTGTTTCCCTGCCCACATCCCAGATTTATTTTCTACAGGCAGGTGTTCGGGTGAATTTCTTCTTTCTTTTTTTTTCACTTAATCATTCTCAAAGGAGAAGTTCCCAGCTCCAATAGTATTTTTAAGAATATAAAAAAATATATATGCACATTTTTCACCGATTTTGGATTCATTCATCTATTCATTCATCTATTTTTTTTGTTTTTTTTTGGTGAAAAGTCATGAGTACCTCAAGTTGCCTTGTATTGCTGTACTTCAATATATTTGGATGGGAAATATTCTTTTCTGGAATATTTTACATTGGGTGAAATATACCCGTGTTTAGTGATGGTGTAACAAAGAATATGTATAGTGTTCTATAGGCTTAAAGAAATAAACAAATATTTTTGTTTTATTTTCTGCAAGTGAAAGAAAGCCAAACAATCCCACACAGCCACATTAACCCATTCTGACCTGAGATCAGATTCTAAAAATGTCTATTACGTCCTGACAGTGTCATTATTAACCCATTCTGACCGGAGATCAGATTCTAAAAATCTTTTAGATTTTTCAAAAATAGCAGACCTACAAGCTCGTAGCGCGCCACTCGGTGGCGCGCTATGAGCTTGTAGATCTGCTGTTTTTCAATAGCTAAAGCATAACATGATGCCAACACCAAAAGGGGTGCCCGCCCAAAATGGTTTAAGCACGGTTATCTTTGGCTCCGCAGCCTCTGCAAATCCTCGCCATTGTCATCCGTTATTATTCCTGTTGTTGAAAACCATGACCCTAACAAAAGCTGTTAACACAATGAAAAGCATCAAACACAAACCGAGCAGCACGAAACAAACCGCGCCGGGCACAAAACAACCCCTAGGCCACCCCCCCCCCCCCTCCTCGCCATTTTTCTGCTTTTGTGTAAACGTGTTTTCTTTTGTTTCCCTTGGGGAAACACAAAAGAACCTGTAACAACACCCAGTGTCGATATATAGTCTTCCTCCCCTGTATATATATGGGGCGGCGGTGGCTCAGGGGTAGAGTGCCTGGATGGTAACCGTAAGGTTGCCAGTTCGAACCCGGGCTCCCCCAGAGTTACTGTCGAAGTGTCCTTGAGCAAGACACTGAACCCCTAATTGCTCCCGATGTGCTAGTTGGTGCCTTGCATGGTTTCCGCTGCCATCGGTGTATGAATGGGTGAATGTAATGCACAATCTCTGTAAAGCGCCTTGGATAAAGGTGCTATATAAATGCACCATTTACCATTTTATATATGACCCCTGGTTTTCTGTTGCCATGCAGGGCTTGCAGGCCCGTGCTGTGAATGTATATATGCGGGCATTACTTACTTAACCTGACCTGAGATCAGATTCTAAAAATGACAGTTTTCCGAAAAAAGCTCTGTTTCTATGTCAGTGGTTCTTCGATTTTTCAAAAATAGCAGACCTACAAGCTCATAGCGCGCCACTCGGTGGCGCGATATGAGCTTGTAGATCTGCTGTTTTTGAATTATTGTTACAAAACATCCATTACCCACTTCAGCCCTATTGTCAGGCTTCTATCCCATGGTAAGGACCCAAAATGCAGAATTCAAGGACACAGAGAATAAACTTAAAGTCTTTACTTGGAAAAAAGTATTAACTCAGGCAGGGCTCGACGCTTAGCATTTTTCCAAGTAGCACGTGTGCGCCTAAGTTGAAAAATCTAGTAGCACACAAATTATTTTAGGAGCACGATGAAAAATGATGTATTTTCCTATATACAGCCTTTGTCCCCACACATCTCAAAATGAGCCATTGACAATCAACAGAGAAATTACGTCAAAATTCTGCTAAATATGTTTTTTTTTTTTTTTTTTTAAGATATTTTTTTGCGGCTTACGCCTTTTATTGATTTTTTAAGGTACAGATAGTAGGCTGACAGGAAACGGGAGAGAGATGGGGGGATGACATGCGGTAAAGGCCGTGTCGGGTTCGGGAGTCGAACCCGCGGCACACCGCGACTGGATCACCAGTCCGGTGCCCAGACCGTTACGCTACGGCCTGGGCCGACATATTTTTCTTTAATGAAGTGATATAAGATAGGGGTGGGAAATAATATGTCAATATATTATATCACTATCTTTTCAGCAATTATCACAATAGTGATATTCATCATAACATTGTTATGTTTGTTTTCATATAATCTATATAATCAATTTGTTTTACGCTAATACTAATAGATCGATAGTAGCTCTGTTCCATACCTCTAATACGTGCAACACATTAGAGCTATGGACCAGAGCTAGATAGATAGATAATATGTTGCTCATGGATGGATAGACAGGCTATCCGTTTTCATCCTGCTGTTCTATCATGTTAGTGTGACATTCAGACAGTGCAGAGGCTGCTCGATGGTGAATTAGTATTGTAACATTCTCCTTGGCTTTGACTGACTGACTGATATGAATAATCCAGCCAGTTCGGTCATTCGTAATATCATTTATGCTGCGCACACGCATTTGTAAGCAAACGCTAAGCAAGGGTTGTTTTTGATAAACATCAATCCGTCCACTCCATGTATGTGTGTGTGTGCGCGCGCGCGTGCACGGCTGCACGCTGTTTCACCCGCGTTTGGTTAAAAGTAAGTTACGTTTGAACTTTGAACATTACAAACAAACTTTGCAAATAACGTGTCGGGGTCCAAGCAATTCCTTCTGAATCTGTGCTATCATGCTAATGCTATCCTGCTGAGTTCGCTCCGTCTTCTTTTCTGTCAAGCAAGCAGTTACAGGGGAAAGTGCAGCGACACAGGGAGGGGCGGTGCGGAGCAAAGGGAACAGATCTTCAAATGAGTGCCCCATTGAGCCTCGACACGTTGTTAGCTTGAAGATCTGCTCTTTTTGCGAACGACACCACCGTACTACAGAATATAAATTTAGGTATAGAACTGCGACTATAGAATGTGCACTTGCTGTATCAGAGCCTTGTCTTGATCACGATTGAACGGTCAAATTCTGTAGTCGCACCGGTGCTACAAATTTAAATTTACAACTCGCACGGTGCTATTTTTAGTCGCATATGCGAGTACCTAGTCGCACTGTCGAGCCCTGAACTCAGGTACACCTTACAAGGAAATGGTAATGAAATGGGACATCTGTCATAACGAGTAGCCTACTTACTACTATTGGTACTTTAAGTACATTTTGATGCCAATATCTTTGTACTTTTACTCGAGTACTTTATGATTTCCGGACTTCTACTTGTAACAGAGTACTTTAACATTGCAGTGTTGCTACTTTTATTTCAGTATTTGAGTACTTTTTCCCCACCACTGCTCTGTGGTTTGTTATCGTCACTAAAGGCTTGTGTAAGAAAGAGTGATTTGGTGTCACTTCCCCAAGGCCTCTGTATCAACACTACAACGTCTTAGGATCCCTGCAGGGACAAGGAACATCTCTCTGTCTCTGTCTCTCTCATCTCTCATTCTCCCTCTCTCTCATGTCGTCGTAAGGTGGAATCCTTGCATACCCACAAACATGAAATGGAAAAAAAAGTTGCGGATTCTAATGAAAATGAGTTACTAGTTACTTATCAAGACGATGCAATCGACCTACTACCTACATGTTAACCGGCCACGGAAGTCCCCTAACCTCACATCAGTTGTAACCGGCCACGTAAGTCCCCTAACCTCATATCAGTTGTAACCGGCCACGTACGTCCCCTAACCTCACATCAGTTGTAACCGGCCACGTAAGTCCCCTAACCTCATATCAGTTGTAACCGGCCACGTAAGTCCCCTAACCTCATATCAGTTGTAACCGGCCACGTACGTCCCCTAACCTCATATCAGTTGTAACCGGCCACGTACGTCCCCTAACCTCACATCAGTTGTAACCGGCCACGTACGTCCCCTAACCTCATATCAGTTGTAACCGGCCACGTAAGTCCCCTAAGTCCTAACCTCATATCAGTTGTAACCGGCCACGTACGTCCCCTAACCTCATATCAGTTGTAACCGGCCACGTAAGTCCTCTAACCTCATATCAGTTGTAACCGGACACGTACGTCCCCTAACCTCATATCAGTTGTAACCGGCCACGTAAGTCCCCTAACCTCATATCAGTTGTAACCGGCCACGTAAGTCCCCTAACCTCATATCAGTTGTAACCGGCCACGTACAGTAAGTCCCCTAACCTCATATCAGTTGTAACCGGCCACGTAAGTCCCCTAACCTCATATCAGTTGTAACCGGACAAGCACCGGACAAGCCAGTATAGGCTCCAGAATGCACGCTGTAGGTCGATTGCAACGTCTTGATTACTAGTAACCTACTGGTGATTTTCCGTCTAACATTCTAAAGCGGGTGAAAAAAAGAGCCAGCTTTCCAATGGATCCAATATAGTTATTATTTCATAACTTTCACTTTCCACGAACAGTGTTGCAAAACTAGCAAAACTGGCAGCTCACAACATGTCACATCACGATGCGTGAAGATGGACTATTTGTGCTACTGTGGAATGACGAAGCAGGGCATTAATTCACGGGGAAGAAAAAAAACAAAACAATTGAAATACGGAGATGCAATGTTTTTGCCCGACAGCAACGATATGCACAGACACAGAAAGCTACATTTTTCCACAACTTTGCTTTCACACTTGCTTGTTGGGTTTAATTAACCCATTCTGAACGGGAACCCATTTTGGTGTCAGCATCATGTTATGCTTTAGCTATTGAAAAATAGCAGATCTACAAGCTCATATCGCCCCACCGAGTGGCGTGATACGAGCTTGTAGGTCTGCTATTTTTGAAAAATCGAAGAACGACTGACATTTTTAGAATCTGATCTCAGGTCAGAATGGGTTAATCAGACCAGTGTGTGTCCAGTGGAAAACCTCGTATGAATCTGATCTCGGGTCAGAATGGGTTACGAGACAAGACATGCACTGATTGGATGACAGGGAGCTCAGGCGCAACAGGACAGTGTCTGATTGGATGACAGGGGGGAGCTCAGGCGCAAACCAAAGATGGAGGGATGTGATGCAGACATGACGTGTTCCTGGTCTGACACATCGTCGTCCGCTGGGGTTGTTGTGTCCCTATGTTGATGAACCCTCAACACACGCAGGCACACGCATTGCACACACTCCTCAGCTTCAGTTCCTCTCGACAGTAAAAGCTTGGCAGAGCAGTCAGGCGGTGCGTGTTTGGCAGCTGTGTACCTACATCGTGTGTGATCGCGACACACAATGATTTTGGCATTCTCCAGGTCGGCTGGGGAGACCAGAGGAACGAACGAGCACAAACTCAATCGTAGAGCGCCGGATAATGGAGGAAAATGAGGAGGGCGGAGGGGGGGGGATGGAGAGAGGGGACGCTGATGACAGATATCAGCCTTTAGCAATCACTAGGCGGGGGCACCTTTATGTTTCCCAAGGCTGCGTGGCGTGGGGCCTCCTGGACATAATGGGCTGCCGGGGGCCCCAAATTAACCCATTCTGACCTGAGATCAGATTCATACGAGGTTTCCACTGGACACACACTGACTGGTCTGATTAACCCATTCTGACCTGAGATCAGATTCTGAAAATGTTCAGTCGCTCTCTTCGATTTTTCAAAAATAGCAGACCTACAAGCTCGTAGCGCGCCACTCGGTGGCGCGCTATGAGCTTGTAGATCTGCTATTTTTAGTTGAATACTTCACACGGACCGCGGGCTGAGAGCCTATTGTGCCCCCACACACCGTTTACAATGGACAGCGACAATGTTTGTTTCTTTGACCGACACAGTCAATATGACGCCCTTGGCTTCACCCGAACGCTGAGTGCCACGTTTTAAAAAACTAAAAAAACGAATCACCGAAACAAGCATTTAATTGGCCCTCACCATCAGCTACCAAGAGCAGCACAGATGCAGGGGTAAAAAAATCCACTGCATGCTGGAAGCAGCAGTTAAATGATCGTCGTAAACAATTCCGTCAATATTTGTCGAGCATGAATATATATCGATGCCGGAGAAGGAATAAAGACCCGCGGCTCCTGTCCAGATAATGTTCCTGGAGCTGCTTTGTGAGAACGGAAAAAGCACTGTGTGTGGAGAGGGTTGGCAGTGGTGTGCAGTATAACTCATTTATTTGAGCATTTCAGTTTAGTGTTTACCTTGTAAAATGTTGATTATTATGACTGAACATACTTTATAACCACTCCAATCCGATATATACACTTCGACCATTTTGAAAATATTTTCAAAAGATTTGTACACGTTTGAAAACTTGAAATGGGAGATTCTGCAATCCGCACGGTACTTTTACTTTTGGTACATTAAATGTATACTTCGATGGTATCTGTCGTGACTGTGTGAATGACAAATATGTCTGTCCCGTTGTTTGGATGCTCTTATATGTGCCGGGGCTTGCCCTGCCCCTTTTCTGTGTATATTTGGATTATGGCGTGGGCCTTCACCCATTCTGACCTGAGATCAGATTCATACGAGGTTTCCACTGGACACACACTGGTCTGATGAACCCATTCTGACCTGAGATCAGATTCTAAAAATGTCAGTCGTTCTTTGATTTTTCAAAAATAGCAGACCTACAAGCTCATAGCGCGCCACCGAGTGGCGCGCTATGAGCTTTGTAGATCTGCTATTTTTCAATAGCTAAAGCATAACATGATGCGGACACCAAAATGGGTTCCCGTTCAGAATGGGTTAGCCTCGATACCAGGCTTTCATTTCGTCTGCGCGAAAGATGAAAGCCTGAAAAAAGCCGTGGGCTGAACCAGTCTAAAAGTGGGAGTCAACCCTTCCGGGTGGGCGTCGCTCTAAATGATGTGACGTAGCGCTGCACTAGGGGGGAGAGGAGGGGCCGGGGGTGACGGACAGATCGATGAGATCCAATCAGGGTGCGCGCATTTCTGAGGCGCGACCCGCCCCTCTAGACCAGAAATGTCTCTGTTTAGGTCAGGCTAAGAATGGGTTAACCCATTCTGACCTGAGATCAGATTCTAAAAGTGTCTTCTACATCCTGACTGTTTTCTGAAAAAGCTATGTTTCCTCGTCGTTCTTCGATTTTTTCAAAAATAGCAGACCTACAAGCAGACCTACAAGCAGATCGCGCTATGAGCTTATAGATCTGCTATTTTTCAATAGCTATAAAGCATAACATAATGCTAACACCAAAAGGGGTTCCCGCCGCAAAATGGTTTAAATAATCAATGACAGTCTGGTTGTCGGGACAGATTATGGGCGTAATCTCCATTTATGTGTGCTTTTTTTAATAATACACTATCACGCTCAGACGGGGGCCGGGGGTGTACAATAAAGTCACTGTTTATAGTATGGCTGCAGAGATTTGTTTCACAAAACATCCTATCGTATGATTTACCATCAAATATTCCATCGTTGTGGAGTTCATCTGTCTCCGTCAGTGTCATTTCCGCCGCTGGCTTTTTGACGATTTCATCCACAGAGACATTTTGATGTGGAGCGATCACGGCGTCTTGGTTAGGGCGATAGTCAGAACTGACGGAGCCTGTCAGGGTGCATGAGACAAATCTCCCAACGGATAATAACAGTGGTGCAAAGTAACTAAGTACATTTACTTAAGTACTGTACTTAAGATGTTGAGATATTTGTACTTTTATTTGGGTGTTTCCAATTTCCAAGTACTTTTACTTCTACTCGACTATATCGCAGAGGCAAATATTGAACGTACTACTTTTACTCCACTACATTTTACTTTGTTTACATAGATTTTGATTATTAACATAAAACATACATTAAACACTTCAGCCCTATATACATTTCGGCCATTTGAAAATAGCAGATCTACAAGCTTTATTTGAAAACTTGAAATGGGACAATCTGCACTATTAGTAATTTCGATACCATTATATTTGCACTTTCACTCGGGTATATCTTTAATTCTGGACTTTTACTTGTAACGGAGTATTTCTACATTGCAGTATTGATACTTTAACTTAAGTAAAAAATATGAGTACTCTTTTCACCACTGGATTTTATCCACAGAGACATTTTGTCCTGGAGCTCAGACTGATAATAAATACGTACATCATGCTTGAATGCCAAGTGAACACAAACATCTGCACCACACCCCACATCACCCTCTGTGTCTGCACCCCACACGACCCACTCTGTCTGCACCCCACACCACCCACTGTCTGCACCCCACACCACCCACTCTGTCTGCACCCCACACCACCCACTCTGTCTGCACCCCACACCACCCACTCTGTGTCTGCACCCCACACCACCCACTCTGTGTCTGCACCCCACATCACCCACTCTGTGTCTGCACCCCACACCACCCACTCTGTGTCTGCACCCCACACCACCCTCTGTGTCTGCACCCCACACCACCCACTCTGTCTGCACCCCACACCACCCACTCTGTGTCTGCACCCCACACCACCCACTCTGTGTCTGCACCCCACACCACCCACTCTGTGTCTGCACCCCACACCACCCTCTGTGTCTGCACCCCACACCACCCTCTGTGTCTGCACCACTCTGCACTCTGCACCACTCTGTGTCTGCACCCCACATCACCCACTCTGTGTCTGCACCCCACACCACCCACTCTGTGTCTGCACCCCACACCACCCACTCTGTGTCTGCACCCCACACCACCCACTCTGTCTGCACCCCACACCACCCACTCTGTGTCTGCACCCCACACCACCCACTCTGTGTCTGCACCCCACACCACCCACTCTGTGTCTGCACCCCACACCACCCACTCTGTGTCTGCACCCCACACCACCCACTCTGTCTGCACCCCACATCACCCACTCTGTGTCTGCACCCCACACCACCCACTCTGTGTCTGCACCCCACACCACCCACTCTGTCTGCACCCCACATCACCCACTCTGTGTCTGCACCCCACACCACCCACTCTGTGTCTGCACCCCACACCACCCACTCTGTGTCTGCACCCCACACCACCCACTCTGTGTCTGCACCCCACACCACCCACTCTGTCTGCACCCCACATCACCCACTCTGTGTCTGCACCCCACACCACCCACTCTGTGTCTGCACCCCACACCACCCACTCTGTCTGCACCCCACATCACCCACTCTGTGTCTGCACCCCACACCACCCACTCTGTGTCTGCACCCCACACCACCCACTCTGTGTCTGCACCCCACACCACCCACTCTGTGTCTGCACCCCACACCACCCACTCTGTCTGCACCCCACATCACCCACTCTGTGTCTGCACCCCACACCACCCACTCCACGGCAGGAGTCTCTTCCTGTTTTTTAGACATAGCTGGTGGATGGAAATGAAGCTCCACCCACGCAGCATTTTGCCGCGTGGGCAAAGCGTTTCCGGTTTTCTGGCCGACGGGCATTTTGCTGCGTGGGCGAAGCTTCTTTTCCATCCACCAGCTGTCTTAAAAACCATACCAAAGACCTGGAGGCGTGATCAGTGCCATTTGGCTATTCTGAGTGGCCAAAGATATGAGATATGAGATATACTTTATTGTCCCACAAGGGGAAATTTGTCTTGGGCAAAAGTGCATTAGTACATACATCAACGCTTTTTAAAACAGACAGACAATACAAAAAAGACAATACACAGTAGCAGCAAAGTACAAGTCACAAGAGTATCACAAAAGTGCAAGTTGCAATAAGAGAAGGTATATAATATAAAAAAGTGTATTCACAGTTTATAGTAGGGATGTTGAAAAAAGTTGAAAATCGACTCGATTTTCGACTCATGCCTCCCGCGACTCAAAACGTATGAGTCGAAAAATCGTTTTTATTTGTATTATATTTTTTTTATAATGTAAAATGTTATAAACGTTGCCGTTTCAAATGTTTTCCAAATGGGAGAAGTACGTGTTTGTCTGTGTGACACTGCTGTGCTGCGCCTGTCAGTGGCTCGTCACATGCAAATTAACTTTGAGCAGAGCGCTGTGGCTCTGAGTTTGAGAATAGACCCCATCGTCCAAGGGTGTGTGTGTGTGTGTGTGTTTGGTGGGGGGTGGTATCTTAGCAACACTGAATGATCTGTCCCATTGGTCGTGTGCTCGTATCATGAGCCAATGGCTGCAGCTCTGCTTCCCAGACCCAGACCCAGGTTCACATCTCATATACAGTCTACACATGCCGTAAAGTGAACTGACAGCCACAGGTCTGCTACCATATTAGCAGCGGTGAGCGCTCTTCTCTCGTGAAGAAAGCAGGACAGAGTTGTCAAATAAATCCCGCCGTCATTCATACTGTATTTATTCTCCGACCCGACATTAAAATACGGAACAACGTGCGTTCATTACGGGGCTCGTGACAGGCTGCAGACACTTGGGACTACTAGCAGATAGCACCGCTGCTCCTTTACAAAATAAAGTTTATTTTTTATTATTGGGATTTGATCATTGATGCAAATTCTAAACATATGGATGCAGCTGCAGAAGTTGTGTTGCTTAAAGGAATGCATAGTTGCGTTCTCCTCAACTGCTGCGCAGCAACAACAAAAATATAAAAAATAATGAAAAAAAAAAGGAAAAAAAGTCGTTCGACACGTCGATTTTCGGCCTCGATTCGTCGATTGGCCAAATATGAGTCGTTTGGCATCCCTAGTTTATAGTACACAATCACAGTAAAGTGCAATAAATAACTGATGAAGGTCAAGAAGTCCCTTCCCCACTAAGAACTATGAACTATGTGACGGTTGTTTAGTAGAACAATTGAAGTGGGAACAAAAGAAAGTTTGAAGCGGTTGCTCTTGCAACGACACGCTCTGTAGCGTCTACCAGAGGGCAACAGCTCATACTCTGAAGATAATATAAAAAGAGCATTGATAACGAGCAACGCCTCCAGGTCTTTAGTTTACTCAAGTTAGGGAATAAGACCTGGTACTTAAGACACGCAAAATACAGCCCTCTGTGTCTGCACTCTGCACCCCCGTCCACAACCCCCCACACCACCCACTCTGTGTCCGCCCTCACAGCCGGCTGTGGTCGCGCCCACTCGGTGAGACTATCTCCCGTCATTGTTGAGGTTGGCAAGATGTTGGCACGCCATTGTTGTTACTCTCGCACACGCCTCCCCTGGCAGAAGTCCCAGTGCTCGCAGGCAGCTCGCGGAGACGCCAGTCGAGTCTGCCCACTCTGTTCTCACTTATTTTCAGACTTTTCTCGTGCGAGATTTTCCCCCCCTTATTACTCCCAAATGAGTTGTTATGCCAATTCCCGAATTCCCCACAATTGTCTGTCTGTCTGTCATTTCTGCCCTACTGGCTCATCTGTCAACGAGGAGCCCCCACCGGGAGGACATGGCATACACCAGAATGATTATGTTTACTTTTGTACTGGAGGTTATGTAATGTGTACCTGTAACTTTGCTGTACATTTCACTTGAATGTACTTCTTATTTTTAGATTGGGTGTTCTTTTAACTTTGTATTTTTTAGAAAAGTCTCCTATGGACAAGTGGTGAAAACTAGCACTCGTGCTATAACACACTGTAAACGATGCATCTACAAGTTGTACAATAATTGTGCAATGGGCAATGTGATTGTTATGTCCATATCAAATAAATAAACATAAACATGTATCCACCGTACCCTTCCCGGCTTCCTTCCTGTGACAAAGCGTTCCCCGGGTCTAACATGAACATAAAATGAAGCCTGTCAGTCCTTGAATTGTAAGTCGCCATCTTTCTACATCCGTTTGGGCCCAGCTGGCCCATTGGCTGGCCCAGACAACGAGGCGGGACTTCCCCCCTTCTTCTTCGTTGGTTTTTATTTTAACTCGAGTGGGTGGGGGATCCCGTTCATAGACTGTAACGGTAGCCACGCCCCTCAGAACATGCGTGACTTTATGGTCAATTTTTTTATAAATGGGACCGTAATTTTCCAAAAAGAATATTATGACATGAGAAATGAAACTTTCTTTAAACTATAGTGACTGGAAGCAGAAAGTATTCATGACCATGTTTATTATGGTAATACAGTCTAGGTGAAGTTGGGCCCAAATACATGGACTTCTATGAAGCTATGAGGTTTTTTGGGCCCAATGACAGCGCCACAACAGGCCATTATATGAACATTCAGGAAATCCCGATTTCCTTGTGGCTTCACAAAATATCTGTCTGACTGCCCCCCTGGTTAAATATCTGTCTGACTGCCCCCCTGGTTAAATATCTGTCTGACTGCCCCCCTGGTTAAATATCTGTCTGACTGCCCCCCTGGTTAAATATCTGTCTGACTGCCCCCCTGGTTAAATATCTGTCTGATTGCCCCCCTGGTTAAATATCTGTCTGACTGCCCCCCTGGTTAAATATCTGTCTGACTGCCCCCCTGGTTAAATATCTGTCTGACTGCCCCCCTGGTTAAATATCTGTCTGACTGCCCCCCTGGTACAGACGCTGGTATACCAAGCCAGGGCCACTCCGAGGATTCAACCCCATATAGTCTCCCCTATAGGGCTGTCACCAATACAACATTTAGCTTGACCATTAATTGTCACACAAATAATTTGCGATTAATGATTGTGTTTTTTGGAGTTGAGCATTGGATACATACGAATGAAAGTGAAATTTCTGTTTTGGCTTTTAGGCTTCGTTTAAAAAAAAATAAAAGTGTGGGTGCGCGCGGCGATCAAGATGGTGCGCTCCGGTGTTGTTGACATCATCACCTAGCATGCCAATGCTAACGTGAGTAGCATTGCGACTTGATCGATCAAAGGCACTATAAAAGACCAACTAGCGTATAGATCTATACCTACAGTATGCCGATGGCGCTGGGTCAGATTCATCCAAATTATGTAGATTCACGCCAAAGGCGCCGGGTGGGAGAACCCATTTTGGGCGGGAACCCCTTTTGGTGTTAGCATTACGTTATGCTTTAGCTATTGAAAAATAGCAGATCTACAAGCTCATAGCGCGCCACCGAGTGGCACGCTACGAGCTTGTAGGTCTGCTATTTTTGAAAAATTGAAGAACGACTGACATAGAAACATGGCTTTTTCAGAAAACTGTCAGGATGTAGAAGACATTTATAGAATCTGATCTCAGGTCAGAATGGGTTAAGTAAATGTACTTACCGGCATAGTTACTTTCCACTACTTCCCACCCAATGGCCTGCTCCTGGAATTCCAACATTATCCAAGAGAAAATTTATTGTTTTTCTCTCTCTCTCTCTCTCTCTCTCTCTCTCTCTCCCCGGTGTACACGGTATCACGTTCTTGTTTTCCGCGAAGGAATTATCCAACAGTAATGGTGTTTTGGTCGTTGAGAAACCCGGGCTGTAGTAGATGTGGGAGCCTTTAATTTTCTGCCTTTGGCTTTGAAAAGCTCAGCCATAATCGGTGTCACCTCATTTGTTGTATTTTGTGAAAGTGTAATGGCACAGGAATTTGTCGAGGCAGCTGAATGTATGGTGAAAACACGGGGGACCACGTACGGGAGAACCAGGACGTCGTGTTCAGATCAATGGCACACAGGATAAGAGATTTATTCTAACAGCATGTACAGTGCTCGGGGACTGTGCTGTGGACCAGCTCTATTTGTTCTGCAGTGCAATACGGCGGCTGCACTGCCATGGCATGCCATGGCAAACGGTGCATTTATACAGCGCCTTTAATCCAAGGCGCTTTGCATAGATTGTGCATTACATTCACCCATTCACACACAATCATTCACACACCGATGGCATGAGGAATAAACCATGCAAGGCACCAATCTGCTCATCGGGAGCAATACGGTGGTTCAGGCGTCTTGCTCAAAGACACTTCGACACTAGCCTGAGCTAACGTGTTAGGTTTCTGGTCTAGAGGGGCGGGTCGCGGCTCAGATTTGCGCACGCCCTGATTGGATCTCATCGATCTGTCCGTCACCCCCGGCCCCTCCTCTCCCCCCTAGTGCAGCGCTACGTCACATCATTTGGAGCGACGCCCACCCGGAAGGGTTGACTCCCACTTTTAGACCAGAGCGGCCAATGCGTTCCTCCAGGCTTTACATTTTTGCACCAACAAAAATGAAAGCCTGGTACCGAGGCTACTTCGACACTAACTCTGGGGGAGCTCGGGGTCAAACTGGTGACCACCGACCTTCACCTGTAGTTGAGAAATATTTGACCATGAGTATCTATACGTACAGTGTGTACTCCAGGGGTTCTCAACATGGGGGTCGCGACTCCTCGGGGGTCCCGGAATTATTTGGGGGGGGGGCCCAAATTATATATACATTTATTTTTCTCTACTGAATGGCTGGAAATGGAACCCCTGGTGTGCTCACATAGTGGTGCGACCAGTGTTGATTTTGATAGCAAGATTTTAGTTTTAGACTTTTAGTCATAGTCTCTTGAATAGTTTTCATTTAGTTTATTTAGTCACATTTTAGTCACCTGTCACCTGTTTTAGTGTTAGTCTAGTTTTAGTAGATTTAGTCGACTGAAATGTATTTTGGTGGGCCTTGATGCCGTCGTAACGAGCATAGGGGGGCACGGTGGCACAGTCGGTAGTGCTGTCGCCTCACAGCTAGAAGGTCCCTGGATTCGATTCCCGCTGGGTACGCTGTGGGCGCTGGGGACGTGCTCTCTCCTCCGCGTCATCAGTGCCCATGCACACCCGAGGCGGGGTTGGCGAAAGGGCCTCTCCGTGTGGATTTTGCATGTTCTTCCCGTGTCCCCAAGGGTAGGTATACCCTTATAAAATACAGTAATCCTGATCTCTAAACTACCTCCCCCCCCCCGGCAATTTTCAGCATGCAACCGAGACTTATACTGGATCTCTTGTCGACTAGTCCCTCCCTAACATTTTAGTCTAGTTTTTATTTGTTGATGAAATAGCTCTCGCGTTCGCAACGGACAGCTTGTGCACCTTCTGTCTGCAACAGGAAATCATACGAAAGCACAAGCAACAACACTTCATGGCAATATGAACGTGTGCTTCATGCTTCTCAATGAAACCATAATGAGCTCGTTCATGGAGGGGGAAATGAGTCTGCGAGGGACTGCTCCATGACACATTTAATAACACATAACACAAATTACACCAGTTAACAGCTACAAATTACATGGATGAGATATGATGTGCTCTCTTTTTTATTAGCCACATGCACCCTGGAGTCCCTATTCTGGGCATATCATCATAATATAGGCCTACTGTATAGGCCAATATTCAGCAAAAGAAGCAAATCTACGAGCTTGTAGAGCTTGTTTCCGGCAATGAGATTTTATGTAGAGGGCAAAAAGGAAGGGACCAAGTACAAGTAGTGCCTGCAGGGACCCCGGCCATTGATGTACACGAGTATAGGGTATATCCCATTCTGACCTGAGATCAGATTCATACGAGGTTTCCACTGGACACACACTGGTCTGATTAACCCATTCTGACCCGAGATCAGATTCTAAAAATGTCAGTCGTTCTTCGATTTTTCAAAAATAGCAGACCTACAAGCTCGTAGCGCGCCACTCGGTGGTGCGCTACGAGCTTGTAGATCTGCTATTTTTCAATAGCTAAAGCACGACATGATGCTGACACCAAAATGGGTTCCCGTTCAGAATGGGTTAAGTGTTTAATTGGGTGTAGTTCAAAAAGGAAGAGAGAAAGAAAGAGAGAAAGAGAGTGTTGAAATATAGACTCTATTATGACTATAATAATTAAGCATCTGTCTTTTTTGTTTTTCTGCCAGTGTACAAATGTAGTGTAACTCCCAGGTTACGAGGTTAGCCTACAAAACCAGGGTTCCATTTCAAGATTATAGCTTTAATTAATATAGCGGGCTTGTAAGTGAGTGTTTTAGTTTACAAATGGAACCCTGCTGGTATGCGTCTCTGTTGTCTAACAGCTCAAACAGTGTTGTATCCTGGTGCATTCAATGTGACCTCCTCTCGTTGAAAAACACATCACACTGTTGCAGTATTGAAAAGTACCTGGGGATAATAAGCCATTCTGACCTGAGATGCAGATTCATACGAGGTTTCCACTGGACACACACTGGTCTGATTAACCCATTCTGACCTGAGATCAGATTTAAAAAAATGTCAGTCGTTCTTCGATTTTTCAAAAAATAGCAGACCTACAAGCTCGTAGCGCGCCACTCGGTGGCGCGCTATGAGCTTGTAGATCTGCTATTTTTCAATAGCTAAAGCATAACATGATGCTAACACCAAAATGGCTTCCCGTTCAGAATGGGATAAGCTCAGTTTGACTCCAACCTTGAGATATCCATCTTTTATTTTATTCATGGGATGAATTATAAATGAGTATAAAACAGGGGGGGGGGGGATTCATTTCCCCCAGGATAATAGAAGATTGAAGGGCTGCACCCGATTCACGATTGTCATATTTCATATTTCACAATGCTGTTTGCAATATAGACCTGCCGCGCCCTCTGAATGTCATTGTGGAACCAATTGGCGATCTCATTGATCCCTTTGGCACTTTTAAGACGCAACCTTTGAGCAGTGGCATTACGAGGAAGACGAAAGAGTTTGAGAATGAGATATAGGACTAAAACACACTGATGAGAGCTTTGGACGGTATAGCTTTTACAGCAGTGCTTTTCAACCCTTTTCATATCAAGGTCCATTGTATTCGACCATTTGAGCCACATGGACCTTCGGACCACCGTGTGATGACATTTTTAGCCTCTCAGACCCAAGACTTAGAATGTGTTGTTACCTTTGTGATGTGATTTTTGTCCACAACATCCCATACGGTATTGATGTTGGTACTAAATGGTAAATGGTGCATTTATATAGCGCCTTTATCCAAGGCGCTTTACAGAGATTGTGCATTACATTCACCCATTCACACACACATTCATACACCGATGGCAGCGGAAACCATGCAAGGCACCAACTAGCACATCGGGAGCAATTAGGGGTTCAGTGTCTTGCTCAAGGACACTTCGACAGTAACTCTGGGGGAGCCCGGGTTCGAACTGGCAACCTTACGGTTGCCATCCAGGCACTCTACCCCTGAGCCACCGCCGCCCAGGAGAGAGAACGGGCAAATGTTGATCAAAATAACCATACTGCTGCTGCCTAGCTGTCTTCTTCTGCACATATTAAATTAGTTGCTTATGTCAGCACTTTGAACAGGGAAAAAAATAAAATGGTTTAGGAGAATAATAATGTAGAAAAATACCCTGTGTGAGACGGGCGGCGTGTTCAAGGCTCAAGTTCAAAAGCTCAACTTTGCCAGGCGGAGTGCAGGCGGAACAGAGAGAAGAGCATAAGAATACATCAAAGTGAACAGAACTGTGTGTGTGTGTGCGTGTGTGCGCGTGTGTGTGTGTGTGTGTGTGTGTGTGTGTGTGTGTGTGTGTGTGTGTGTGTGTGTGTGTGTGTGTGTGTGTGTGTGTGTGTGTGTGTGCGCCGACTGCGGCGTGCACTTCAGGTGAGTGGTTGCAGTGGTGGAAAGTAACTAAGTACAGTACTTATGTACAATTTTGAGGTATTTGTACTTTACTTGAGTATTTCCATTGCCAGTACTTTTACTTCTACTCCACTATAGATATTCCACTGTTACGTTCTTAGCTTACGCATGTTTCATGATAAATGCTTTTTATGTGATGTATTCCCAAGCTTTTTTGTTCTTGCTTAATGTAAATCGCTCTGTATTAAGAGCGTCTGCTAAATGCCTAAATTGTAAATTGTACATCTCAGAGGCAAATATTCTACTTTTTACTAATCGCCCATCTACAAGCTCACAATGTGCTGCGCTGCGACGCATTGTGAGCTTGTAGATCTGCTGTTTTCAAAATATTTTTTTGCCATTTGAATTTTTTGAATGAGACATTCTGCAAGTACTTTTACTTTTGGTACTTTAATTATATTTTGAGGTACCTTTGTACTTTTAACTCAAGTACATTTTGCATTTGGAAGTATTCCCATATTCCAGTATGATACTGTTACTTAAGTAAAACATTTGAGTGCTTTTTGCACCACTGCGTGGGTGTGTGTGAGGGCGTGCAGCTCCTTCTCTGGCTCTTCTGTTTCCACTATAGTCCATTATAACCAGTCTTCTAAATCCTAAACGTTTTCAGAAAAACCTATGCTTCTATCATGTCAGTGTTTCTCTACTATTTCATGTCAAGCTGAATGAATACGTATTTGGCTGCAGACCCTCATCTGAAAATGTTGTTCCAGGGACCCCCCCAGAAGCAATTTGAGTTCGCTCTGAAAGAATATATATTCAAAGATTTGTGCCACATTTTCACGATTTAAAAAGTGTGAGGACGCTCATCATGAAAGCATCCCATTTGGCATTTGGGATTTGCAGAGCTCAAATTATTAATTAAAGATGGAGTGCCGTGGGGGGGGGGGGGGGGGGGGGGGGGGGGGGGGGGGTTTCAACCCTAAAACATGGTCATAAAAAAAAACTGTACAGTATTTGTTAAAATGTTGTTTTTATGTGGACACGGCCACCAGTTCATTAAGCATGCCTGGTTTGCCTGGTAGTCCGGCAGCCGAGTGGGAAATTTGGTATATAGTATTTTTTTATTAGCCTAAAGCCTATTCGTTTTACACAAAAAACACTCCTTGGGCTAAAAACGGCCATAGATGTCATGACAAAATGTGATGAGGTCAGCACAAATGTGATGAGGTCAGCACATTGTGGGCACATTTGGGCTGGACAAGTGGCTATGGCTGTTTTAGCCTGTTTTAGTGTATTTTGTGCAAAACTAATGCTTGGAATGCATTCAGAATCATGAAAACCCCCTAGTTTGACATGTCACATGCTATACTTAATGCAAAATGAAAGTTTGACATGTTTGACATTTTTGCTACCATGTTAACGGTAGGGTCACAAGAAACCCCTATAAAATAAATTGCTCAATACTGACAGCCGGTCAACAAGTGGATTCATGAATGTACTGTATATAGACAATATTTTAGGCCATAAAAAGACTATATATATATATATACCAAATTTCCCACTTTTTTTTTTTTTTTTTTAAGATATTTTTTTGCGGCTTACGCCTTTTATTGATTTTTGAAGGGACAGACAGTAGGCTGACAGGAAACGGGAGAGAGATGGGGGGATGACATGCAGTAAAGGCCGTGTCGGGTCCGGGAGTCGAACCCGCGGCACACTGCGACTGGATTACCAGTCCGGTGCCCAGACCGTTACGCTACGGCCTGGGCCCAAATTTCCCACTTTAAACAAAATAATCCTGTCGGCTGCCGGACTAGGGTGGGTGGTGGAGCTTAACCCGTTCTGACCGGGCACCCATTTTGGTGTCGGCATCATGTTATGCTTTAGCTATTGAAAAATAGCAGATCTACAAGCTCATAGCGCGCCACCGAGTGGCGCGCTACGAGCTTGTAGGTCTGCTATTTTTGAAAAATCGAAGAACGACTGACATTTTTAGAATCTGATCTCAGGTCAGAATGGGATAAAAATGTCGTACGGGTTCCTTTTTTCAGATGATCTCACTGACTATGTTCTCATGAGCTCTTCAAAAGCTGTTTGAGAAGGTGTTGTTGAGTTTCACTGCTTGCACTGTTCTCCTCATTCTGATCATCTTAATTCACAATCAGCGCCGGGATTTCTTTCAAAATAACGGCTCGAGGTGCCGCGCAGATATGGCCGCTTTTACTCTGTAAGCCCCCCCCCCCTTCCGTTCCGGACAAAAGACGGGAGAAATACTTGTGCTTGCTTACCTCGCTATCGTTACGATAAAGTCGCTGTATAATCCCTCATATTTTGAACGAGAGGCATGTTGGAAGTTTTGGTCAAATATTTGTTTTACTTTACTGTAGTATACTTCCAATTCTGAATGGTTCTACTCCACTACTATGTCAAAGGCAAATATTACACTTTTACTCCTCTATAATTATTTGAAAACTTTAGTTACTGTAGTTTACTTTGAAGATTTTGATTCATATTACAAAACCACTACGGTATATACATTTGAAAACGTAGGAAATGGGACATTCTGAATGATGATGGGTTATATTTTTATGCCAATACCTTTGTATACATTTAGGCCTACTCAAGTACATTTTGAATACCAAACTTGACTTGTAACATTTCGACAATAGAGTATGGATACTTCTACTTAAAAAAAATAATCACACCCGTGTGAACTGAGTGGTGCAACTCCCCCCCCCTCCTCTCTCTCTCTCTCTCTCTCTCTCTGTCTCTCTCTCTGTCTGTCTCTCTCTCTGTGTCTCTGTCTCTGTCTCGGTCTCTGTCTCTGTCTCTGTCTCTGTCTCTGTCTCTGTCTCTGTCTCTGTCTCTGTCTCTGTCTCTGTCTCTGTCTCGGTCTCGGTCTCGGTCTCGGTCTCGGTCTCGGTCTCGGTCTCGGTCTCGGTCTCGGTCTCGGTCTCGGTCTCGGTCTCGGTCTCTGTCTCTGTCTCTGTCTCTGTCTCTGTCTCTGTCTCTGTCTCTGTCTCTGTCTCTGTCTCTGTCTCTGTCTCTGTCTCTGTCTCTGTCTCTGTCTCTGTCTCTGTCTCTGTCTCTGTCTCTGTCTCTGTCTCTGTCTCTGTCTCTGTCTCTGTCTCTGTCTCTGTCTCTGTCTCTGTCTCTGTCTCTGTCTCTGTCTCTGTCTCTGTCTCTGTCTCTGTCTCTGTCTCTGTCTCTGTCTCTGTCTCTGTCTCTGTCTCTGTCTCTGTCTCTGTCTCTGTCTCTGTCTCTGTCTCTGTCTCTGTCTCTGTCTCTGTCTCTGTCTCTGTCTCTGTCTCTGTCTCTGTCTCTGTCTCTCTGTCTCTCTGTCTCTCTGTCTCTCTGTCTCTGTCTCTGTCTCTGTCTCTGTCTCTGTCTCTGTCTCTGTCTCTGTCTCTGTCTCTGTCTCTGTCTCTGTCTGTGTCTCTCTCTGTGTCTCTCTCTCTCTCTCTCATATTAGCAGGCAACAGTGCTGCACTGTCTCTCTCTCTGTTTCTGGCACAACAGCGCCCCTACTGGTACTAATAGTCATACTCGTGCTCACAGTCACATAGGTGGGTGGGTTAACGTCACATAGATAGGCGGACACGGACATTGCTGTTCCTTGGAGTGGTTTCACCACTCAAAGAATACTTTTTTCCACAGCCTCAGCTGCCATATTTGTGGAGACTTGATTCCCCCCCCCCCCCCCCCCCCCCACACACATTGGGCCACCACGCCGCGTTCCTCAGCGCACACGCACACACACGTGCGTGTGCGCTGAGGAACGCGGCGTGGTGGCCCAATCGTTCATGTGATCAGTGGAACGTGGCGCCTAAAAATTAATAAATCACAGATTGCAATCAAGTGAGTGCTGCTTCACCATATTATCAATTTCTTTCTGGAGCATTTTGTGATGCTCTCCGTATATCCTGCATGGCCCTCGGGGCGAAATGGAAACCAATCAGCGCGGGCGCGCGGTGGGGGATTAAACACATCATCTGGAATGCAATGACATTCCAGGCTCTCATTAGCAGGAGACCCCCCACCTACCTGCCCCATGTGCCCCGTCCCACTTTAGCCCATTCTGACCTGAGATCAGATTCATATGAGGTTTCCGCCGGACACACACTGGTCTGATGAACCCATTCTGACCTGAGATCAGATTCTAAAAATGTCAGTCGTTCTTCGATTTTTCAAAAAATAGCAGACCTACAAGCTCGTATCGCGCCACTCGGTGGCGCGATATGAGCTTGTAGATCTGCTATTTTTCAATAGCTAAAGCATAACGTGATGCCGACACCAAAATGGGTGCCCGGTCAGAATGGGTTAGAAAAGGAAAAACCCGTGAACGTATTAAAGAAAGGGCTCGGTGATGTCGCTAAATATTACAGGTTAGAAAGGGTTACAAAACGTTGTTTCTGCCCAACTGCTGTGGACATTTTAAATAATGTTTAAATAGTTCACCACCTAATCAACACAGCCCATGGTCACTGTTGTGTCATGATGTGAATGCATTTTATATAGTATTTTAATGCATTTGTGTTTTCATTGTTGTAAACTGACTGCCGCTGTGCCGAAGACAAATTTCCATTTTATGTAAATGTAATTGGACAATAAACTTTTTCTTCACAGCAATGCATAACTTATATAAAACTTGTGGATGCCAGAGGAACCTTTTTTTCAATAAGATAAAGGTTAACACGGAGATTGGAATTCAGCCGGAAACAACCTTTAAATGTATTCCCAAAGTGGTCTAATTCCATTTATGGATGGGTGCCATGTGCAAGGTGAAGGGCGTCCGGTTTTGCATTCCTGAATGTCATTCGGAATGTTTATCCATCTACACCATAATACACACACACACACACACACACACACACACACACACACACACACACACACACACACGTGAGTGTACGCGCACGCACAGACACAAACACTTGAGTTGTACTTAGATGTGAGTGTGTGTGTGTGTGTGTGTGTGTGTTGCTCACAATGCGACACATAGTGAGCCGAGCTTGTAGATGGGCTGTTTTTGGTAGCCCACCACGGACATAACTCCAACCCCTAAACCTAATCTTCATCCTAACCTTAACTCCAACCTGAATCCAAATTGTATTTTCTGTTGTTCATTTCATTTTCTGTCTCCTGGAGGAGAACATTCTCTCTCTCTCTCTCTCTCTCTCTCTCTCTCTCTCTCTCTCTCTCTCTCTCTCTCTCTCTCTCTCTCTCTATCTATATGTGGCGCCTCTCCTCTCAGCTCCAGAGAGAGCGCTGCATACAGTATGAAGACGTGCTCTGCTTCTCCTCTCTCACATGGATTAAAGTTCTTAGTCGCCACGACTGATTTCAGTCATTTGGATTCCACAGAAGTCAGCATGTCTTCTACATAGAAGTGTGTCCTGCACCAACAATAGGCTACCTACAAGCTTACAACAAGTCGCAGTGCAAGCTTGTAGATAACCTCTTTTTGGTAATTAATGAGTTATTCCAGTCTTCCAGAAAACCCTAATGATCTCATATTTCATAACTGCAATCATCAACGCCTCAATCTGCAATTTCTTCAACTGGTTGGCTGTAAACATCACACTTTTACATATTGTGAGTAGAGTAGGACACACAGCGTTAGTGTGTGGTTGCTCCTTTCACACCGTTTCACAAATGACACATTAGGACTTGGCAGGCTTAGCAAGTCGTGAGATGTTTTATTTAGCTTTAATCCATGCCTCTCAGCTCCACAGAGAGACTGGTGCATATGAAGATATGTGGTGTTCGGCGGGGTCGAAACGAGGCGCGGTCGGCGGTTAAGTCCCCGACGCTGATTAATGACCTCATGCAGGAGGACCTCATGTTGTGCCTCTGATGAGGCAATTTGTACAGTTCTGTAGAGAGAAGAAAAAACATACAATGCATGACAGTTTGTACAGTTCTTTAGAGAGAAGGAAAACCATACAATGCATGGTCTAATGCAACGGCTCTCCAGAGATGCATTGGCGATTTGGCGGCCACGTGTACACGCACGCATGCGCGTGCGTACACACACACACACTCACTCACACACACGCACACAATATTATTGTACATTATCATATATCAAAAGGTGCGACGGCGTGCCAACATTGTATAGGAGTGGGGGGTTGGTCGCAGTAACGTCATTCACGTTTTAATGGCTTCTAGTGCCATTCAGCGTTCACCATTTCCATGTGATTGCTTTTCTGATGCCGACTGAGTTGACGGCTGTGAACGGAACGCAGACATGCAGATGCAAGCATTCCCCGTCCGGCGCCCTGCGTCCCATGCTGAGTAATCCGTTTGGCTTCTTGTTATTAACCCATTCTGACCTGAGATCAGATTCATAACGAGGTTTCCGCCGGACACACACTGGTCTGATGAACCCATTCTGACCTGAGATCAGATTCTAAAAATGTCAGTCGCTCTTCGATTTAAAAAAAATAGCAGACCTACAAGCTCGTATCGCGCCACTCGGTGGCGCGATACGAGCTTGTAGATCTGCTATAAGCATAACATGATGCCAACACCAAAATGGGTGCCCGGTCAGAATGGGTTAAGTGGAACATGTTTAGGCCTGCCGTGTGAGAGGCGTGAGGCGATGCAATCTCGCTGATCCATGTCGATAGAATAAGCGTTCATAATGACCCCATTACGACGGGTCCATTTGGCTCCATTAGTGCACTGCCAGAGTCGCGGGTCCATTGGGAACCCCCCTCGAGGAACGCCGCCTCAAGGTCCCGATTGTCTTCATTTTTGCCATTGGCTTCTGGTGACTTTACTGGTAATAATGTCAGACAGACAGCCCCTCCACAAGGTCAAGGATGGACTCCACAATGGCAGCCGTTATTTGCCTTGCTCAAAAGCACGTTGCTCTATCATGGCTGGGGGTTTTATTGATTGATTGAATAGTTTATTAGACAGACATGTAAAAACGGCAACAGAGTACAGTCAAACATTTAGTCCATTTAGGCCCTATGCAATCACTTCATAGACATGACATGAGGAATAATGAAAAAAAAAAACTATATCGTTTCAGGAAAAAATAAAACACTGTACCCAAAATTAGGGGGGGGGGGGGGTGAAGGGATAATTTCCTCTGGGTGGGACTGGGGGTGGTTGCAAGCCCAAAGCATTGAGAGTCAACAAACACCACGTTCAGACCATTGCTTTTCTACATATATTGTGACTGTTGTGTATGTGACACTGGCCCACATTGTGTGACTGTTGTGTATGTGACACTGGCCCACATTGTGTGACTGTTGTGTATGTGACACTGGCCCACATTGTGTTACTGTTGTATAAGTGACACTGGCCCACATTGTGTGATTGTTGTATAAGTGACACTGGCCCACATTGTGTGACTGTTGTATAAGTGACACTGGCCCACATTGTGTGATTGTTGTATAAGTGACACTGGCCCACATTGTGTGATTGTTGTATAAGTGACACTGGCCCACATTGTGTGACTGTTGTGTATGTGACACTGGCTCACATTGTGTGACTGTTGTGTATGTGACACTGGCCCACATTGTGTGACTGTTGTGTACGTGACACTGGCCCACATTGTGTGACTGTTGTGTATGTGACACTGGCCCACATTGTGTGACTGTTGTGTATGTGACACTGGCCCACATTGTGTGACTGTTGTGTATGTGACACTGGCCCACATTGTGTGACTGTATATGTGACACTGGCCCATATTGTGTGACTGTTGTATAAGTGACACTGGCCCACATTGTGTGACTGTTGTGTATGTGACACTGGCCCACATTGTGTGACTGTTGTGTATGTGACACTGGCCCACATTGTGTTACTGTTGTATAAGTGACACTGGCCCACATTGTGTGATTGTTGTATAAGTGACACTGGCCCACATTGTGTGACTGTTGTGTACGTGACACTGGCCCACATTGTGTGACTGTTGTGTATGTGACACTGGCCCACATTGTGTGACTGTTGTATAAGTGACACTGGCCCACATTGTGTGATTGTTGTATAAGTGACACTGGCCCACATTGTGTGATTGTTGTATAAGTGACACTGGCCCACATTGTGTGACTGTTGTGTATGTGACACTGGCTCACATTGTGTGATTGTTGTATAGATAGATAGATAGATTCTTTATTTCTGTGTCATGCACCAAAGGCGCCCAGCCCACATGGACTTACAGGACACTGGCCCACTCACTTAAGTGACACTGGCCCACATTGTATGATTGTTGTATAAGTGACACTGGCCCACATTGTATGATTGTTGTATAAGTGACACTGGCCCACATTGTATGATTGTTGTATAAGTGACACTGGCCCACATTGTGTGATTGTTGTATAAGTGACACTGGCCCACATTGTGTGATTGTTGTATAAGTGACACTGGCCCACATTGTGTGATTGTTGTATAAGTGACACTGTGTGACTGTGCACATTGTGAAGGGTGTTGCTGTGAAAGAGCTGTAGTGCTCAGCAACCTTCCCTGGTTAACAAAAAGAAATAAAAATAAAAATGACCCATATACAGTACTGTAGGTATATTCCCTATTTCGTTGTTAAATTGAGTCCTATTCGGGACACATGACCATACAGTAAGAGCGCCAATATCGATACCGGTGTCAGATTGGTCGCAGCGTTCCTTCCTACCCTGCTTAAATAAGGACGGTGTGTCATTGGCCTGCAGGCTTTCTCAGCTCTCCGGAGGTTAGTCACGCGTGCGTCTGTCCCGTGCACTCTACTCTGGGTTCTAACCTTCAACATTTCCAACAGCGATTGGCTCTCTTCCACCTAAGAGGCGAACGGCGTGAAAGATCCAGAAATACTGTGGATCGCTGACGTCTCAGGGAGCCGTGATGGAAGGCTCAATCAGGGAGCAGGTCGAAAAAGGTCAAAATCCAGCAACACTGACACAGTTTCTAGAACAACTTTGTTCCTCCTGCGTTCTGTGATACTCTCTTTAAAGGAGCATGATGTATCGCCTATATTATTTTCTCAGCTATGCTGTGTATGAAGCTACTGCATTGTATGGCCCACAAGCCTTATGTGGGCTTATTTCATGCAGTTGAGAAACACTGTCGCAGCCATCTGAAATAACCTTGTGCACCTCTGAGTACAAACAAAGTCTTCATATTGTGTGAGAGCTGACAGGTTGCCTGTGTGCTCATTTTCATCTTCCTTCGGCACACGCTCGAGGAAAGCTTTGGCCGTTTGTCACCGGGCCTTGAGCAGGTAGTTTGTCAAACAGTTTGGGCACACTTTGTCACCGACCGTAGAATCCTTGAAATGGGAGAAAAACAGTCGAATGCCTGTTATCAGCGCTCTGGCCCAGGGAGGAGAACAGTGAAAAGAGGCAAAGCAAAGAGAAAACATTGGCATTATGTTTTTGAATGAATGAATGAACTCATGCCTGAGGAAAACACAGTTTGAGGAGACTCCATGTCCTTGCCAAGTGGTACCGGCATGCCACCTTGGTTGAATTTGTTGTGTTTTTCTCTCTGCATTCTACTTATCTTACCTTGGCTTTCTCCAACTATTTCCGTCTCATGCTGTTTTCCTTGTGACTCGTTTTGGGAGTCTAGCTATAGCCAAGTAGTTAGAATACATGGGCCTGTCAGTGAGTCCCCCGTTTCTTCATATCCACTCCCCTACTCTCTCTCTCTCTCTCTCTCTCTCTCTCTCTCTCTCTCTCTGTTTCCTGCCTCAGCTCAGAAAAGCCCAAACAATCACACAAATTAAGATAATAATGTACGTGCACAAACGTAGGCTATTTTCTCCCCAATATTTGATCACAAATCTCAATGGAACTAGATGTAGGAGACACTGAGAAAGTGAAAGGAGAGAGAGAGGACGAGGACGAGGGGGGGGGGGGGGGTTATTGAAAGAGAGAGACGGGGGGGACCTTCTGTTTGGCTCTCCGCTGCACCGACAGCGCTGGTCCATGCATAAATGAATATAGATGGCTTTCTGAAATGAGCGGTAGTTGCTCAGAAGCAGCTCTGTGCCAAGCTGTTGCTCTATCTAATCAGTCTCTTCCCTTCCCCTCGCATGCACCTCCTCCGAATACAACCATCATATTCACATAACTATGCGCGGGCTTTACCTAAATGCACTTTCATCATCTTCAGTCTTTCACGGTTCTCCGTACGGGTGTAGAAGCATTTGTCAACCAGTCGGCTTCCTCGCTGTGGAAATACGGGCGCTGGAGTTTTAAACCAGTAAGACCTCGGACGCATCTGTGTCACCTTCGTTTTTAACCATTATTTTAAACGTTTAAACTGTAGATCTGCTATTTTTGAAAATTCATGAAAATGTGGTGCAAATCTTTGAATATACCGGTATATATTCTTTCACAGCGAATGTCTTTAACTCAAATATTTGCTTCTGGGGATCCCTGGAACTGGGGGGGAAGGGGGCAAATACAGATCACTCTGGGGGTTTTTTTCCAGAAAACTGTCAGTATTTATAAGACCTTTTCTAGAATCTGGTCTCAGGTCTCAATTGCTTAATGCAAGCGGTGAGCCTTATACTCTGTGCGTGCTCTCGGTGTGTTTTTTGAAAGGGTGGGGTTTGAAACTGCAGGCATTGTCTTTTTATGAAACCACTTTATCACTGTTTAGGAATTCATATGCAGTACGTTATCTCCAGCAGTCATGGGTCGGTTAAATCAATATTTGTGAACAGGGAATAACCAGAAAATTGGATGGGAAAGAATTGAACCCATGATATTATCGGAATGAAAAATTCTGCCGTTGCTTCTCGTCGAGAATATATTGAGAGAAACGCTGGAGCTGCCTATGGGCCACATAGAGCAGATGTTGTATACAAAGCATTTACATAATATCCCATTCTGACCTGAGATCAGATTCATACGAGGTTTCCGCCGGACACACACTGGTCTGATGAACCCATTCTGACCTGAGATCAGATTCTAAAAATGTCAGTCGCTCTTCGATTTTTCTAAAATAGCAGACCTACAAGCTCGTATCGCGCCACTCGGTGGCGCGATATGAGCTTGTAGATCTGCTATTTTTAAATAGCTAAAGCATAACATGATGCTAACACCAAAATGGGTGCCCGGTCATGTGGGATATAGAAGTGAAGGTTATTTGGCTGTGAGACATCAATCAATTAATCCATCATTAAGTACGTCAGTTAATCAGTGAACCATTCAGTGGAACAAGAATGAATGAATCAATAAAAAACAAACAAAAAAAACACAAGAGCTGGAGAAGTGTAACCGACTCCACAAGATAGTTTCAATGGTTTGAACATACAGTTCCATATTGTAAAACCTGTATTATTTTATTTTTGAGCGGTGCCTAACCACTCCATTACATAGCAATGTGTCTATGTATGTCCATCCCTGTGTCTCTCCCTGTTTTTCATTTCTCGACCGTTTCGGATGCGGGAAGGCTACCCAGTACAGACATGTCCACATAACTGCCTACCACGTGTAGGCGACTTAACTAGGAAATGCGGAATTGAAATTATTGCCACCGAAGCGAAACATCGTGAAACCGACTTAAATGACGGGGTTAAGGGAATTATTAGAGTTGGGGTCAGATTTAGGGTTAAGGTTAGTAATAGTCGGACAACGCGACCAACGCCACGTCGGACAATGGCTGGCAACAACGTCAGTATGTGTAAATGACCATAAATGTCCATACTGGCTGCATTGAATGGAGTTGATAACGGCTGATTATCAGGGGCGTAACTAGATGTCACTGGGCCCTGACGCAGGCTGATCAGCGAGTGCCCCCAACAGCAAACATCACGGCACTCCATCTTTAAATTGATTAAAAGTATTAACAAAAAAGGTTTGCGACCATTGGAACACGTTTTATTTCTTCCCCATTTCTCGAAAATTACTGTTTTGGACATACATACACGTTTTCCGACCTGACGGCAACAAAGCATTCTTACAACCTCCCTTGAACAAACATACAATACTGTACCCTGCAACGAGTGCTACTGTAAACGGCTCTTTAAATAAAACATTCATCCAAATAATACATTTCCCAGCAAGGCAGCAACATATCGATTAGTGCTTATCTTACATTTTGCTTTATCGTCTCTCTGCTCCCGCTCTAGCACAGAGAACTGTGTACATTTCCCTGATCTCACAATACACATCCTCACGGTCACAGTGGGAAGCTTGCATGTACAATACTGTTATACTTTCCAGGGAATGTAAAATGGTATACGTGCATTTCCAGTTGATCCAATGCAGTTATTATGAATTAGTCACGAGCGCGTAATACTTCTGGTGCCGGGGAATGTTTCAGAAAAGGCGCCTTCCAACCCCCCCCCCCCCCCCCCCCAAAACCGGAAGGTGAAATCTTCCATTACTACATCACGCTAGTAAGTCTGATCTCTCTTCAGAAGGGTTAGCGTATGATGAAGTCAGAAATTATGACAGAACATCAACTGTATGATCAATTTGTGCAGAGGCAGTGTAGAATCAGAGGAAATAGGGGGGGTTTGTCGGGCCGTAAACAAGGAAGTAATGCGTGCGTGCACACGTTGAAACAAATCGGGAGGGGCTGAGCAAGGCACTGCCTAACCATGTCCGCTTAAAAAAAAAGCGCTCCAGTTTTTTTCCCGATACAAAATACCTCAAGACGTGCCCACGCGTCTTTAGCACATCCATTTTATTTGATAAGATGTGTGTGGACATCCTGGGAATCAGAAGTGTTAATACTTTTCATCTGTTCGATATTTATAAAACACACAAACTTTCACTTCATTTAAAATAGCAGATCACTACGTGACGCACCGGGACACGTTGTGCTGAGATTATAGATCGGCTATCTTTGCAACCTTTGTGTGACACTGTAGTATGATGAAAAGACTTTTGATTTGATTTGATTTGATTTGATTTAGAAAAGCAATCATGATACAACATTATAATCAGCGATTCAAGGATTACACAGTAAAGTCCAAAGACTTATTTCCACTGAGGTCCTCTCACACTGAACGGAACAATACTTTAAAATACATCACAAATACATACAACAGGACATATACATTACATACACAACACAACAAGTACATCCCTACCCATCCCTCTAAGTAAGATGACCTTTTATAGGGGAACCTTTTCCAGTAGCCATTGTTTAGTCTTCTGTTTAAATTCCTCAAATTGGATGTCAGTTTAACACTGGTTTCCAGGCTGTTCCACTGTGTGGCTCCTCTATACATGAATGAGCCTTTGCCCACTTTACTTTTAAAAGCAGGGAGCACCACATCTGCAATACTATAGCTCTGGTGAAATGGTTGTGTACCTCGTTTACCTGCCTGAAACATGTTCTTAAAACTCTCCGTATTTAATTTTATGGACATAAGGCATAAGGCATCCATTTACAATAAAAATAATGAAACGTTGAAATATGGAGATATATGGAGATTTGCTGTCTGTTTGTGCCCGACAGCAAAGATGCGCCTGATGGTAAATTTATTGCATTTTTATAATTACTTTAGGGAATGCCTCTCGTGCACCAGTACAATGGAGCAGTCCGAATTATGCACGTGGCTAAAACAACTAATGTGTTATGTGGATGGAACTGGTCCAGGGCTGTGAGCCGCCGGCACTGCAGTTGAACACCACTTATGCAGTGTTAAGGGTTGTGGTCGGTGACGCGACCCCTTCCAACGAGTGCTTCTGCAGTGTCAGCTGCCGGGCATCTAGACTCGACCGTGTTCTCAGCCTCGAGTGCAACATCCGACACCTTGTTCTGCAAACCCTTGATTATGCCAGAGCAAACACCCTGGAAGGAAGGTGGCCTTTTGATAGCATGAGATTATAAATTCTTCCCAGTAGAATTACATTACATACAAGTATGTGAATTAATTCCTGTATGAAGCCTGGAGGCTGCAGAGGGTTTATTACAGCACAGTGTGGGAAAATACAGAATAATGTTTTTTTTTCCCTGCCTGCAGTTGGACCTCTCGTGACCCCTCCTCACACTACAGTCATCCTTCAGCCAAATAACTGGGGGATGTGTGTGTGTGTGTGTGTGTGTGTGTGTGTGTGTGTGTGTGTGTGTGTGTGTGTGTGTGTGTGTGTGTGTGTGTGTGTGTGTGTGTGTGTGTGTGTGTGTGTGTGTGTGTGTGTGTGTGTGTGTGTGTGTGTGTGTGTGTGTGTGTGTGTGTGTGTGTGTGTGTGTGTGTGTGTGACTGTGTACACCTTAGAACTGTTTATTGGCATACAAACTATCACAACTGGCCAATAAAAATAAGGTTCTGTTCAGAATTAATTGTCTCCCGTCTTTCCACAAAATATCGTTATCAATAAAACCTTAACCCTCTAAGACCCAGCGTTGCTTTTTAGCAACAATTTTATTTTATTTTATTACTAAATTATTATAATTTTTTTCTGTTCTTTTTTCACCTAAACGTAGTAAGGTTGAAATCTATTTTTTGCAAGTAGAAATGAATGCGGGTGTTAGAGGGTTAACGAGCTCCATACCTAGTTGTGAGTGAGCGTTACGGATGTGTTGTGAGTGAGCGTTACGGATGTGTTGTGAGTGAGCGTTACGGATGTGTTGTGAGTGAGCGTTACAGATGTGTTGTGAGTGAGCGTTACGGATGTGTTGTGAGTGAGCGTTACGGATGTGTTGTGAGTGAGCGTTACGGATGTGTTGTGAGTGAGCGTTATACAGATGTGTTGTGAGTGAGCGTTACGGATGTGTTGTGAGTGAGCGTTACGGATGTGTTGTGAGTGAGCGTTACGGATGTGTTGTGAGTGAGCGTTACAGATGTGTTGTGAGTGAGCGTTATACAGATGTGTTGTGAGTGAGCGTTATACAGATGTGTTGTGAGTGAGCGTTATACAGATGTGTTGTGAGTGAGCGTTACAGATGTGTTGTGAGTGAGCGTTACGAATGTGTTGTGAGTGAGTGTTACGAATGTGCTGTGAGTGAGTGTTACGAATGTGTTGTGAGTGAGTGTTACGAATGTGTTGTGAGTGAGTGTTACGAATGTGTTGTGAGTGAGTGTTACAAATGTGTTGTGAGCGTTACGAATGTGTTGTGAGTGAGTGTTACGAATGTGTTGTGAGTGTTACGAATGTGTTGTGAGCGTTATGAATGTGTTGTGAGTGAGTGTTACGAATGTGTTGTGAGTGTTACGAATGTGTTGTGAGTGTTACGAATGTGTTGTGAGTGAGTGTTCCGAATGTGTTGTGAGTGAGTGTTACGAATGTGTTGTGAGTGAGTGTTCCGAATGTGTTGTGAGTGAGTGTTACGAATGTGTTGTGAGTGAGTGTTACGAATGTGTTGTGAGTGAGTGTTACGAATGTGTTGTGAGTGAGCATTACGAATGCGGAGGGAGGAGGAGGCGTCACAGATGGTGCGTGATTATTAAACCTTTAAGACCTGGAACGCATCTGTGTTGCCTTATAACTTTTAATCACATTAACCATTATTTAAAACTTTAGCTGTTGAAAAATAGCAGATCTACAAGCTTGTAAATCTGCACCGAGTGCAGCGCTACTGCAAGGTCCCTGGAACGACACATTTTCAGATGGGGGGTCTGCGGCCGTATACATACCATTCGGGGGGTCCTTCGGCACGAAATAGTTTGGGAACCACTGACATAAAAACATGGGGTTTTCCACAAAACTGCAACGGATTTAGGAGACATTTGAAGAAGCAGGTCCTCTGGTCGTATATGGCTAAAACAGCCTTGAGCCAGGGGATGCCGAGCGCACCTCGTCTTCGGAGATGAGATGGCAAGCTGCCACTCAACCACACCCCCCTCTGCTAATAGCCAATCTGTACAGTGGAGAAAACTACTTTGACGTGTGTGTGTGTGTGTGTGTGTGTGTGTGTGTGTGTGTGTGTGCGTGCGCGTGCACCCCTCCCACCCCTTCCTGGCTCCTTATGTCTACGTGTTGCGTCAGTGACGCCTTGTGGGCTTATAGATTGATGTTTTGCGCGGCACCGTCAAATCAAGTTCCATATGTACCGCGGTATGTTTCAGCCGCACGCACGACGGGCACAGACACGCACGTGCATAAGTATGCACGTGCGTGTTTATGCTGTGCGCTTTGGCTTTGGCTTTTCGTCCTCCTCCTCCGAGCTCATCAATCTCACGAGCACATTATTAGTTCATCCAGACCAGTTGGGTCTGGATGGGGGACAAATATCGGTGGCAGCTCGACACGCTCTCTGCGTCCGACACATCGGGGAATAATCACTTCGACGTGCCGGCAAGATATACACTAATAAGCCATTCTGACCTGAGATCAGATTCATACGAGGTTTCCACTGGACACACACTGGTCTGATTAACCCATTCTGACCTGAGATCAGAATCTAAAAAATGTCAGTCGTTCTTCGATTTTTCAAAAAATAGCAGAACTACAAGCTCGTAGCGCGCCACTCGCTATGAGCTTGTAGATCTGCTATTTTCCAATAGCTAAAGTATAACATGATGCTGACACCAAAATGGGTTCCCGTTCAGAATGGGATAAGCCATTCTCTAAATGTCAGTCTGCTTCTCTTACCTGCATGTGTACGAGAGCATGTGCTGTGAATTCATCGGATTCGGTGAGATGAAAATATTATTATTATTATCATTCACAGGACTTGACAGCTGTTGCTCTTCATTTGTGCTCCCTGGCAGTTGTTGTGTGTGTTTTGGATCCATCTGGCACTGTGTGTGTGTGTGTGTGTGTGTGTGTGTGTGTGTGTGTGTGTGTGTGTGTGTGTGTGTGTGTGTGTGTGTGTGCACGCGCGCGCGCGCGCGCGCGCGCGCAAATGTGTGAGTCGTGCTCGGTCAATCATGTGCAATGCACGTACAATATGCAAACATACCAACGTGCACGCATGCAGCATGCATATCCATGTGCGTGTGGTGTACTGTACACACACACACACACACACACACACACACACACACACACACACACACACACACACACACACACAGAGTCCCCCATTAGGGGAGCCACTTGGCATTCCAGGCGGGAGGATAAGATGTCACACTA
>NC_139715.1:26767029-26809529 GCF_964188405.1 Protomyctophum parallelum | reverse complement strand
CGTCTATATTATCTATTAACTACGGTTACACCATGTGGCTGCTGCCTTAACCGGCACCCCACCGCCCCAACCCCCCCCCCCCCCCCCCCCCCCCCCCAACCAGGCTCACTTTGATTGTATCCCTTTGATTCCCTCCTAGTGACATCTGAGATTCCGTCTGCACAAAGGGTTTATAATCCTCTTGATCCTGATATTGAGCCCTCTCTTGTTAATCCCATATAGGAGGACAATATAAGCGTGAATGCTAGGTCGCGTGTTGTTGTGTGTGTGTGTGTGTGCGTGTGCGTGTGTCTGCTTCCTTCTGTATAGCGTGTATAGCAGTCTGGGCTTTATTCGGCGCTATTGGTTGGGCGGTTAAAGATGATCCGCTGAGCTGAGCTCTCAAAGCCACGAGAGAGGAGGACTGTAATTGCTTGCAGTCTGAGAAAACAATCTTTGGCTGCTTTATATTTTATGATCATCCCATGAAAGATGGTTTATTTCATAGAGTTTAGTCGTCATTGTGGCCCATGGAGACAGACTATGTATTCTTACAGTGCCTCTTTATTCCAACACTAGGGATGCACCGTTATTGAAATGTTGGCCCATATCGCTTCCATTTATACACTCAGATTTATGGGAGTCCTTGAAATCAAGAAAGTTTGAGAACCACTGCACACTAAGTGGAACTGAGCCTTAATTAGTATCATCAGTAACACCTGTGAAGGAAGTAGGGAAGCAGAAATAGTTTTTCTGTGTGCATAGAGCTTATTAAAGACGGGTAAAAACTATTGCTTTGAGACAGAACAGAAACCAAGAAACGGGCGGATCGATGGATCAGTTCAACTTTCTCTTCTGCCCTTCTCTCTCCTGATTTGTGTGGGTTTTTTTTTTTACCCTTCTCAATTTGCAAATGATTCTACCTAATAGCTGCAGTACTTTGGGAGCTGGGCAAATAAGTAGAATTGCCTGTGCAGTCTCGTAAACAAGTCCTACTTGGAAACACAAATTAATCTGTAACATTTAACTTGAGGGGGCAAAGTCATACTCATATTTAACGCTTAATTAATTATGAATTAATTATGAACTCACGCGTTAATTTATTACGAATTTTCTGGTCCAGGAATGACTAATGGCTAATGACTAATGGTGCATGTCACTATGACTTAAGCAAGTGTAATATTACATTAGTTAGTTAGTTGCACTATTTCTATGCCCAGGATAAGTGCTCATAGGAGCAGTGACCTTAACGTCCTTTATTAAGCATACACTTATTTAAGTTCACAATGAGTAAATTCATTTACGAGTTCATCATTAATTAATCATCTGCTAAGCAGCTAGCTAGCTGCTTATTCAAATTCAATAATACATTTGAAAGACATTTCAAGAGATTAATTTCTGTGATAATAACTCTTCCTACTTCCTCTAAAAGGCTCTATGCACACATAATAACTCTTCCTACTTTGTCTAATAGGCTCTATGCAGACATAATAACTCTTCCTACTTTTTCTAATGCACAGTTGTACACATTCTGGGGGTCCTTGCCATGAAATAGTTTGAGAACCACTGATTTCCCAGCAAGCCAAATTACGTCATGATGACGTCCTCCGGTGACTCCGGTGACGTTCAGGACTAGGCCAGATCACAGCCCATATCTTCACGTCATTTCCAGGACGTCTTCACCAGTTCAATTAATATAGCTTATTCTGGGATAGATCTGACTAGTTAGTTATGACTTAAGTTGAACTGAACTCTATCAGACTCTCTGATTCATCCAGGGACGTCTGTCTTAGTGGGCAGAAATTATAGGGACGTCTGTCTTAGTGGGCAGAATTTATATTGGTTGAAATCAGGTGATATTCTGGGCCAGATCTGACTAGTCTTGGTTTGACTTGATTTGGCCCCAATAGAGACGTCACTATTTCGTCCAGGTCCTGACCTTGCTTGCTGGAATAGAAACATAGCAGAAAACTGTCAGGATTTAGAAGACTTTTGTGGAATCTGGCCTCAGGTCTTAAATGTTTCTAAAGCTCTCCTGCTCTCTGCCATATTGTGCTGTGTTGTCGTCTGTTTGTCTTCGCTTGTCATCATGGTTATTTTTTGCGACCACAGGTCGCATTTACGAAATGAAATTGTGAATTTACGGCTGTCAGTCAGTCAGTCAGGCAGTCAGTCAGTCAGTCAGTCAGTCAGTTGTTTGGTTGGTTGGTCACCCTAGTCATGCCTCGTGACATCACGTGACATCATCAGGGATCCCCAATGTCATCAATATTGGCCAGAAACTCACATGGTTCATGTAACTCGTTTGTCACTGTAAAGCCTATAGACTCCAATGCATTCCGTAAACTTCCGGTTCAGGCCTTTGTCACTCTTCACCAGCAGAAGTCTATGTAGAAGTAGATTTAGTAGAAGTCAAGCCATAAGCAGATAAATGAGAGAGTCCATAAGATCACTACAGTTGATGAGGCATTTCCATTATCATTGCGGAGCATATTCAACACAAGAGTTGGGTGAAAGGTCCCCATACCTCATACATTTCACATTTCATTTAAAATATAAGTTATCCTTTCCATGGCACAACAACTGCTCATTTCCCTGAGGCATTGGCTCACTTGTGGTCCCACGAGTGTCTTTCCTTGTTAGAGAAAGTGTACGCTTTGCTTACAAGTACACGCATGCACAGTTGCACGTGTACGCACACACGCCTCCTCTCATATCGCTTCACTCATTTTTACTGCTGTCCACTTTCAGGTGTTACTGCTCTGCAAATAAACTCATCTCATCTCATCTAGCCCATTCTGACCTGAGATCAGATTCATACGAGGTTTTCCACTGGACACACACTGGTCTGATTAACCCATTCTGACCTGAGATCAGATTCTAGAAATGTCAGTCGCTCTTCGATTTTTCAAAAATAGCAGACCTACAAGCTCGTAGCGCGCCACTCGGTGGCGCGATATGAGCTTGTAGATCTGCTATTTTTAAATAGCTAAAGCATAACATGATGCTGACACCAAAATGGGTGCCCGGTCAGAATGGGCTAGGAGAGAGCTGATGAGTTTTCAGTCGAATAGAGTAGGGGTCCTTCACACCACTTCTCAAAGAAAGAGGTTCCTACGGCAGCCAATCTCTGTTTGGCGAGGCGAGAGTCATGGTCAGGCGGCCATTAAAAGTTCTGAAGAGAATTGGATTGTGAGTGACAGTCACTTTCGCAGCCCATGCCGCCACTTAAATCGACATTGTCAGAATCTGAGTGAGTTCTTTTCTTAGTCCGCTTGTGGCATTGAAAGAGCTTAAAAAATATAATGAAATAAAAAACATGCATATTTTTTTAAAGCAAGCGGATGGATGTACGTATGTATGAAAGAAAAACTTGTCGTTTTTGATTGTGCACCTTTCAGTTGAGTTGAACGAATAAAGTGTATTTGCAGAAATAGTCCTTAGGCCGGGTGAGATATCGTTGCCCTAAAAAGGGACAAGATATATGTGGTATCATTTTGTTCGTGCAAAATTGTGTGATAGCAGTTTCAGAAGGGCAGCTGAATATTATTTTAGGGGTATAATCTGATTATGCAAAACCATATAATTCATTGTTATCTAAACTCTAAAATGGATGGGCATGACCAACATCATAATAGAACAACAGACATGGTGAATTATCCTTATGGTAATCCACAATACCTGCCTCTCTGAAACAGGGTACATCTTAAACTTCTGAATTAAACATCATAGAATCATGAGTGATACGTCTTTTTATGGGTTTATGAGGATGTAGAAACCATTTAGACATTACTTTGAAGAGTCAGGAACTCTCAAACTCAAGGTTGTACCCCAGCACACAACGCAACTCAGGAAAACATGTAATAAACGAGTAAACTAGACTTAACTTAGAGATAGCACACACACACACACACACACACACACACACACACACACACACACACACACACACACACAAGCTGTATTATGTTACTTCTGGAGATACTGATGAAATGGTTCTATGTTTAGCACTCCAAAAACACATCCCTTGTCCTTAACCCTTGGAATGCCAGGACCAATTTTTTTGTTTGGGTAACAAATTGGCATATTTTTAATTCATCGTTTTAACATACAAGAAAGATCTGGTGGATTGAAGAGATGTTTTTTTTTGTTCATTCATAGCAAATGAATTCTCTCGATTCGCCACCAGATGGCGGGAAAGCATCATTATGCTGATTTTGGCTAAAATAGACGGATCTTCCTAAGTCACTTCCGGTTGAACGATCAACAACATCCTGTAGTAGTTTGACCCTAGTCAATAGTTTGGCTGGTCCGGATTGCTAAGCTAATGCTATATTTTTCATAACTAAGTCAAATTAACCTCAAATCAACCCCAAAAGATCACAAAATATCACATTTTTTACACCGACGCACATAGAGACGGCGCGCGTGCACGATAGCGCACGATCACGCGGATTTCGGCCGTTTTTTGGTAAATTACATCCAACATTAGTGATATTAGCGAAAAAATATTAATTTTTGCTCTTTTGACCCCGCGATAACTGATATTGATTGTCATTCCGTTTTTTCCGTTAACGGGAGGTTTAGATTTTTCGATTAATTCCGTTTTTTCCGTGAATTGTAGGCCAAGGGTTAATGTCCTATCTATCAGATAGTGTGGTACACAAACGTGGTACACAAAACCGTACACGGCTTGTGGCCTTGGTTTGTGAGAGAACCTCTGTGAGAGTCTGTCACATTACAGGATGTGACATTGCTTTGCTGGTCATGGAAATGCACCAGCACCATGAGTGTTACTGAAGAAAAACTCAGATTTTCAGGAGACATTCAAACAACGTGGCCAGACTTTGGATGTTTCAACAGAGCTCTTTGACAGCAGGCAGGCAGCAGCTCACTTGTAGCTTGAACCTGTCTGGGACCCCCTCCAGTGACCTGAACGAGATCCGCTACCAGATTTTCTCTCTGCCAGGATGATTCCAGTCAACTTCCACCATGTAGAGAATGTCTATTTCTCCATGTCCAATGTGCCAATACCAGACTCGAATATGGAGATGCTCTCTGCAGACTCTCCCATCTGCACCAGATCCCATACAGAGTGGATGGACAACTGTTGATGGTGGACAGTTAGCATTGCAATGGATGCACACAGCCCCTGTACCAGATGTAGACCTTGAGGCTTTTGGCTTGTAAATGTGCAGGAGTATGCAAGCTTCCTAATTGCAGTTGTCTCAGCAATGGGTTGAGATGTACACATACCTCTGCAAACTCCAGAACTGTACAAACCAAGCACCTGAGTAAGATTCAATGCCTACAGTTGAACAGGACAGTTATGATGAGGAAGAGGTTGCATAGTCCAATACAGCCATTGACATCTATAGACGTAATTTGGTGTTTTCAGTGTTTGCGATAGAGGGCGCTCTTCCACAACCTGTGCAACGTTAATCTACGGCATCAGAGGTAGACAGGAGAAAATGTGATCAAAACCAATCCAAGACATGTGTAGTATTATAGGACATTTTGGATCCAAAATGACCTTGACATTGACCTTTGGCACATGACCCTGAACTTGAATTGCTTCAGTCACCTCTTAAATCAACTCAGCACGCCAGCAAATGTATACTTTGATGTCAGAATCATCCAAATCGGCCCATTAGTCGTTGAGTTACTGTATGCCTTTCACTATTTTCTTTTCATCATATATCAGATATAAAGGCCAAAAACAAGTAATCAGCTGCCATTTCGACATTGATATCACATCATTTCATAAACTACAGACATGTAGCAATGCAAAAATCACATTGTCCCTTTTTATGGCAACGATATCTGATAATAAGGCCTCTGGCCTAATATAAGGACTAAAAAGGACATCCTGCATTTTATTTATTTATTTGACAGGGACAATGCTCATTAATCAACATTTCAGTTTTCACTTCCATGTAAATGTGCCAGAGTTAGCCATAAGCTAATTTACATCTGTAGTCCCTGAGCAGGCTCTTAAAATGGTAGTAAAACTAAACATACAATGACACATACAATACAATACAATGCGATACAATACAGATAAAAGAAAGACAGTGTATAGCGTGCCAGCACACAACACCATGCGTTGATGCCATGTGCGCATATGTGCAAGCACCCAACACTATATCCATACAAAAACACAATACAATACAGGAACAGATCAACATGGTACAGGGGACAGAACAACTGCAAAGTGAAGTGAAAAATGACACCGGCGATGAATACTAAATAGTGCTGATAGTTACTCATGATTACAGATTTGATTTGTTTTTAGCCACCTCTTCAGGTTAAATTTGAAGGTCAAATAGTTGGAGGTCTCTTTTACTTCTGTAGGGAGACTATTCCAGCGATGGGAAACTGTTTCACCAAACACACTACGTCTGGTTGGCACTTCACAGTCTCCTCTGGTAGTTGCCCTTGTTGCTCTATCACCACTGTCCCTTCGATCTATGTACTGTTTCAGTGGTGGAGGTGCAAGTCCATTTAAGATTAAAACTAGAAAAAGTGCCCTACTGGGCACAGGTCTCCACCAGGATGAGCAGAATTCCAGGCAAAGGTTTTTCCTTGGCCTCTAGGGAGTTGGCATACAAAGTTATCCACAGATCCGTGCAGTTAGAGGTAAAAACACTTTTCGGCCAGTTATAGCGCCACCTTGAGGCTGAGTTGAAATTGTTCATGTGGCATTTCGTCCTCTGCCTAGTGGGAATGTGGGTGCACAATTTCACGGAAATCACGCGATGTGTTCATGATTTGCAGCATTTTGTTTGAAACTGAGCACTCCTGTGAACTTTGGAAGCCAATCTTAACCAATCAGGATGGAGTCTGAGAAATCTGAAAGACCGGTTTCGTCCGAGAAATCTGAAAGACCGGTTTCGTTGAATGGCTCTAGAGAGACTGTGTACCAATTTGCGTGATGTTTGGACAAAATCTGTAGGTGTACTGTGCAAAAACTTGTTTTGCACAAAGCGGCCTCCTGGTGGCGCTATAACAGGCCATTCTGGAAATCTGAAAGACTGGTTTCGTTGAATGGCTCTAGAGAGACTGTGTACCAATTTGCGTGATGTTTGGACAAAATATGTAGGTGTACTGTGCAAAAACTTGTTTTGCACAAAGCGGCCTCCTGGAGTGGCCTCCTGGTGGCGCTATAACAGGCCGTTCTGGAAATCTGAAAGACCGGTTTCGTTGAATGGCTCTAGAGAGACTGTGTACGAATTTGCGTGATGTTTGGACAAAATCTGTAGGTGTACTGTGCAAAAACTTGTTTTGCACAAAGCGGCCTCCTGGAGCGGCCTCCTGGTGGCGCTATAACAGGCCGTTCTGGAAATCTGAAAGACCGGTTTCGTTGAATGGCTCTAGAGAGACTGTGTACGAATTTGCGTGATGTTTGGACAAAATCTGTAGGTGTACTGTGCAAAAACTTGTTTTGCACAAAGCGGCCTCCTGGTGGCGCTATAACAGGCCGTTCTGGAAATCTGAAAGACTGGTTTCGTTGAATGGCTCTAGAGAGACTGTGTACCAATTTGCGTGATGTTTGGACAAAATCTGTAGGTGTACTGTGCAAAAACTTGTTTTGCACAAAGCGGCCTCCTGGTGGCGCTATAACAGGCCGTTCTGGAAATCTGAAAGACTGGTTTTGTTGAATGGCTCTAGAGAGACTGTGTACCAATTTGCGTGATGTTTGGACAAAATCTGTAGGTGTACTGTGCAAAAACTTGTTTTGCACAAAGCGGCCTCCTGGAGCGGCCTCCTGGTGGCGCTATAACAGGCCATTCTGGAAATCTGAAAGACCGGTTTCGTTGAATGGCTCTAGAGAGACTGTGTACGAATTTGCGTGATGTTTGGACAAAATCTGTAGGTGTACTGTGCAAAAACTTGTTTTGCACAAAGCGGCCTCTTGGTGGCGCTATAACAGGCCGTTCTGGAAAGTTTGGGGCAGAGGTTCATCGTTGGCATCCAGGGAGTGTGTGTGCAAAATTTGGCATCGACCGGGTTAACGGTGGCCGAGATTAGCTGCTCACGGACACACGGACGGACGGACACACACACACACACACACACACACACACGGACACACGGACACACGGACGGACGGACGGACGGAGTGCAAAACATACTCTCCCCCTAGGCCTTCGGCCTGGTGGAGACAAAAATGAGACAAGCATCTGCAAAATGTTTGAAGCTGTCAAAAGTAAATAAGTTGTACTTACTATATGGCAATGGTGGTAACGGTTGGGCTTTTGGTCCAGTGTTTTTAATATTTATAGCATCATTCATTTAGCCGCCTTTATGCCTACTAGTGGACTATATGTTTCTTATTTGATTCTTCTTTTCAAAGAAACATATAGTCTTCATTCCAAAGCATTGGTCGTCTTAACCAGAGGCCCTATTTATTGAACACAGGTATTTGTATCCAACGGTTTGTCTGACAAAAGGTCTCAGGAACACATCAAAGTGTCTCCCTCTCTGTAGTTCTTGAAACACGCCGTTTCTGTTGTGCAGCATGCCACAGGGAGAGAGGTGTGCGTGCTCTCCCCGGTGTCTGGGAACCGGGGGTGGGAACCGAGGGTTGGAGGAGGGATCGGCACAGGTGGGAGTATAGACTAAACTGTCCTTTGAATGCTCCGTTCCCCTTTACCTCCACCCCCAAGCGCCATATTGACTGTCGTCAGCAGAGGAACTGCATATAGGATTTTAATTGGAGTGTCTAATAACCACAAGGGAGCGAGCTGCTGGCGCGTGGCGCGTGTGTGGTCGAAGGTTTCTGCATAGCGGCGACATGATGAAAGCACAGGTCTGTGCTGTCTTAGTGCAGGCTGTCATACTGAATGTATACAGTATAACAAGTCTGTGGAGGTTGGTGGCTGTGCGTGTGTGCTGCACACACACACACACACACACACACACACACACACACATGCAATTATTTCTGTTCCGGGAGCAACATTCCACTCGCCTGCGCGTTTCACTTTCAACAGCGGCCGACCTGTGACATCGCTGCTGCCTTCTCGTGCGGCCGGTCGCGGCTACCGCCAGCGATGTTGTCCCGTGCACGCCACTCGATATCAATAATTCCACACAGGAAGAGGTTATGCAATTGAAAGATCAGACCCGTCTGAAGTGAGTGGTGCTGTACTGTACTGTACTGTACTGTACTGTACTGTACTGTACTGTACTGTACTGTACTGTACTGTACTGTACTGTACTGTACTGTACTGTACTGTACTGTACTGTACTGTACTGTACTGTACTGTACAAGCCCTCGTCCCTGGCCTGTGTGTGTTAGGCTGCACAACAGTGACACTTGGGGGTGAACAAATGCTATAACGCTATTTCCGTGCTCGGACACAGCCAGGGTCACAGGGACACAGCCACACACACAGCTGTCTATAGGAGTGGTTGTACCACTCAGAAATGTCAAGGTTTTGTTTTTGTCTTTGTTGGAGGCAGTTTTATGATGTAATGTAAGTCCCCTAAGCTCATATCAGTCTTAACTGGCCACGTAAGTCCCCTAACCTCATATCAGTCTTAAGCGGCCAAGTAAGTCCCCTATAACCTCATATCAGTCTTAACTGGCCACGTAAGTCCCCTAACCTCATATCAGTCTCAACTCATGCATATCAAACGCATGGGTTTTAGGCAGGCTTCATTAGGAGGACATGTGCACTGTACTGTGAGGGTTGCTGACTCAAACGCGTCCAGGACTGCAGGTCTGCAGCCAATATTGTCGGGTCAAGCGAACGCTTTCCTGGTGAAATATTGCGCTAATATAAGCAGTGTGTTGATAAATAAGGCATTCAGTCTCAACAGTGTAATGTACATTTCCCAACAAGACTAATTGAAAAGGAGCGAATTGTGGTTGAAACGAGTCCCGTTTTCTAGGCTGGGATTGATCCACCGTCAATGTGCTGTCAGTCTAACAAATGACTGGGTGGAGGGAGAGGGAATTAACGCCCCAGCTGCCTCGTGAATGCGTGCGAGAGGTTGAAATGAATGTGGTTTGCAGCAAAAGGCAAGGCATGAAGCACACAAACAGGATAAATAGCTCTTTTCACCGGGGCTTTCACAGCTGACCCGTAGTTATTCAGCTGTGAACTACCCAGAATGCCATGGGTGATCATTCTTTCATCTCATGTACCCATTTCAGCCAGACGACTCTTGCATTGAATACATATATTTATTGAGCACAAATAGAGCATATACATATTTAAGCATATTTGGCTGTGAAAAATGACCGATCTACAAGCTCACAATGTGTGTAGATATTTAACAAAATTAACGCGCTACGAGCTTGTAGGTCTGCTATTTTTTTTTTAATCGAAGAACGACTGACATTTTTAGAATCTGATCTCAGGTCAGAATGGGTTAATCAGACCAGTGTGTGTCCAGTGGAAACCTCGTATGATCTCAGGTCAGAATGGGTTGACCGATCTAGACCTGAGGCCGGACAGTTTTCTGATAAACCTATACGTTGCTATATAAGTGGTGCTCAAACATTTTCATGTCAAGGACCCCCCCCCCCCCCCGAAAAGTCTATATGCATTCATTGGAAAATGGCCGATTACTACTTCCGGTTCACACAGCCGGTTCACGGGGTCTTATCTTCACTGCCTTTTTCGTACATTCTGTTGGTAGCTGGCTCCAGAGCACTGGAGCCAATGGCTCCGGTGTGATAGCTGAAGAGCTGATACTTACCTGTGTGTTTAACTGGCTATAAGGTTCATTCGGTGTGATAGCCTAAGCTAATCCCTTTTCAATCCCGCGGTGACAGCAGCTCAATCTGCCTCCGGTCGGCACCTCCTCATCCTCGCGCTCTCGATCGGCTTTGCACGCGACTCGTTGCTGCTTAGGCATTTGCGATGGCCCGCAATTATCCCCATGGCACTGAGGGATGAGAGCCTTCATTGTCAACTAATAGCTCCACTTACTTTGTTAGAAAGGGAGACGCCAGCTCCTATTAGCAACACAAGGGGTTAGATAGTGTATAATTGTGCGTGCGTGTGCATGTGCGTGTGCGTGTGGGTGTGCGTGCGTGTGCGTGTGCGTGCGTGTGTGTGTGTGTGTGTGTGCGTGCCTGCCTGCCTGCCTGCCTGCGGTTTTGGGGGAGGAGTCCTCATGGTCCACAGAGTCCGCGTCCTCCTGGGACTTCACAATAAAGGCTCTGAGGATGAAAGAACCTGCAGAGACAGTCAGATGAGAGAGAGAGAGAGGAAGGGAGAGAGAGGAAGGGAGGGATGGAGGGAGTCTGAGACAGGGGGCCCTATTTCCGCCAATGCTAAACCCCTTATCCCTAAACTTCTTTGCCTTTTTTACTATTTTGTCAAACTAGGCGATCTACGTCAACACGTTGTGAGCTTGTAGATTCAGACAGGCTGACAGACAGACAGACAGACAGAAGCTGAGTGCAGCAGACAGGCTGATGCCTCTGAACTCACCACAATGAGGAAAAGGCTAAGGAGGAGAGGCTGAGTCAAAACCAAAGAGAGAGAGGGGGAGGAGAGGAGAGGAGGAGACTCACAGAGAGAGGGGGAGGAGAGGAGAGGAGGAGACTCACAGAGAGAGGGGGAGGAGAGGAGAGGAGGAGACTCACAGAGAGAGGGGGAGGAGAGGAGAGGAGGAGACTCACAGAGAGAGGGGGAGGAGAGGAGAGGAGGAGACTCACAGAGAGAGGGGGAGGAGAGGAGAGGAGGCAACTCAGAGATCAAACACACTCCCATCAAGGGAGACTCTGTCTCCGTGTCACTGACAGGCCGTTGGGTGTTTTTTTGTTTTTTTTGGGTGGGGGTGGGGGTGGGGGGGGGGGGGGGGGGATTCGAGAGGCAAAGTCAATGACAGGGAGAACAGGACGTACCATAAAGCATGGGCCTGCAATCTAAGCAGGGCAGACAGTGATGCAGCTGCAGTCTACTCTCCAGCTCTCAGGGACCGCTCGTTTCCCCCAGTTAAATTAACCTTTGGGATTTCTCGCTCTCTCTTGAGGTGCTCTCTTGAGGCTTGTGTGTGTTGATGCTCTAACAGAGAATGTCTCTGAACCTCCTAGTTCACAGAGAGGTTTTAGGCCTACAGTAGATCACATGTAATATACCATGCAGCGCTAAGAAGAAGACACAAGCTGGTGAGGCTGTGACCGCTCGATATAACACGACATATTTATGAATGGTGATTTTAACATGCTATGCTATTGTCAGGCTTTTATTGCTCTTTTTATTTTCCATTTTTTTACTACTAATTGTCTTATCTCTCGAACTGCAAACGTAAAAGCATGCATAAACAAGAGTTTCACCTCAAGTTGATTGATTGATTGATTGATTGAGCGGGGAAGTGCATTCGTTATGAATGCTGTTTACCAGCAATTTGCCAGACTACCTTAGCTCCTCAACCAAATTTGTCATTCGTTTTCATTCGTACACTATCCGAGTTACAAACCTGTAAGAGTCCGTTTGGTTTTCATTTGTACACTCTCCGAGTTACAAACCAGTAAGGGTCCATTTGGTTTAATCTGTACACTCTCCGAGTCTAGACCTGTATATTAAAGGGTCCATTTGGTTTTTCATTCATACACTCTCCTAGTTACAGAGCTGTAAGGGTCCATTTTGGAGCCCTAGTGGTCCCTGGACCCCTGGGGTAGAGAAGCAGCGACCAACAGGGTCTTCATTCTGCACTGAACACTGGGTGGGCCCATCTACAAGATTGAGCCGGAGCCGGAGCTGGCTATTTTTGTCTTAAGAGGTTTTGTGTAGAGGGAAATATGAGCAGACCTAGTGTAGAGCCCTGGGGAACCTCCGGGTAAGTGGTTAGGCGAGAGAGAGAGAGAGAGAGAGAGAGAGAGAGAAAGAGAGGGGGGGGGGGGGGGGGGGGTGTTCCTCGAAAACACCATTTTCCACTCCACTGCACAGATCTTCCATGGGAATGTTTGGCATGTTTTTGCTGAAAGGCTTACCGACACAACAGCATAGCGAGTAGACCTTGTCAAGTCAGGATGACCTTGAGAGACAATGTTTTTCTCAGAATCAGAATGAAGGATATAGGTGTGGTGATTCTAAACCTTCGGTAGGATCTTGACACGTTCGGTAGGATCTTCCTGCCTCCATGTAGGCTAGTAGGATGCTAGTAGGCTACTTGGCTGCCAGTCTGTAGTTCGTAAGTTTGCTTATCAGTGATGCTGGTGTGTATACTGTACTGTCACTGCAGTACACTATCTTCCATCTTTCCTTTTTTTGTCTTGTCGCAAGAGATTCTACTCTTCGACGGTGGTATTATTATTATTCGCCGTTAGAAAAGGTTTGGGTGTTCTGATCTGATAGCCGCCCGCCTCCCCTCACGTCAAAACAGTTCTCAATGTTTACATCTTACTTGACGAGTACATATCCTTATGGAACCATGGAGAGGGGGAAAAACACCACGAGAGTGACGAGTGATCAGTCAAACATGTGTTCTCTCTGCAGTAAATAAATAATCGGTCTGTAGGCTATGCGATCTGACCATTATTATTTTGATTACACTGTCATGCTCGTTTGAGGACAGGTAGAGAGCAGAGCATACATGTGTTTGGGAATGTTGCTGAAGATGATCTTATTTTGTCAGCTGACACCCAAATCAAATAAACCATACAGTGTGTATTTAATTATTTGATAATTAAGCAGCAGCCTACTACTATAGCCTATACTAACTAGCCTACTGTTAGGCAGGAAAATGGCAACCAGAATAACCCGTTCTGAGCGAAACTCCTCCCTACGCTCTGGCCCTATAAGTGGTTAAACATAATATAATGATTAATAATCATGATGCATCTTTCTGGGTGGATTTCGGGGACAAAGAAAGACGTCATTTCATGTAAATTGTCACCGGTTCGGTTCCAATTAGGAGACTGTTTGATTTGGATTGCGGTTGTTTGTCTGCATGAAGAGGAATGGAACACAGTGCAAACGCTGAAATGGCAGTATATTATGAACTATGGTGTGCAGTGGTGGAAAGTGAGTACATTTACAAGTACTGTACGCCAATGTTCCACCGGATAATCACAAATGACCTCCGAACATTGGCGATTTGTTCAAAACCACGGACAGCGCCTTAGTTTCCGAGAAAGGAGTGTGCAAAGGCCGCGGCTAATACAGAAGCTAATGGTTATGGAGAAACAGAAGCAGTGCTGGCGAGGCCCATCTGTAGCAACCGGAGCAATTCCAAAAAATGAAATACAGCGAGGCTTTCTTAGAGCAATATCAAACGCCTTAAGACGAGCCTACTCGTCATGAGCGCCCGCGTGATTAGGGCGACCATAACTGTCAATAGCAACAAATGTGTTAACCACTTAAGCCCTATATACACGTTGTGTATACGGTAAGTTTTAACAACCACCTTTTCTGTCTGAAGCACGGCACCACACATGTATGGAGGGGCTCGTGGAAACCCTCGAGAGACCGGAAGAGAAATTAGTTGAGCTACAATTTTGATGTCGATGACGCCCCCCATCTCGTCTCCAGAGGCCTCCTCAACAACACTAACAATGGCTGACCCCCCCCCCCCCCCCCCACACACACACACACACACACACACACTACCACCACCACCCACCCCTCTTAGCGATGCTCCGGAGCCCAAAGTTAATTATCGCTCTGTACCCTGGCTGAGCCTGCCGTCAGATGGTATCTCGCACGCACGCACACACACACACACACACACACACACACACACACACACAAACGCGCACATACACAAAACACGACGCTGTGAGGTCTCGACTCCGATCTGTAATTGGGATTGGAGGACAGCAGCGTCAATAGGAGAGTGCACGTGTGAGGTGTCCTGTAGCCTCCAGGTTCCTAATTAAAGACAGGGAATACCGCTGATCAGCATGGCGGGGGTGCAAACTAACGACATCACATGGACATCCTATGTCTCTGCATAATGTCTGTCGTCCTGTTTATCTTGTTTATCTATGGTTTATTCTCTGTCTGGACGGGCAGTCTGAACTGTAACCACAATCCCTGCATGTGTCTCCATAAAATGTAGTGTAAGACGAAGAGCCTTGGCTGGAAACGTCGTCAATAAAGTATAGCTTTTCGAGAAGATGAGTGTGCGAGTTCCTTTCTCCTTTCCTTTTGAACCCAGCACCTCTACTAAGTTATGGGCGTATCTTATTAGCTTTATGAGGATTTAACCTTTGTTTGATCAAAGTGCTTCTATAATGCCTTTTACCCTGAACACGATAATGTATGACTCCACCGCAGTGGTTTTCAACCAGTGGTCCTTGAGGTCATTCCAGGTGGTCCCCAGCTAAATGATGGAGAGTTGGTATACCAAATGGACCCTTATAGATCTTCAACTATTGATAGTGTAAAATGAAACCTAATGGACCCGTAAGGGTCTGCATTACTTAAGTTAATTCTACACATTTAGAGAATGCCGACTGCAGAGGAATTGTTTTGATCGTTTGCGCGTTATCTCTCCTATGGTACTGTACCACGTCAATACAGCATGGAAATGTGGACATATTCTTTAGTTTTGGGTCTGAGAGGCTAAATGTCATCAATGGTGTCCGTGGCTCACTGCTCTAGTGTATACAATGAAAGGAATAAAAGTAAAATAATTAAAACAAAAAAAAACAAATAAAAATGTTAAAAGCAATAATGCACGTATATTGGATCTCTGGAGTGATATGTTGTTCTCCCAGACAAAATAGACAGAGCAATTAAAGGCGGCTTAGGAGACTGATCTGAAAATGTCACTGCGGAATTAGCTTTGAAGGTTAGACTGTTATCATTTGCCTGTGGCTGTATTAAAAGCCGTAATGCCACATCGTAGAGTCTGCAGCATTATTGCATGGCAATATGTTATAATAGCTGTCAGGATGAATGAAACCTTGTGCCGAATGCCCAAACTGGTTGCTTTCCACACAGACGGAACAACTTAATCTTTATCATTTGTTTTAGATCTATAAGCTTCCCAAGAGCTTCATGGTGTTAGCTCTGGTCCATAGCGTTAAGGACTTCTCCTTATAAGGCTATGTTACTCTCGACTTCCTGCGCTCACGTGAAATGCCCTCCCACCATCATCACCAGGTCTCTTGCTCGGTGGCGGAGGTGTCGCCATGCGTAGAGCCAATCAGTTTCACCAATCTTCTCCATTTGGGTCGGTCCAGTGCTATAGGGGCTCAGCTTCAGTCAGCGACAAGCCCAGTTGGTGTAAGTCTCTGGTGACGGCATCTATCCATCGGGTGCGGGGAGCTCCACGGGGGCGTTTCCAGCCAGCAGATTTTGGATCAAAGTGGAGGATAGCGTGAGTGGGGTGTTCAGGGGGGAGTCTTTTGGCATGGCCATACCAGCGCATCCGTCGCTGTGCTGCCAGTTGGGATGCGGGGGGCTGTTGGGTGCGTTCCCTCAGTGTGGTGTTGGAGTGTGGCGTTGTCTTGCCATTTTATCGCCTCTATTGTTCGCAAAGCCCTACTGTCAAAGCCATCAATTCTGGCAGCCAGGGTCTTATTCAGAGGCCAGGTTTCTGCTCCATAGAGAAGGATGGAGAGGACTGAGGAGTTGTAGATCCTTAGTTTTTTATCTCTAGATATGGAGTGGTGTCTCCACAGTGGCTTCCATAGTGGCTCCCACCACACGTATAAAATGCACTTTTGGGCCAGAAATGAAACTATTTCACCGGAAGGAAAAATCTGGTGAATGGGGTTTTTCTACTGACAAGATCTGTAGAGAGCGCAGTGGAGTAACGGAAACATATTTTTTTCTTGCAGTGAAATATTGTCTTTTCTGGACAAAAAATGCATTTTATACGTGCGTTGGGGGGCTTTCAACACCACAAAACCGTCTTTGTATTGGTGAGTAGCGAAATCGTCATTTTTTTGTTTTTTTGCAGAAGTCGACAGGCTGTTTGCATTTCATGCGTGCGCAGGAAGTCGAGAGTAACCAGAGCTATGTTCATGTCGTTTTAGTCTGTTTCACTATTGTAACATATAGGGCACTATTATATGACGTATAATAATAATAATAATTGTTATAATAATAATAATAATCTTTATTGTCCCGAAGGATATTCATCTTCACAGTCTGTTCAAACACCCACATCAAAAACAACACAGAGAACATAACAAAGACAATACAAAAACATGAGGTCCCCACAGTATACAGAACCATCCTATCGGCAGGGCCGTTTGTCAGTGGCGTGCACAGACATTTAGAGGGGCAGGTGCTCAAGTGAAAAAAAAGGGCACCTTGTGCAGCGCATTTTGGGGCGCCGGGAACCCATTTTGGTGCTTTAGCTATTGAAAAATAGCAGATCTACAAGCTCATAGCGCGCCACCGAGTGGCGCGCTACGAGCTTGTAGGTCTGCTATTTTCTTTTAATCGAAGAACCACTGACATAGAAACATAGCTTTAGATTGTGGGGGGCCTAAATAATATAGTAGAAGCGGTTTTTTTTATCAAGATTTGATCAATGTCACCGCATGGTCCACACACTACACATTAAGAAAATAAATAAATACTTTTTTTTTTTTTTTTTTTTTTTAAGGGCACATTGCCAAAAGGGCAGGGGGTGCTCTAGCACCCCCTAGTGTCTATCTGTGCACGCCACTGCCGTTTGTTTAATGCCATAATGGCTGAGGGAACAAAACTCCTACTAAAACTGACCTTTTTCCATGGCAAGGTTATGTATCTTCTATCTATCCAGATTGCATGAGATTAAAGGAGCGATACAGGGGACGATCATGCCATTTGATATTGAAAGTGCTAGCCGTGTGATGGCCTTATTGTTCATTTCAGAAAGTGTGGGCGTAGATCCTACATCCATAGGAAGTCTGATGATCTTAGAAGCAATATGGGTAATACTGAAGAGTTTGTTTCTGTTAGTCATGGACTAGCCTCGGTACCCAGGCTTTCTTTTTTGTCGGCGCAAAAAAATTAAAGCCTGGGGGAACGCATTGGCCGCTCTGGGCTTCTAGAAGTGGGAGTCGACCCGTCCGGGAGGGCGTCGCTCCAAATGATGTGACGTAGCGCTGCACTCAAGCCCCCAGTAAGGCTATCCGACGTTGAAGATGCCACTACCTACTGGCGAAATGTGGAATTGCAGCACTTTAACCCATTCTGACCGGGCACCCATTTTGGTGTTGGCATCATGTCGTGCTTTAGCTATTGAAAAATAGCAGATCTACAAGCTCATATCGCGCCACCGAGTGGCGCGATACGAGCTTGTAGGTCTGCTATTTTTTGAAAAATCGAAGAGCGACTGACATTTTTTAGAATCTGATCTCAGGTCAGAATGGGTTCATCAGACCAGTGTGTGTCCGGCGGAAACCTCGTATGAATCTGATCTCAGGTCAGAATGGGTTAATGGAAGTGGACGGACGTTCATGACGTCACGCCCGTAAGCCCGGACCTCAAAATTGAGGTCCGGGGCTGAAGGCTAGGCTAAACTTCCACTCGCTCCAGCCATTGAGTTATAATTATACTTCCAGAAGTCTTCCGGGTGCTTCAAAACGCCACTGAGCGACTTCCACTGAAATTAATATAAAAAGCCTGACTTGTAATAGTTATTATTGAGTTTGTGTTCCTTCGTGGTGAGTTTAGAACACTTAACAGAGCACGGAACAATAAAGAGAAACATTATTTTATTTATTGCCTATACTGCATGAATAACGCCTTTCCTGTCAAACGAGAGCAAGTTCAATATATATGGACGCTAATGTCGCTAGAGCAAAGACTCGATCAACCGATCAAACCACTGGGATTAACAATAACAGGGGTGACACACTTACAGGAGCATTATTGAGCTGCTGCTGTAATTTCAACAGCTCAAGCTCGCTCACACGCAAACAATACAAACACTAAAGGCCAGTCTATCAGATCGGATAAAAGTGTATTGATCGAGGGGGGGGGGGGGGGGGGGATTAGATCTTTTAGAAGCCGGTATCAGGGCAGTGATAGAGAGAGGATTACAGGATGATCTTACAGCAAAATAGTGTCGAATGGGTTGGATGTTATGGTCTGAGGGCAGACCTTTTTTACTCTGTGACCAGTAAAAGTTGTTACTTGAGTAAAAGTATTGGCATCAAAACATACCATTTAGAACTGAGGCCATTTCTAAAAACGCCTTCTACTGTAAATCCTGAGTTTTCTAAAAAACTTCAAATATGATTTATTTAAAAATTACAAAGATGTAATGTTGCTATATACTGTACATGGCAACAACAACAACCCCAAAAGGGGTCCCTGTCCTAAATGGGTTAAAGTACCAAAAGTAAAGTACCATACCATTTCACAATTAATTTTTGAAAATTGCAGATCTACAAGCTCACTATACTGTACGGTGCTGATCCTGACACATTGTGAGCTTGACGATCGGATAGCCAAAGTTCAGTCGTTACCGTAATAAAGTATTATTGAGGTCTGGCGTTAGCGGCCCAAAATCTAGATGGCCGAACCTCAAGTAATCGGCAAACTAAAGTAACTAAAGTACTGTATCTAAAGCTGTCAAATAATTGTAGTGCAGTATATTACTTGCCACCACCATGTGGGTGTCACAAATTATGATTTCAACCCGATCTCCCGATGTCAACCCCGATCTCACCCAAACACGGCGAAATAGCACGCATTGCAATTCCATACATACATGACTATAGAAACCCCACAAATCTTTCAGAGTAGTATGTACGCATTTTGGGGGTTTTCTAGGCGTGTATGTATACGGAAGTGAAATCCGTGATATTTCACCGTGTTTGGGTGAGAGCTGGTAGATACAGTAGTACTTAAGTAAATGTACATAGTTTAGTTTCCACCAGTGGGTGTCACAAATGCTGATTTCCCAACAACTTGGCTGGAGATGAAGGAGTATAATACTATGAAGTGCATTTCTACTGTTCCAAACACTGTATCAGTGGAAAATGGTGCATTTGCTTTGCATTTATTATTCTCATTGTTCAATTATTAAGAGCCATTGTTATTAGCCCCCCCCCTCTCCCCCCTCTGACAATGTCTGTCATTTGTTTGATAACGATTAGTGTCGTTAACAGCGGGGGGGGGGGGGGGGGGGGGTTCCCAATTACTTAATTGTACTCTGTCGCTTCAGATCAATTATGCCGTCGACATTGAGTGGTGATGTATTTCAACAAGCAGGAGAATGTAGGATGTAGAAATGAGTGAATTAGCTTGGCTGCGTGAGGTAGTGAGTGGCACAAATTACCCCACGGCTTTCACATTATGTTGTCAAGGCAACTAGTGCACGTGTAACAAAGTACTTCTATATTGTACGAGAGACTGGTTTGAGGGCGCTGTTTAAGTGTGTGTGTGTGTGTGTGTGTGTGTGTGTGTGTGTGTGTGTGTGTGTGTGTGCATGTGTGCTCTTGACGGTGTGTGATAGTGGATTGTATTACAGTATTGTGTGTGTGTGTGTGTGTGTGTGTGTGTGTGTGTGTGTTCGTAAATGTGAGCGTGTGTGTACTGTGTACTGCTTATATGTGCATCTGTGCTGTGCACACTATAGTTTCCTTTTCAGTCCACCGACATGCCTTTATGCTATAGTTCATGCATACTCTCTCTCTCTCTCTCTCTCTCTCTCTCTCTCTCTCTCTCTCTCTCTCTCTCTCTCTCTCTCTCTTCAATTTCAAAATGCTCTATTGGCATGATAAATTAATATATTCTACATTGCCAAAGCATACATACATACATTTAGACTGTTTTGAGTTATTAATGGTGGATTCAAATTCTTTATATTTCCCTTTAATTTTAGGGAAGAACGATGCTCTGATGTCTCTGTCTGTCTCCGCCTTATTCCATCTCTCCTTCCCTTCCTCATCTCGTCATGAGTGTATTTTTGTCCTTCTCAGTCCAAGCAAACTCCACCTAGCCTCTCCTCTTCTCATCCCATTGCTAGGATACTGCACACCTCTCATCTCACAGCTTAGTGTACTACTGTACTGTGTGTGTTTATAGTGGTATAGCATACACAAGCCATGTGCCGTTCTTTTCAAATCCAACTCACTTGTTCTGGGGCTTCTATTTTTCACCATTTAATTGCACAAAAGCATCCGCGACCACGTATTGAAATTCATTTGGCGTCCTCCGCGGGGGGGGGGGGCCGGGGGGGGCATGCCTCAGTCGTTTATTAATCAAGAACGAAACTGCGTTTGATACCAGAGAGAATTTCATTTGACCTTTTCTGGGACGTTTGAATGATAAGTCGTCACGACTGATTTGCACGTCAATAGATCGTCCACCTCCTCCATGGCGTTCGGTCAGATAGCGCACGGAAGGGAGGGGGGAGGGGGGGTGGTGTCTGAGGGCAGAATACTGATTAGCCATTGGCTGATTGAGCCCACGGTGCCCAACATGGTGGGTGTCGAGATGGGTTTGAGTCAGAGGCGGATGGATGAATCCATCCCATCTGCTCCGTGCTGCAGAATAATTGTACCCTCCTATAAGATGCTGTCTCTCAAATCACACATTTAGAACTTGCATGCAAACATTTTCCGTCGTGAGATTTCATTTTGCTTCAATCCATGTAGGCCGCTATGAACAAACAACGCAGGCCATCTCTCCAGGAGACGAACTGCAAACTTGTCAAATGAGGACAGATATTACCAGTGCGCCTCGGGAGGTCTTTAGCTGCATGCGCACAGTGACTCGGCACGCCGTCTCACATTTCTCATTTTCCTTTGCCAATAATAATCCTTCTGGAAGCCTCATCAGTTTCTCCCTGACCCCGAGCATGTCTTTGTTTTTCTCTCAGAGCCGATATGAGAAGCGGCAGCAGCCCGCGCGCTACATTGGACGGCAGCCAGCTACGTGAAGAGGTACAGTAACGCTGTAGCGCTGACCTCAGCTGTGTGTGTGTGTGTGTGTGTGTGTGCGTGACCTCATGCATGCTCAGTCAGGGATGATGTGGCCTATATATTTCTGCTCCTGAAAAGCCCCTCGTGGTAATAGAGCGGAGACGCCTGTTTGGGGCCGTTTGCCTGAAGCAGGAGACCGAGCAGTGAAATGAAGAGGTATACTGTGGACTCTGTGGGTCGCCGCGCTGATCTGAGGGTGTTCACTGAAGTGCAGGGGTTGTTATCGCACTGTTATCGTCTGGCGTGCGCTACGTTACCCCCCAAGCCCCATCCCCCCCCCCTCACAAATCGTGATGTGTGTTTAGTTCGCCGAGAATGTACGTACATGCAGGAGACCCGATCGCGCTAAGAGCCGTTCCGTGTTGTGGGTTTGAACTTGTGACCTTTGTTACAAGGATTCACCCCTCCCTCTCCCTCTCTCTCTCTCTCTCTCTCCCTCTCTCTCTCTCTCTCTCTCCCTCTCTCTCTCTCTCTCTCTCTCTCTCTCATCACTGCGTATATAAACTGGGACGTAGCACAGAAGAATGCCTTTTTTCTTTTTTTTTGTGAAAAGAAAAAAAGAACATGAAGTCCTTCCTTCTGTGACGAGACTAAAATAGAGACATAAGATATGCTGCTTAGAGGACCAGCTGGCATCAATGCAGGATTGTCTGTTCTCGGCTTCAGCCATATAATATCGTACATAAACATAGATAAACATATAAATAGATTTGTTTTGTTAGATTTCACGTTTACATTTTCTCAGCAAAGTCATTGGACCATAACTAATAAGTCATGAAAAGTTTAATTTAGTTTTAATGTGAATCGATCTTTTCTCTCAGGGCTATGTTCAGCCAGACTTCTGAAATCAATCCATGGTTTTAAGATTCATTCAAATGCAGTAATGATATCCTTTATCAGTCCTTTTTCCCCCTTTTTATGTAAATGTTCACCCCGGGATAATTAGGGATGCCTAATTGTCTTCAGATCAAAATGCCAGCCTCTATTTACTTTAAATGATAAAGGTTTGTTTATGTTTTAGTTTTTTTGTATTTTTGACTACTGTACAAACTAACACATAGGCCTACATATTCAACTGGTATCTGATGATTGATGGATGGATTGATGGATTGATTGATTGATTGAACATGTCAATACAAAAAGAACAGCTATTTTGAAGACGAAACCATGAAAAGACTTGTTTACATCAGGGTCCTCCCTCCATTTTCAATTCATCAGAACACAGACATACAAATATACAATTCTATGAAGAACAGGAAATCATCATATAAAGAAAGGAAAAACCATGTACATTATTGGAAAGATGGGGCGGGGGGTGTCTAACCTTTTTTTATGGGGGCCAGTTTTGAATTGCAGCCATCCGTAGAGTGCTATTTGAGAGCAGTTTTGAAGGAGACAAGGGATTCACATTTCTTAATGGCTGTTGGTAGGGCGTTCCACATTCTAGTGGCATAGGAGAGAAATTAATGTAATCCCTTGTTTGAGCCGAATCTGGGTTTGCAAGTTTTTTGTTTATATGGGTGCTAAATGTGTGCAGTAACCAGCATAGCGTTATATCCCCATATATTATTCTAAATGAATGCAGCAAGGATACGGTCGTAATATGATCCCATATATTATTCATCTCAAACAGATCAAACGTGATACCTGGGTTATACGGCATGGCTGGTAGAAGTGATATACTGTACCATATATAGACTCTCATTTCCAGTTCACTGTTTGATCCTGTGCTCTGTCTGTAAGCAATATGCCCTGATATTGTATAGAGTATTCCGTTCTGTCTGGTCAAAGGAACCTGATGCACGGCAACTAATCCTTTATGGGTCCATATTAAGACCGTAACTGGGATATGAAGTCCTATATCTACATGTAATTGTGAGTCCGCTTGAGTCCATTTTGTGTGAGTGCACGTTTTAGTTTTATCGCCTCACATTTGCTACACGGGATTGGAAACTACCGTAGTGCAGAGTGTGAGCCAGAGTCCCCTCCCCGCCCTTCATCTTGACACTCTGACCTTAACGAGATTGTGTTTACTGCACCTGGTGGAAAAGGTCACGCACTCACGCCATGCACTATAACTGCAGCTCACGGGCTGCCTCTTTAATTAGCACAACTAACTGTGCACCATACAAAACCTTCCCCATAATCACCAATCAGCATGGTTGAATGGGGGGAAAAAGGGAATTGTTTTACTAATCTGCATAGAATTAGCAGCTGATTAGTCTTGTCGAGGCTGCTTTTAACACATGGCATTTTGTAATCAAGCCCGATCCAGATGCATTATGATTCTTGCCAATTATGATTCAAAAGCGCTGAAGTCATTTGAATTCCGTGCCAAATCGTTTTCCACAGTCAAAGTTTGACATTAAAGGGCCACTTCACCCCTTTCGCAACTAGATCTTATTTTATTGATGTTTATGACACAAGAAACACTTTCCTGGTTATGGGTGTAATATGTTCATGACCAAAATGTGGTCTCACTTCTGCAGGTCACACCTCCATGCAGCCTTCTCCTCTCCACAAGGAGGGCCAGTGCACCAAGGCATTATGGTCATTGTAGGAAATCAGCAATCCAGTCAAACCCTAGTCAAACACACAGACTTATTTTTTTCCTTTTGGACATAGGGTACAAAATTCAAATTGTGCTACTGTTATCTACTACAAATACTATTAACATTGAGTGACTGCAGTTTCTTCCAGCAGTGAAATGTTCCGTTAAGTTTTCAATCCCCATTAGAAATATGTACGGATAATTGAAAGATATTTACAGGTATCTGCATTAATCAGCAGTATCAGTACTTGCGATGAGAAGGGAAATGCTGGATGACAGTAATCTGATCACACCGTGGCCGCCTGCCAACACACCAGCACAAAGAAACGAAATCCAAAAATTGCCCTTGAAGAGTGTGTCTAATCACCAAACACAATTAAAGGGAAGTTAAATGCCATGGGTCTGGCGCGGCGTAGCATGAATAGTAAAGAACGTGGAATGACGGATTGTCACCCACATAACCTCACAGTGAAAGGATATTTTAACACTAAAGAGACTGAGATCAGTCAGTGAGCTTGCTGGAGAATCGGCGTGTACCCATGGAGAATGCTATAATCTACGTTTGTTTTTATCTATCACATAGGCTACAAAGCCTTTTATTTGCACTGGTTGTGGGAGGGTGATAAGATTATAAAGCCGTAACATCTTCAAAGGCGATTTATAACTGCGCCCACATTGAATGTTGTGTGGGTGCCGTGCTGAACTTGATGTTGACAAGGAAGGAAAGAGCCTGCACACACCAAACCATGGTAAAGACATCTTTATTTGAAGAGAATAATTATGACAACGTTTCGATCCGAAAATGTACACATTCTCTTCAAATATATAATGTCGTTACCATTCAGGTTCTACTGTACCACATAACGACTGTCATATCTTCCCATGGGATAATCCAGCTTCTGAGCAATCGGTGCTGTTGCTGTAGCTAAAGTAAGTAAGTCTTGAGGGCCATAGGGCAGGAGCCTATCTCCTGTTTCTGTAGCGTGAGGCAGCTTGATGTACAAGTACAACCCCTGGACATGGCACTAGTATGTCACAGGTACTTATCCCCAATCTAACCCTTGATGCTGAGTGCCAAGCAGGGAGGCATTTTCAGAGTCTGAGTATGACCCGGCCGGGGATCGAACCCCGACCTCCCAGTCACAGGGCGGACACTCTAACCGGACACTGAGCTGTTGTTGTTGTAACTAAAGCTGTGTGGATATTACTTAATTGGCCAGGTCTCTCTCTCACCACTGTTGCAGAATGCCACCGTAATTGTATAGTCATTAGTCACTATATATTCATTCCGGTCCCAGGGCAGTTCCTCATTGGCAATAACGTTAAATCTATTAACTCTTCTTAATCAAGGTCTTAATCAAATACCAATTTCTCACTGTCTTTGTGAATAAGTAAGGCTATGGGTATAATATGTGATAAACTAAATGATCACCAGCTGGCACTCGTGGCTGCTTGAGCATATTCAACCGAGGGCAGACTCATCAGCCGTGCCCGAGGCCATCGCCTCGGCTGGGTCATGATCTAGACTAATTGCTAGAGACTGGCTGAGGTGGACTTACTGTAGCTGCAGGGTGAAGATGGTATCGCATAACCAGACGACTATTCCACAATCTCTATAGAGTCTGGAACTACACCTCCTGAAATCCGAGTATCTCCGTTTGACGTTTTGTCATTTCCGTTCACAAAAGGGGAGATCACATCACCCCTGTCCTGGCCTCTCTCCACTGGCTGCCGGCCCGGTTCGGAATACAGTTCAAAACCCTCCTGTTTGTGTACAAAGCCCTTCATGACCTCCTATCCTCTACCAGGACCCTCAGGTCAGCAGACAGGGGTCTCTTTCCACCGGTTGGTTCCCAATGGGAACCGGTTCAGTTCTTTTTGGTTCTTAGTCCATGAGCCAGAGCTCCAAAATTGAAACGTTTTATTATGAATTGAGTGGGCAAAACCATACCTATATTAGATTATTATCACCATGAAATTTCCCCAATTGATGATTTATTTTATTACAAATTTTACATTTTTAAATATGCAAATGAGGCATTATGTAGGAAAATATGCAAAATAGTCGAAAATATGATAAAGCTACTACTGTGTAAGGGTTATCATGTGTTAATTTACTTGTATTGATCCTATAAACAATTTAATATAGGGTATAGTTTTCCCACCAATTGCTGTCGCAGCCCCCACTCTGTGGAACAGCATTCCCCTCGCGGTTAGGTCTGCACCCTCCGCTGAGTCTTTTGAATCACAACTTAAAACATTTTTATATTCACAAGCCTTTGCATCACCGACATGATCTTGCACCTTTCCTTTTATTTATGTCCTATATGCCTGTTGTTTTATTATTGACGTCTTCTGCACTGAATTGTATTGTATTGCATTTGTGAAGCACTTTGGTACAATGAGAGTTGTTGTTAAATGTGCTATATATATAAATTTTGATTTGATTTGATTTGAAAAATATATTTTAAAATATCTTTATATCTTGTTTCTTGAGTGGTGCAGCCACTCCAAGAAACAGCAATGTCTGTGTATATACAGTATGTATGTACCGGTATCTATGTTTAGGGTACCAACAGGTGCCAAAGTGGCGCTGTTGAGCTAGAAACAGAGAGAGAGAGAGAGAGAGTGTTGCACTGTTGCCTGCTACTTACAATGTGGAGCGTGCATGCGAGAGACAGTGCTAGAGACAGAGCGAGAGGAAGAGATAATACCACACTCTTACTTGTGTGAGAGAGAGAGTGCTGTCTGCTAATTCCCCCACACAGTAACTCTGTCATTTCTCAACCGTTTTGGACCCGGGACAGTTCACCGGACCCGGCCCGGCCCCCTGGGTGTGTTCCTGCAGGGGGTCTGGATGTTCCGGGGGACCCCCACACGGTAACTCTGTCATTTCTCAACCGTTTCGGACGCGGGGCAGCTCGCCGGAACCGGGCCGGCCGGCACCCTGGCCGCGTTCCTGTGGGTCTGTAAGTTCCGGGAACCCCCCTCGGGGACCGCCACACGGCGTTGCACCACTCGCACGGTGTGATTTCTATTTCCATTTCCGCTAAGCAGCAAACTATTATGCTTAGATGATTTCTATTCATATTTGGATAAATATGTGCGACTGTAAAGATGAAAAGTGGGGAGGAGGCTCCACTTCCGCTTTATATTTGACACATAATAGAGCTTCCGTTGCTCCAGACTGTACCTGTTGCTCCAGACTGTACTGGGGTCTGTACCTTAAAGGGTTAGCCTATACCTTCCCCAGCCGCGCGGTAGCGTGCCGCGTCCTGTTGGTGTTGCCGTGTGGCTATGGCGCGCGGCAATACTGTGACGCGGCGCTACGCGCGGTGGTCGCAGACGGTGTGTGTCGGGCTTAAGACTCTGAACCCCTAATTGCTCCCAATGTGCAGGACAGGTTGGTGCCTTGCACGGTTTCCTCTGCCATCGGTGTATGAATGTGTGTGCATGTGAATTGGTGAATGTAATGCAGAAATCTAGATGTAAATGTGTGTGACTTGAGTGAATGTAATGCACAATCTATGTAAAGGTGTATGAATGTGTGTGTGAATCTGTGCAAAGGGCCATAGATAAAGGTGCTATATATAAATGTACCATTTTCCTTTCATGCACAGATTACGTGTTAAAAATCTATTCTCCCACCTGGTACCATTATGTGCCTTCATTTATATTATGGACACTTAAAGCCAGTTCATTTGTCTAGAAAAAGCCAGAGGATTTGATTCCTCTTCTTTTCTTTTCTTTCTTGGCTGCGTAGTGAATCATGCAGATTATTACCATTGTCAGTTGAAGCAAAAATACCCCAAATCCCATCCAGCACAGATTCAGATGTACTGTAAGTCTACAGTGTTCTTTCACCTAATTAGACTGTCTGTATGGCTCCTAACAATGTGTTTCTCACAGCTCAGTGTTATTTTAACACTTGAAGACCTGGAACGCATCTGTGTCGCCTTATACACTTTAACCATTATTTTAAACTTTAGCTGTCGAGAAATAGCAGATCTACAAGCTCATAGTGCTCATATAGAGTGCCATGCTACGAGCTTGTAGATCTGAACATTTCTGAAAAATCGTGAAAACGTGTGCAAACCTTTGAATTTATATTCTTTCAAGGTGAGGGGGGTCCCTGGAACAACATTTCTTCAGATGGGGGTCGGGCAGTCGGCAGGTAAAACACAGATCATTCTGTGGGTCCTTGACATGAAAGAGTTTGACTTACAGTAGAAACATTTGAGGATTTAGAAGACATTTGTAGAATCAGGTCTTAATGGTTTAAGCTTGGTCTGCTGAACAAATCACATTGTTAAAACACACACTTATCTAGTGTTTATTTAGACTAGTCGTGTAGTCTGTTACAAAATGATTTTTTTTATGTTTCACGCAGTGTTGTTTTTGGAAGCAAATTTCTATTTTAGTTTAGTCATAGTCTTTGGACTGAAACTAAACGTCATAAGATTTTAGTCGACTAAATCTACAGTTGATTTAGTCGACTAAAATGTATTTTGGCTGGCCTTGATGCCGTCGTAATGAGTGTTTTTACACTTGCTCAAAATAGCCGATCTACAAGCTCACAACGCGTCGCAGCCAAAGTGTAAAATTACTTATACTGGATCTCTTGTCCACTAGTCCCTTCCTAACATTTTAGTCTAGTTTGTATTTGTCTACGAAATTGTCAGTATATTTAGTCTTAGTTTTAGTCATCGTAGCTTAATTTTCATTTAGTTTCCATTCGTTTTTGTCAGTGAAAAAAGGTAGTCGACGAACATTTTTCGTCTTAGTTTTAGTCGACGAAAACAACACTGTGCATGGTGAATGTTGTGAGTGTGTACTGGCATGCACGTGTATATTCCCACGTATATATATATATATATATATATATATATATATATTTAGTGGGAGCGTGTGTGCGAGCGCATGCGTGCGTGCGTGTCTAGGCGTGCATAGCCTATACATCACTCCCCGTTATGACCATCGGTCGTACTCACCGTTTTTTTTTAATTTCACTGAATTTGAAAATCACGTTTTCCAATGAATTAATTAAAAAAGACATTTGTCATTTAGCCTATACCGCCATGGATGGGCTAATTGAATGGCTCTCCACGGAGAGCGGCGCGTGCGTTTCTGGCATTTACATATAGCTTCATCATAATTAATTTACATATAGCTTCATCATAATTCATCGGGGAGACACCGACCTCGGCGCAGCGGGGCTTGCTGCTTCATCATGTCTATGCGGGACCAATTTGTTGATCTTCCCGCCTGTGAATACATTACGCCTCAGACTCATACATCTTCCCTGACGGTCTGTCCTCAAAGCCACGAGCGGAGTCCTTCCGAATGGCGTGCGGCTATACGGAGTCGGTGGTGTGCGCGGAGAGATGTCACGCACGTGTTATTTGATGGCAACGGTGTGACGTATAGTATAACGCCGGCCGGGGCAGTGGGATGTTTAATGGAGTCATTTGCTCTGAGATGAACTGCTCCGATCTCCAGTGGTGGGAAAAAAAAGTATTCACTTAAGTAAAGGTATCAATACTGCGATGCAGGCCCAGGCCGTAGCGTAACGGTCTGGGCACCGGACTGGTAATCCAGTCGCAGTGTGCCGCGGGTTCGACTCCCGGACCCGACACGGCCTTTACTGCATGTCATCCCCCCATCTCTCTCCCGTTTCCTGTCAGCCTACTGTCTGTCCCTTCAAAAATCAATAAAAGGCGTAAGCCGCAAAAAAATATCTTAAAAAAAAAATAATAATAATAATAATACTGCGATGCAGAAATACGGATATGTTACAAGTAAATTGTCCTGAATTTAAAATGTACTTGAGTAAAATGTACTTCTACTAAAGTAGAAAGTACTCATTATGCAGAATGTCCCATTTCAAGTTGTCAAATGTATAAAAAATCTACAAGCTCACAATGAGCTCACAGTGAGCTTGTAGATCGGCCATTTCCAAATGGCCCGAAATGTACTGTATATAGGGGCTGAAGGGGTTAAAGTATGTATGGTGAATCTATAGGAACTAGTAACTAAAGTTTTCAATTAATTGTAGTGGAATAAAAGTACAATATCCGTCTCTGGGATGTAGTGTAGTAGAACTGAAATGATTGGACATTGGAAATGCTCAAGTACAAGTACAAATACCTCAAAGTATTGTATATTAGTACAGTACTTTCCAACACTGCACGCATATTATGTCATGGCATGGTGTGGCGTAGTCGCGCCGGGCATGCAGTGTGATGTCTAATGGAGCCATTTTTCCGTCCCTCTGAAATTAACTGCTCCAATCTCCCAACAGGTCCCCTGTGGCACATCACGGATCATTAGTTCATTTGGCTGATCCATCAGGTTTACATTATAAGGGGAGGGGGGGTACTGTAACCCAGAACATTCTGTCCTTTTGGTAGGAAGCCATTTGGGTAGACAGTATTGAACTGCTGATAAGTGGAGGGGCGACCCCATCCCCTATAGCCTATATTGTTCATACGACTGCCTGGGCGGGTCAATATACTGTATAGCCAGTAGTAAAATAGCATCGGAGTTTGTCAAGTGGATTCTATCATTAACCGTTAACACTTTCCCTCCCATTCATGAGATACACAAGTTGAATTGATTGTAGAACATATCTTCCCTCCCAATAACGAGTTACAAGAGTTACGTTTTCAATTTTCATTGTTTAATTCGCGTTTTTAATACGTTTTAAGACTTAAGGGGGTTTCCATCGGACAGAGTGGGATAGGTGACGTGTTCGGATGACGTCACCGCAAACATTTTTTTTGTCGCACTGGCCTGCAAAGGGTTCTGGGAAATTGAGGCCCAATGCTTTCCAATGGCAGCGACGCGCAGCGGGCGCGTTTCTCCTCCGCTCTGTTGTTGTTGATTGCCACTTTATTATTAATGTTTAATGTTAACTACGACCAAGGATATCACACGATTTTAAAACGGATTTTCATGAAAAGGAACGATGATGTCGCCGCGGTGGTTCTTCAAAGGTTAGTGAAATCTACGCAGTCACAACGGGGCATTGCGATTCATTAATTCCACAGTCAAACTGTTAATGCACTCAGAGAGATGCCACACTTGCAACAGACGCTACAGGGCTATACTCAATTTAAGATGGCTCAGGGGCCGCAAGCTAAAAAGGCTCTGTATTATTTTGAAACATTTAACGTTTCATTTTGTAACAGACTACACGACTAGTCTAAAATATCAAGGAAACGCAGAGTAAAAAGCCACATTTCCATGAACAAAAACATTGTGATTAATGAAGTTGAAGGTGAATAAATAAGTAGCCTACCGGTGTGTGGTTAATACTCAACTGACATCAGGCCATATCACTTTCTCTTGGAACAAACAATACTATATCTACAAACTTGTTCAAAACAATGCAAACTAGAAAAAGTGCCCTTCTGGGCACAGGTCTCCACCAGGATAGGAATGTAGGACATGGCATACAAAGTTATCCACAGATCCGTGCAGTTAGAGGTAAAAACACTTTTCGGCCAGTTATAGCGCCACCTTGAGGCTGAGTTGAAATTGTTCATGTGGCATTTCGTCCTCGGCCTAGTGGGAATGTGGGTGCACAATTTCACGGAAATCACGCAATGTGTTCATGATTTGCAGCATTTTGTTTGAAACTGAGCACTCCTGTGAACTTTGGAAGCCAATCTTAACCAATCAGGATGGAGTGTGAGAAATCTGAAAGACCGGTTTCGTTGAATGGCTCTAGAGAGACTGTGTACCAATTTGCGTGATGTTTGGACAAAATCTGTAGGTGTACTGTGCAAAAACTTGTTTTGCACAAAGCGGCCTCCTCGGACGGACGGACGGACGGACGGACGGACGGACGGACGGACGGAGTGCAAAACATACTCTCCCCCCATGCCTTCGGCCTGGTGGAGACAATAACTCATTATATTTTCATTGGTATGACCATGACCGGCCACAGATACATTACACAGGGGTCGCATGTGGCCCATGGGCCACGGGTTGAGTAGCACTGAGCAAAGGGCTGACCTTGCACTGTGACCTTAACCTTTGACCTGCAGGGCTGGACTGGCCATAGGACGTACCGGGCATATACAGTATATATTTGCAGGCCAATAAGCGGCAGGCCACCAGGAAAGGTCTGGGCATGCTGCTATTCTGCCAGTGCCATCATGATAATGTCACTGTACCTGTATCAGTGAGTGACAAATGAACCCTCTTCTATCTTGAATCCTTTTGCCAGCATCATTCTTGTGAGAGCAACAAAGGGTTGTGTAGTTGTCTGTTGGTTTATGTTGTTCTGTAAAAGTGGTGGTATTAGGGCTTGTTTGTTTGTGTGTGCCGCGACGGAGCGGGCGGTATAGTTTCTGCTATCTGCGCGCTGGTTGTGGTGGGCTGGTCTGGGCCAAATTCGCGCAAAAATGACCGGGCTGAATTTTTGTCCCAGTCCAGCCCCCCCAAAAAGTGTGAGTGTCTCATCATCACAGACAGATTATTTATTTATTATTATTTTATTTTATCCCACGATTTTTGTAACCCATTTGTTTTTCAACCACTATCAATTGTCTAGTATAATCGTGGGCGCTACACTCACTCCCTCTGCCAACCTGGGGCGAGCAACGGACTGACCTTGTACGTGCTATCTTGAATGCATGAGGAGTCCAAGCAGCTTCTAGATATTTGATATTCGTTTCAGCTGTCCCGCCCCCTTCCTATACAAACCCATTATAACTTCAACTCCATTTTCACCATGATAGATTCATCAAAAACACCTGACCTTTTTTTCTTCTTCTGATGACTGATACTGTGCTTCTAATGCAGTATGTGAGGGGGCCATGTTGTTTTTTTCAATTTCTGTTTTCATTATTATTAATATTTTTTATAATATATTTTTTTATTTGGAAAGAGCAGTACATTACAGATAGCATTTTCACATACGACACACGAGTAATTCCCAAGATTTTTTTTTTTCACCCCTCTTCCCTCCCTCATCCCCCCTCCCTGTGGCTCCATCTCCAATGTCTCTGTATAGTCCTTTTTCTTTTAGAAGAGCTACATATATATAAGACTTAAACAGGGACAAACAGGACAATATCACTTCGGATTGTACATTTCAGGAGGACAAAAAGAAAAGAGTGGGCAGAAAAAGACAGACAAAAAAAACAACTTCATAATCTTTTTATAATTATTTTGGAAAAGAAGCTCTTCCACGAGGAGGTCGGAGGGGACTAAAACAGTAAGTGCGTCACGCCTCCCCATGACACCACAGCGGGAAAGGGCAAATGTTGCGGCCAACGGGTCCATCATTTGACGTCTCCTCGCGCTAATGAGGGATTACAATGTAAACTACCCAGGTAAAGTAATGCGAAGCAGGCAGCTGGTGATAATGACTGTCATAATTTCTTGTTTCTGCAGCTGTAAAGCGTAGAAAACAGAGAGAAAAAATAAACTGCCATGGCTCACTGGGTGTGTATACTGTATAGTGATACTGGAGACAAACAATAGTTCCATGTCACAGAGGGGTCAAAGTTGAACGAAAGTTGCTCAATATGGTAGAAACAGGTCAACAATACAAATGACACTACTTTTGTGGATTAACTATTTAATATTCACCAAAACAGAACTCCCACCACGGGACTCAGGCAATCAATTAATACCTATACAACTGCTATATTAATGTATTTCCTTCTCTGGCAAGTGTATTTCCTACAGCTTTAAGTTAGGGTGACCAGATGTCCCCCTTTGCGTGGGACAGTCCCTCATTGCCAGGACTTTTCAGGCGTCCCACAAATTGAGACCATGTCCCACATTGTGACTGGCAGGCCTCACTGCTGAAATGCCTAGTTAGTTAATAGTTGGCTCTCTTGCCTCTTTCCTGCAAGATGTGTTATTATTATGTCTGTTAAAATAACATGAGAAATATCCCCTAGGCTATGGTACCAAGTCGGCCATACCACCCATTACCAAAATTTGCATTTAAAACAAAACGAGAGACATCAGTTTGGATCTGATTCTGGTCACTAAAAAGGTCTTTCCTGTTGTTCTGTAGCTGCTGTCTATGAGGTCTATAGTGGCTCTGCAGTGCAGGGTGACAGGTTTGAACTGCATGGCCAAATTGTGTCTTTTTATAGACGGAGCTTGAAACAGAACCTGTATTCTCAGTTGAGATTCTGGTTGGTTTACATTACAGGTCAGGTCAGTGGTCAGGCTGCATTCAGGTGTTAAAACACCAACATAAGTCAGAAGTCCATGAGCCAGAGCTCCAAATGTGGGCTATGATGACCTAATCTGGGTTCCCAGGAGTTTTTGAGACGAGATTACCAAATGAGTAGGCAAAGCCATAGAATAGAATAGAAAGTCAGGCCTAAATGGGTTAATATAGTTTAAACTGTTTCAAGTAAAGTAGGAGGAGTTTTTTGATTTTTGCATGTTATTTTCACCTAGGTGAATTGGATGGCACATTTTAAGAAATTATCACCATGAAACTTTTCTGAAATTGTACATTTAAATATGCAAATTAGGCATTATAGAAAACATGCCAGATTTTGCATAACTTTCCAGAATCAAAATCGGAAAAATGTGATATAGTCAGAGGCAACCTTCTTATTTAATCTTGTCTAACCCTACACAAAGGTTTTAAGTAATAAGTCGCTAACCCCGTCCCGTCCCCCCTGTCCCACACAAGTGATATTTCTGTCCTCAAATGAACACTTTGGATCTAGTCACCCTACTTTAAGTCCAAAAATCTGAACTAACCCTTTTAATACACGTTTGAAGGACCATGATAAGTCTTTTCATGTTTTGTTAAAAGCAGCATGTGTCATGAAACCTTTAAAGGTGTCTCACTCCTAACCGAAGCTGCTTGTTATTCAGCATCATGAACCCACCCCACTGAAATGAGGCGAGTCACAAAGCATGGGGGGGCACACACCCATTTGGAAAGGTCTTAAGGTCTTAAGGCCTATCAGGAAAACAATGAGCCTTTGCAACGCATGCTTGGATAGAAACGACTCTTGACCCCTTAGCAGAGAAAAACCACAGTGCTTAGCATATTGTTTTGGGGGGTTTTATGGGCTAGCATTTGGCAGAAGCTTTCTTGCCGGTCAATGCGTCTTTGGGAGAATGAGGGCGACGCGGCCCCATAAGCTGCTTTTGTTTTAAAATCTATAGCAATGAATCACCTTACCTGACGTCATTTTTTACAGCTTTTGGCACGCTCCTCCTTCTGTCGGGTCCATAAACACGTCGACGCAGATTGCCTTTTACATTTTATATGGAAGCAAGTGCGATCAGTTTGTACTTTACGCAGTCCTTAAAAGTGTCAGCAACGTTTTTTATTTGTTAACCGAGGACCAAAGCGATCCGCCGCACCCTTCATCAAGCGCCCCAAAATGCAGAACAAATGCTTATATATCAATCATTTAGAATGAGCCAGCAGCTGCATATATTTGACATACCGGTATCTCACCCAGCTGACGATATAGAAGCTCTCTCGCTGTTTTATTTTTATTTTATTTAGCGGACCATATGGAACGGCTCCAGCAATATTATGCTAAGACATTAAGACCTGGAACGCGACTGTGTCACCTTATATCTTTTACTGACTTTGACCGTTTTTTTTTGAGTGCCGCACTACGGGCTTGTAGATCTGCATTTTTTTGTATTGTATTGTGCAAATCTTTGAAAATATTATATTATTTCACACTGATTTTTTTTTACTTAAATATTTGCTATTTACATATTTTCCGATGGGGGCCAAATACAGATAATGCTGGGGGTCCTTGGCATGAAGAAGTTTGAGCACCATTGATACGTTTTTCAGAAAACTGTCAGGATCTAGAAGACATTTTATGGAATCTGGTCCTCAAGGGCTTAATGTGCTAAGTTATGTTCGACAGGGTATTTTCTTCCCTTCCAGAGCCTTATCTTGAAATCTATCTTGCTTTTTGCTTTGACCGCATGCAGCTATATTCCTTCATGTTCTTTACTTTTCATTTACCATCTCTCTCTCTCTCTCTCTCTCTCTCCCTCTCCCTCTCCCTCTCCCTCTCCCTCTCCCTCTCCCTCTCCCTCTCTCTCTCTCTCTCTCTCTCTCTCTCTCTCTCTCTCTCTCTCTCTCTCTCTCTCTCTCTCTCTCTCTCTCTCTCTCTCTCTCTCTCTCTCTCTCTCTCTCTCTTACTTTGAACAGTGTTGTGTTTGATGTGCCAACAGAGCCAGCTCCTGCCAGGCTTTCTGCTGCTATACTCACTTCTCCAAATCCTTTAGTCTTTTGTGTAATGAATGAGAAATCCTGTACTCTTAAACCATGCGTGACTTTGTTATAGCTTAAACACTGGGTATAGATGAATACCCCCCTTCCACGTCGTCAGCTATCTCACCTCAAGAGGACTTCTGCAGTGTTTGATAGTGCTTTAATTCAAGTGTGGGGGCATCGTGGGGGGATTTATGAGGTGCTGTACAAGGCTGGGCAATTAGCCGAAAACAATGTTGAAAGTTCTGACATTTACTGTGGAACCAATAAACCGACTTCATCTTGCTCGTGTAGTTTAATATTGATCAATCAAGTATAGGTACTGTAGGTTATATACTGTGTGTGTGTGTGTGTGTGTGTGTGTGTGTGTGTGTGTGTGTGTGTGTGTGTGTGTGTGTGTGTGTGTGTGTGTGTGTGTGTGTGTGTGTGTGTGTGTGTGTGTGTGTGTGTGTGTGTGTGTGTGTGTGTGTGTGTGTGTGTGTGTGTGTGTCTACACTAATGTTCATGATAAAATGGCACAATATGTTTTCTACTCAGTCTGTGTCTGTGTCTCATATGAGGGCTGTGGGCAGCTGCAGAAACCCTTCCAGAAAACAGAAAAACAAAACTAATTGCCAAAAGCCTGAGTGAACAAATGTCTCTTCAGTGCAGACTTGAAAGAGTCCAATGTATGAGTCTGGCGAATCTCCAAGGGGAGAGAGTTCCAGAGGGCAGGGGATGCCACATAGAAAGCTCTATCGCTGAGGTTCCGCTTTTTTGCGTGACGGATGGTGAGGAGCTCCATGTCCTGAGGACCTCAGGTCTCTCAGATACTGTGAGGCAAGGGCATGGAGGGATTTGTAGGGACATCGATGGGGAATCCTAGCTATTAGAAACGGCAGGCTTTCTATTCCTGAAAAGTTGCAATGTGATAATGGAAGCCATCGTTCTCACGATAATACAAATCTAAATATATATAGTTTTGAAATTGCCTAGCGATGATGTCACTGGTGAACGTGTTTCTGAACTGCCCACAGCCATCCTATATGAGACACAGCCGGAGTAGAAAAAATTTGTGCTGTTTTAAAGTCTATTCTAAAGGGAAACATGGAACAACAATCACCTAGCACATTGCCTTAATTTTACCAAGACAAAGTTGGTCTTTGCCAGCCCTATTTTCCAATCTCATAAAATTAAGTCTGCTACGTTATTTCACCAATACAACTTTTAAAATAAAATTTAATTCTGCTTAATTTAATAATACAGACATTTCCATCAACTCTTATTACATCACACCCACACTAATGATCAACACTGATACTCTGCTACTCTCCCTCCCCCTGGCCAGCCAGGGCGCCTGATGGGGGGGGGAAAGGAACTGGTTGGAATAACGTGTTCCTTCCACGCGCTACGTCCAACCAGGGAAACTCCCCCCCTGTCAGGTGTAAAGGAGCGACTTGGACACTCATGCATGAAGGAAGCATGAGTTCAAGTTCGTTGCTCTCCCCAGGTTGGCGGAGGGTGTGTAGAGCCCAGGATCACATTAGATAATTGACACAGGGGTGAAAAATGGGTTACAAAATCGTGGGATGAAAAATATAAAAAAAAACTAATAACAATGCAACTCTGAAAGTGAACCAGAGGCTGACTCACTAGGCTAATCGCTACAGGTGTACTGTATATTAATTTATTAATCACTCAGAAGTTAACTTTTCCAGCTTTTCGAGCTGAGGAGTCTGCAATAAACTTCAGATGTCAAGAGTAAGTAGCAAGTGTTGAAGCACACAGCTCCACAGACGTACATAAGAACTCACTCTCCAAACACTGCATGGTGTGTGGTGTTGAACAAGTATATACTGAATTAAATCCTCAAATATTCAGAAGTACAAATTGCAAAGTACATTTTATTTTTGTATATCAATACAGTACATTGCTGTCAAAAGTTAGCATGAAAAAGTAAAATTTATAAAATAAAACCAGCTTGGTAGATCAGCTATTTTCAATAGGGCTAATTCATCATGTATTTTTGGAGGTTTGGGTCCAAAAGAGTCCCTTAGAAATGGAGAAGTGGAGTCAAAACAATATTTATATTTGAAATGTAACAATATGTGTCTAATAATAAAATAACAAAAAATAACAAAAGTAAAATGGTTTTGCTTAAAGGTATATTCAGTGATTTCACTTAATTCAAATATCACTTATTTTTTTGTTTTGTTGTGATAATCCTCCCTACTATAGAGTGTGCTGGCCATATAAGGAGTTCCTCCCTGTCCCCAGTTAACCCCTGGGGGTCAAAAAAACCTTAGGTTTCGTTTTTGACTCTCTATCCTGATTGGACGAAAGGCTGGGTCCCACAGCCAAAAACGAAACCTAAGGTTTTTTGAGTGAAATCACTGAATATACCTTTAAGTCCAGTACTCAATGAAATGAGCAAACCACTCGACTCAATTGTCTCTATATGAGTACTTTCATTAGGTTTACGATGCTTTAATTGTCAGTAGTAGGACATCGCAATGATGATCTGCAGAAAAACAATTTATAAAATGAGTAAAAGAACAAAAAGATCTCTTTGATCTCCACCCAGCTCTTACTGTAACTGCATGCAGGTTGTTTCCGTACGGTACTGTACATCTGTTTACGTTTTCATACAGTAGCTTCATCTCAGTTAGCAAGCATCGTTCAGAGGTTCTGCCTAAAACTCTTTATCTGGGGGTGGATGGGTGCCACCCTTGGCTTTGGAGATTTGTGTGTGTGTGTGTGTGTGTGTGTGTGTGTGTGTGTGTGTGTGTGTGTGTGTGTGTGTGTGTGTGTGTGTGTGTGTGTGTGTGTGTGTGTGTGTGTGTGTGTGTGTGTGTGTGTGTGTGTGTGTGTGTGTGTGTGTGTGTGTGTGTGGGGGGGGGGTTATAAATGTTTCAGGTTTGAGGGAAAGGATCATTTTCATGGCTATTAAATCATTGTGAATGATTCAGTTTGTGTTCTTGGCTAGGATTAATAATTTTGGGTTAGGTTTTAGGGGGAATGACTTAGTTCTTTGGTATTAAAGGGATAGTTCAGATTTTAAGTTGTATGAAATACTTGCCATTAATATAGTGGTTGCAACTGTATTAATTTGATTGCCCGAGTCCCGTGGTGGGAGTTCTGCTCTGGTTTTGGTGAAATATCAAGTAGTTCCGGTCATTTTGTGGGGGGCACTGGGGGCCACGCAGTAAAAGTAATTTAATCCACAAAACTAACGTCATTTGTTTTGTTGAACTATTTCTAAAATATTAGTGCAACTTTCATTCTTTTTTTACCCTTCTATCACACAGAACTATGTTTTTTATGTCCATATCACTACGCCCACAAAATAGTTCCATGTGATAGAGGGGTCAAAGTTGAACGAAAGTCGTGCTAATATTTTAGAAATAGGTCAACAAAACAAATGACGTTAGTTTTGTGGATTCATTTACCTCTACTGCGTGGCCCCCAGTGCCCCCCACAAAATGACCGGAACTACTTGATATTTCACCAAAACCAGAGCAGAACTCCCACCAGTGGACTCGGGCAATCAATTAATACAGTTGCAACCACAATATTAATGGCAAGTATTTCATACAACTTAAGTTAAAAAAATCTGAACTATCCCTTTAAGGCTATGTGTGTGTGTGTGTGTGTGTGTGTGCGTGTGCGTGTGCGTGTGTGCGTGCGCTTGCATGCGTTATGTAAAGTAATTCCCCAGATAATTTGCCAGATAAAAAGCCCCGTGCATGTGAGAGCACAGACGAGGTTCCCATTGTTCAGTATGATTGTGTATCTATATATAAATGATAATAGATTGCCGTCCAGTAGCTTATTTTATGATTGCCAAGTAAACTGAATCCACTCTCTGCCTCCTGAGACATTTGACCTTCCGCTCTGCTCAGCGTCTGCTTAACTTCCTGCCTCATTAAATGCAGTAAACAAAAATGCATAATCATTGACCTGAACGCAGTGAGCGGTCATGAAATTAGTTGTGGAAAAAGTATTGGCAGGCATCATAATATATACTGTATATAGGCTATTTACCTCAAATTGTCGCACGTTTTTAATTTATTTCAAATTTTCTGCACCAGCAGATCCAGCCTCATCAGTACATCGGTACTAGACTGTATTGAACGTAAAAAGAAGAAGAAGAATCAGACCCGTCTGAAGTGAGTGGTACTGTACTGTACTGTACTGTACTGTACTGTACTGTACTGTACTGTACTGTACTGTACTGTACTGTACTGTACTGTACTGTACTGTACTGTACTGTACTGTACTGTACTGTACTGTACTGTACTGTACTGTACAAGCCCTCCCTTGCCGGTGTGTGTCTGTGTGTTAGGCTGTGCAACAGTGACACTTGGTGGTGAACAAACGCTATACCGCTATTTTTGTACTTGGACAGACAGACCCATGCAGCGACAGACATAGACCCAGGGGCCAGGGACACACATAGCTGTCTATAGGAGTGGTTGCACCACTCAAAAAAGAGAGAGAGAGTTAGAAAAGTTAGAGAGTTAGAAAATGCGAGGTGAATGCTTGTCAAACCTTTTTGATAGGGCTTAAAGGGCACAGGGAATGAATAATATGTTTTATACGTGGTCATCATAGGGCATAGCTAACAATAGATGCCAAAACAATGGGAACATTTCATTTTTGTGTATCTTTGTGGGGCGCTAGCCCCTCATATTCAGCTATTAGTGTAGATTTCCGTCTTACATACAAACATTACATTCCCATTGACAATGAATGGAGAATTTACGTCATGGTAAAGCAAATGAAGTGATTTTACATCAAAAGTCATAAAAATCTGATTTTAATTACTTCCTTTGAACGAAACGTGCTACGTGATGAATAAAAAATGAATCTTTATTTCATTCACGTTCATGTTTGATTCCCATCGCTGAACGTTCTTCCAAACAAGCTGTCGAATAATAGTAGCGTGGAGTAAAAACCACAAGTACCTCTGAGATCTAGTGAAGTATATAGTTACAGTATTAAAACAAAAATACTAGTAATACTAGTAAAATAGAAGTACCTCAAAATTAAAAGTAAGTGGTGCATTTACTTCCGTAAATGTAGCACTGCATGAACCGGCCAGCAGACCGCCTTTCTCTAGGTCGTCCTCAGTCGAGCCCTCCGTCGTCGCTTCCAGTCATCCCGGTTCTCCACACATCTGGCCAGCTCGTTGGTGCTTTGCGCTCCTCCTGAGTACATCCACATTATGTCAATGTTGGACGTCCTCGTGACCGGTGCCCGTGTGTTGGATCCCACAGCACCAGTCTGCTGGCTGGCAGCTCCTGGTGTCTTGGCAGTGTCCTGCTATAGTCTCATTCTCCTGGCTGCTATTTCCTGGCTCACCCTTGGCATTGAATCATAGTACTGCACGCTGCATTCTGGTGTAGCATCCCGTCTAGAGGCATTCACTGCCGTATAGGAGAACAGACTCTATACTGCCTTTGGTCAAATCATCCTCTGAGTTCAGGACGGTTTAACCATAGGAGATTCTACTTCATTTCCATCCTTTAAGTTCACGCTAAAAAAATGGTTACATAATTGAAAACCAAACCTGTGACCAAGCATATAGTCTTAATAGTCTATAGTAGTGCACCTTGACAGTGGATCCTTGAAAGCAATACTGCACTTTATGCACAATTACTTTATTTAGAATTCTGTATTGCCCTAGAAAATGGCTGCTAAACCATATAGATGCACTTCATACCTTGTACTTTCGTTTCGTATGCATGTTTTTATGCTTTGTCCTCATAGTGTAATGTGCTTCACTGGCTGCCTGTTCCATTTTTTATGTTTCGTTGTGTGGCAGACTCGTATGGATATGAAGAATCAACTGACTGAGAGAAACACTAATGTTACCGCTGCCGATTAGTTACACTTTCGCT
>NC_139715.1:26700429-26765429 GCF_964188405.1 Protomyctophum parallelum | reverse complement strand
ACACACACACACGCGCGTGCACACTGATGTACAGTTGTCCTTCTCGCCATGCGTTGCGGCAGCCGTCACCGTGTGACAGTGACAGTGGCGTTCCGTCCTCCACACCCCCCCCCCCCCACCCCCCCCAAAAACACATCCTGTTCTGACCCCCTGAGGGGGAGGGGGGGGGACGACGACGATGACTCCCCCTCCGCCATGTGTTTTATGACCGCAGGCCCTCTGATGAAGGGCATTACTCCACGGATTATGGACACCCCTCCATTACTCAGCGCCTGTCAGGAGAAAGAGAGAGAGAGTGTCTGTGTCTTTTCTTTCTAAATCTTTTTTTTCACAGGCTCTTCTTTGTGTCCGTCCATGTGCGGTTGCGCACTGTGCCTCCGTTTGTGCCCCGTGAATGGGCGAGCGCAGGGCGGGCGCGAGGTGGTGGTGGAGAAGGGGGGAGGAGGAGGAGGAGGTTTAGTCTTTCAGGGATACCTAAATGGCGCAGTGCGGTACGACAGGACAGGACAGGCGATGGAGGGGTGTGGGGGGGGGGGGTGGGTTGGGAGGCAGCTGTAATTGAAGTGGAAATGAGGAAGAGACTCACTAGAGGTCCCAGCTGGTGTCCTCACGGGACAGAATCTTTTTAGAGGTTAAAAGAGAGATGCATGTCTGCTGCCACGCCTCTCGCGCCTCGCCGGGTTCTGGTCCACAGCGTCGCCGCTTCACCTCCACGAAATCAACGACGCGGGACTAAAGGCAAAGGCACCCTAATACGCATTAGGAATGCATCCGCATCCGTGTCACTTTTTTAGCTTTTAACAACTTTAAAGGGGAACACCACTCCTTTTCAACATTGAACGATGTCATTAATATACCTCTCTGTTTTGCGTAGAACTGAAGGTGTAAACCGTAGTGGTTCTAAAGATAGATACATTATGACTTGGACCCCTTTCATAGAGTTTGTAGAAAGTATACCTTTCACTTAAACCCATATTCCCTTGTACAATCTGATACCTCACACTAAACCTGACATTGGGCGACCTCTGGTTGGAGGCCCTCAGTAAGTAGACAGTTGGATATAGAGGAATTTACTATTTAACTGAATGATGGATACAATGTATGTAACCTAGATACCATACCCTGATGGAAAATGCTGTTTATTTTATTTTATTATTATTATTTATTTTTTCTTCTTACTATGTTCATTAGTACTTTCAAAACTAGTTTACTAATTACTTTTACTGTCTTGTACTGTCTGTCTTTGTTTTATTTGTCTTGTTCTGACCTTGATTGGGGGGGAGGGGGGGATATTTACATGTTGGATACAACAAAATGTACACATATGTTTTTTTCATTTATTCATCAATAAAAATCTAAATAAAGTGTTAAAAAAAAGAACTGAAGGTGTAGAACTTGATCGGTGATCGGTGATCGGTGACATGACGTGGGTGTACACTTTGTCCCGCCGATGGCAAAGGGCTGATCACATTTTAGTCTTCAGTTTGGACTGTTTGGAACGACCCCCCCCCCCCCCCCCCAACCCTCACGCCTGAGCTCCTGCTCATATTGGGTTCAAGGTGTGCGATGATGGAAGGGCCATGCAGGTCAAGCAGGCCCTTCAAACGTAATCAATACTTTATCGATTACTTTTAAATGCGCACGTCTTGATCCATCCAGCCCTTTCAAACATCAGGCACATATTTTAACCCTATAGTGGCTATATCGATAGAAATCCTGCCGTCAGAGACCTAAGAGTTGCTGTTACTGACAGTTTGTACTGACAGTTCACCCAAAAAGCTAAATGCTAAAAAAACACAAATGACAGACAGAATCTCATATAGAATCTCACCTAATCAGGAGTAAAGGATAAAAACCAAAGCAATAACTTAATGTGAGGATGTGCTGCACAATTAACCTACCGTATGCAATCTCATTTTGTGAAGCATTGTGAACTTTCGTGCAGCACTACTCTACAAGAGAGAGACTTTAAGAGTTATGTCTTTTTAAAGCTATACATTAGTTTTGAACATAGTCATTTTCAGCAACTACAGACTAAAGACAATACATATTTTCATGGACAAAATGAGAATCGTGTGTGAATCGTGATCTAAATTATTGCAATGGAGGTAGCATCGAGATTCACATTTGTGCAAGAAAACATGCAGTACTAATGTGAGATCTAAAAGATTTAAAACCAGAGATGCTATAAGATATGCAGATATATTCCCTCTTTCAGAAAGACGTTTGTTTCATACAGGGTGTCTGAAGGCCTATCCATACTCCAACTTTAGGTGATAAGGTGACCACCGAAAACGTACCCACCAAAACTCACTCTCTGTTTCTACTAACCACCGTTTCGGTTGTCGATCACCTCTTCACCGAAAACTGGACTACCCATTCTGACCTGAGATCAGATTCATACAAGGTTTTCCACTGGACACACACTGGTCTGATGAACCCATTCTGACCTGAGATCAGATTCTAAAAAAATTCAGTCGTTCTTCGGTTTTTCAAAAAATAGCAGACCTACAAGCCACCGAGTGGCGCGATATGAGCTTGTAGATCTGCTATTTTTCAATAGCTAAAGCATAACATGATGCTAACACCAAAATGGGTGCCCGGTCAGAATGGGTTAACACAATCATTACCGGGATTCCTTCAAAATAGGAGCTCTGGGGTGCTGGAAAGACATGGCCACTTTTACTCTGAAGTTCTGAAACCCCCCCCCCCCCTTCAGTAACACACATTATTGCGTGTGCTTTTCAAAACCATACTTTATCATCTTTCATCTTGTCTTGTTGTTGTCATAATTGCCTTTTAGTTGATGCTATGAATAAACCAAACCATCGCTTTGGGTTTCTAAAATAATGAAATCCACATTTGATCAACATAGGTAAAAAGGGGGGGGGGGGTGGCTAGTGTGTGGTGTGAAATGTGAGCTTTAGTCATATTCCATCATATTCAAGTGCTTTTGGAGAGAAATGATAGTCCCTTTCAGTAGTAGAGCACTGTAGAGGGGAGCTGTGTGTGTCTGTGACTGTGCCCAGGTGATGATGGTCGTTGATGCTCATCAAGGAAGGCAATTATGTTTCTGCACTGTCAAAAGTAATGCTACTTCTTTTGCAATGTAGTTAAATAAAAAAATATCAGGGGGGGGGAAGATAAATTATATAAAATTTAAAAAAAAATAGTATTTTTTTTTTAATATCGTGAAAATTGTATCGTGAACCTCATATCGCGATACGAATCGTATCGGGGGGGGTGGAACGCGTGTGTCCAATTCGTAGTCGGTGGGACGAATGGTTCTCGAGTGCCGTGCATTTCAGCATTTCGTTAACTTAGCATTTCACAGTGTAAATTGAAGCCCCGAGAGAAAAATGTTATCAAATGTCGGTTCGTGGCCTAATGCATATTACAACACTGTCCCCCACCCTCGCCCCATATTCTTCCAAACTGTGATATCAATCAAGAAAACAACATAAAGGGACCTGCCAGCTCTCATTTACTATAATAATTAACAGGAGAGGGAGAAAATTACTATAGATGGTAATCCACAACACTGTATAGCTGTATAACGGTACAATGTTGAGGGAGCTGGTGACAGCTTTATAAGGTTGGAGCAGGTCGTGCTGAGAGGGAAGAGAAACATGTTGAATTGTTAACCCATTCTGAACGGGCACCCATTTTGGTGTCAGCGTCATGTCATGCTTTAGCTATTTAAAAATAGCAGATCTACAAGCTCATATCGCGCCACCGAGTGGCGCGATACGAGCTTGTAGGTCTGCTATTTTTGAAAAAAATCGAAGAACGACTGACATTTTTTTAGAATCTGATCTCAGGTCAGAATGGGTTAATCAGACCAGTGTGTGTCCCAGTGGAAACCTCCGTATGAATCTGATCTCAGGTCAGAATGTGTTAAAGATAATTGCGGCAGCCGTGCAGAGAGATGTGCGAGTTCAGTGACTTGCATTAATTATGTTACGCATGTGGGTGTGTGCACTCACCGCGATAATGGAAAAATGATGTGAAAGGTGTGTGTGTGTGTTTGGGGGGGGGGGGGGGGTGGGGTTGATGCAGGTCTTTCAGCTTTTAACCCGTTCTGACCTGAGATCAGATTCATACGAGGTTTCCGCCGGACACACACTGGTCTGATGAACCCATTCTGACCTGAGATCAGATTCTAAAAATGTCAGTCGTTCTTCGATTTTTCAAAAAATAGCAGACCTACCGTACAAGCTCGTATCGCGCCACTCGGTGGCGCGATATGAGCTTGTAGATCTGCTATTTTTCAATAGCTAAAACACGACATGATGCCAACACCAAAATGGGTGCCGGTCAGAATGGGTTAATGTTATAGCGGCTGTAAAATCCATAGATGGTAATGTAAAACACACGTGATCTACAAGCTCACAAAGTGTCATGGTAAAGATTTGTATACCTCTGGAAGTATTTCTGCATGGCAGTAGTAATAAAAAAAAAGGTAAATGGTGCATTTATATAGCGCCTTTATCCAAGGCGCTTTAAATAGATTGTGCATTACATTTACCCATTCATACACCGATGGCGCCGGAAACCATGTAAGGCAAGTCCAGCACATCAGGTGCAATTTGGGGGTTCAGTATCTTGCTTAAAAGACCACTTCACCGCTTTTCAACCTATCTTCATATAATAGGTCCTCACTAATAATCATGAAATAATGGCGCAATTATTTTCTACTCGGTCTGTGTCTCATAGGAGGGCTGCGGGCAGTTTAGAAACCGTCTTCCAGTGACATCATCGATGGGGAATACAAGCTAATAAAAACTGCAGGCTCTCTAGTCCTGAAAAGTTGCAATGCGAACATGGAAGCCATCGTTCTCCCGATAATGAAAATCTAAACATTTTTGTAAAAAAAAGCTTGTTTAAAAAATAATCTGCCTAATGATGATGTCACTGGAAGACGGTTTCTAAACTGCCCACAGCCCTCCTATGAGACACAGACTGAGTAGAAAAAAATCGTGCCATTTTATCATGATTATTAGTGAGGACCTATTATATGAAGATATGTTGAAAAGTGGTGAAGTGGTCCTTTAACCCATTCTGACCGGGCACCCATTTTGGTGTCAGCATCATGTTATGCTTTAGCTATTGAAAAATAGCAGATCTACAAGCTCATATCGCGCCACCGAGTGGCGCGATACGAGCTTGTAGGTCTGCTATTTTTTGAAAAATCGAAGAACGACTGACATTTTTAGAATCTGATCTCAGGTCAGAATGGGTTCATCAGACCAGTGTGTGTCCGGCGGAAACCTCGTTATGAATCTGATCTCAGGTCAGAATGGGTTAAGGACACTTCGACTAATCAACGTGTTACCATCCAGCCACTCTATGCCCCTGAGCCACCACCGCCCCACAATTGAGTATGTTTCCCAGCACTGCTCTCAGTTGGAAGAACACCACATGATGGTCCGTTTATCTTGCGGTTTTCACAGAGTGGTTGTTTCTCTGCCCTTCTGTTGCCTTTTGCCTCTTTTCTCTGGTAGAGAAACGCAGCCCAGCTCAGTGAGCAAAACGATTGATTGATTGATTGAAACATGTATTAACAGTTTGTAGAATTTACAGTACATTTTAAGCACAAACTCAATACAAAGACTGTCAACTGTGAGTGGACGACCCAATTAAGCATTACACTTGTTTACAACAGGGTCCACATTGTTCAATTCATCAAAACATTTAAAGACATACAAATAGACATTTCTATGTAGCTAAAGAACAGAACAGGAATTCATCATATAGGAAGCAAAAAAGGGAAAAGATACAATATACAGTGAGGGAAAATGGGGTGGGGGGGTGGGGGGGATTCAGATTCTACAGAGGCCAGTTTTGAATTGCAGCCATCCGTAGGTGCCCTTTGAGAGCGGTTTTGAAGGAGTCAAGGGATTCACATGTCTTAATGACTGTTGGTAGGGCGTTCCACATTTTGGTGGCATAGAAGCGAAAATAATTTAGTCCCTTGTTTGTGCCGAATCTGGGTTGTACATGGTTTGTACAAACGCTGTTTCAAACGTGTTGTTTAGGAGCCAGCTCGGCTAGCAAAGCAAACCCCCCCCCCCCCCCCCACTAAACCAAACGCTCTATCAATTTATTTCTTCCTTTCTTTCTTTTGCCAGGTCTTGAATAAATCTATATCTCTGCCGCGCTCTATCTGTGCTACTGTATAGCTCTCTTGATGTGATTGAAACGTTTTGCTTTTCAAAGAGCGTTATTGGCGTGCTGCAGTTCAGCGTTGCTATGAGGCAGAAAGGAGACCTCCCACCGTCTCTTTGTAGGCATCCATGGTCTTCAGGTCCATGACTCAATACCCCCGGTACTCGCTAATCTGCTTCTTTAAAAGAAGGAATAATGGCCCAGGCCGTAGCGTAACGGTCTGGGCACCGGACTGGTAATCCAGTCGCAGTGTGCCGCGGGTTCGACTCCCGGACCCGACACGGCCTTTACCGCATGTCATCCCCCCATCTCTCTCCCGTTTCCTGTCAGCCTACTGTCTGTCCCTTGACTCCCTTCAAAAATCAATAAAAGGCGTAAGCCGCAAAAAAAAATATCTTAAAAAAAAAAGAAAAAATGAATAATAATTGCCATGTCGGCCTCTGCCTCACTTACTTCCTCATTTCTTTCCTTTCTTTGCTCACTGTTGAAGGTTTGTTGACGACTGTTCGCCGCTTCACCTCCCAATGTATGAATGAATGAACCATTGTAAAGCGCTTTGAGCACTTGGAAGCGCTATAAAATGTAATTCATTATTTAATGTATTAAAGGTATATTCAGTGATTTCACTTAATTCAAATATCACTTATTTTTTTGTTTTGTTGTGATAATCCTCCCTACTATAGAGTGTGCTGGCCATATAAGGAGTTCCTCCCTGTCCCCAGTTAACCCCTGGGGGTCAAAAAACCTTAGGTTTCGTTTTTGACTCTCTATCCTGATTGGACGAAAGGCTGGGTCCCACAGCCAAAAACGAACCTAAGCTTTTTTTATTATCACAACAAAACAAAAAAATAAGTGATATTTGAATTAAGTGAAATCACTGAATATACCTTTAATGAACTGGTTGGTGTGGCCACATAAAAACATAATTTTAACTTGAACAAAATAAATCACGGCAAAATAAATAGTCAGAAGCCCTTGGAAAACTTTTAATTGGTTCAATTTTATTTATTTTTAAGAAAAAAAGAATTGACACCCAAAGTATTGCAACATAAAAAGTTGAAATTATGGAAATACAAGATTTAGGGCCAACAGTGACGAAAATACAGACCTGATTTCAGAGATGTGCCCCCATTTGTGATGTTGTGCCGTGCATATAGAACAACAAGGAAAGATAAAGTTTGCCTCGTATTCGCTTTGCAAGAAACCTTTTTGTTTTGTAAATCCTGGGTGCTGGCCAGCAGACACTGTTTCCTCCTGTCTCTATAACAGCATCTTATCCGCATAAGTTATTATCGCAGAGAATTGCCACCTTGCAAAAAAAGTCAGATTTACAGTCAACTTGGAGGCATGTGTCTGCCCCAAAGGCTGTTGTTTTATTTGAACGATAACAAAAAAGCAAACATTGAACTTTAACAAATTGAATATGTAGATTAGAGTGAAAGGTCCTTATGCAGCTAAATGGAATATGTAAACATCAACCCATTTAGAAGGTAATATATATTTTTTTTATAGACAGATAAAACTAAATCAGAAAAAATATCTAATGTGTTGAGAGAGAGAGAGAGAGAGAGAGAGAGCGCATAAAGCCTTGGTTAATGCAAATTGAAATAACATAATGCAGTGTCGTGGTGAACAGTGACAGTGAGAGCTCAGGCGAGCCATGTTTGCTTTTCAACCATTTAAATTTCAAGGACCCCCAGTTTGATTCAACTCAGTGTTAATTTACCTCCGCCAAACATATCAAGAACCACGTACTGCCCATAGACTGTAAAAAAAAATATTGACAAAGCGTTCTCCGGGTCTGATATGGACATCTTTCTAGATCCGTTTGGGCCCAGCTGGCCTAGACAACGAGGCGGGACTTCTCCCCTTCTTCTTCGTTGGTTTTTATTTTGCCTCGAGTGGTGGGGGGGGGGGGGGTGTGGTCCCGATCATAGACTGCAACGCTAGCCACGCCCCTCAGAACATACTCGACTTTATGGTAATGTTTTTAATAAATGGGACCATAATTTTCCAAAAAGTAATATTATGACATGAGAAATGACACTTTAAACTAGTGACTGGAAGCAGAAAGTATTCATGTTTATTAAGGTAATACAGTCTAGGTGAAGTTGACAGCGCCACAACAGGCCATTATATGAACTTTCAGGAAGTCAGGATTTCCTACTGGCTTCAGACACTATACAGCACCGAAGTCTGATGTCAATATCGGTAGAGGGCGCAAATCCACAGGTTCATGTACCTTTTATTTGCATTATAATCCCCATAGGGGGATTTTAGATCGCCTCATATAAGAACTGTGTTTGAAAAATGTCATCACGGCCGCTTCACTCATATGGATATGAAGAATCAACTGACTGAGAGAAAATGCTAATGTTACTGCTGAATTAGTTAAATTTTCGCTAGAAGCAGACTGTATCATATATGAGTGACTGACTGTTGCAAACGATACAGAGACACCTCCCTGATAATAACACAGAGACAGCTTGTTTATTTTTGGACCACCACGCTTATAGTAGACGATATTAAGATCACCCCATGTTATTCTCCATAGAGAAATTACTTCCGTGAACCAGGGGAATCAAAGGGATGAGCGAGTTACGTCAGGACTTCGGTGCTCTATTGGCTTCACTGTTATAGTGTGGTACGATGTGTATTTCCGTAGGATTGTTTTGCTAAAAGTGATTTTTTTGCTTTTTTGGCTTTCATAGGGACCAAACTGTCAGAAAATGATGGGGTTCAAATTTACCCGACCCCCACCCCTTATTTGGGGGGTCATATCTTTTGGGACCTCCCATAATAGTATGCCAGACAATTAATGTCCGATTTTCATAATATTAGGGTTGTTTTATAGGTTTTTAAATATTCTGAGTTGATTTCTTACACTTTGAAAGTAGCCAGAATAATCTTTTCTGACTTTTGGTTGGGGTCTTTCTTCACCCGGGGCCCCCCGGACTAATCTCAGTACTCATTACATTCCTCGCTCTGCTCCTGTTCCAGAACAATGTCAAATTAGATAATAATTTAAGCATTAAAAGTTTTTGTAGCTTGGCACTGATTACAAAAATGAGTAGTAGTTAATACCAGGGGTCTTCCACAGGGGGTCCGGGACAATTTTTGCCCCTATTCTTGCACCCATATATGTGATTTGCAAGTATTTCAAATAGTATTAGAATATCTTGCGTTTATGTAAAGTACTTTGATAGTTTATTAGTATTCTACCATTATTGTTGACACTGCAGGGAATAAAGGTATTGCAACTTCTCACTTTGGGCACGCAGAACGTGTCCATTTATTTCACACACTGCACTCACACTAACACACACACACACACACACACACACACACACACACACACCTATCCTCTTAAAGAGCCCATGGTAAATTATGCCTACAATACATTATTTGTAGGATCTATTCATCTTCGTCATCATCATCTTGAATGTCCTCCCTGATAGTGTTGACACAGTCTCCACCATAGCATTTGCAGAGAGGAGTGCAAGGCAGGTTATTGTTTGAGCAGCTGCACCGTCCCTTGCAACCTGCTTTGCAACCACATTTGATGAGCTCAAGTACTGCCTTTGGAGCAGGGAGGGCAAGACACCTGACTGTTACATACCCTCCACTATCTGAATTCCATCCATTTTGTTCGATTGGTGGAAGCTCAGGGCAATTTGCCAGGTATGAATGACTTATCCCGCATTGAGAACTTATAGGCCCAGAGGTCAGTCCGGGAGGTCCCAGGTGAGGAAGCACCCCTACCAAAAGTCAAAAAAGATTCTTCTGACCACTTTAAAAGTTTAAGAAATCAACTCAGAATGTTTTAAAACATACAAAACAATTCTAATATTATGAAAATCAGACATTAACTGGCTGGCATACTGTTCTGGGAGGTCCCAAATATATGACCCCCCCCAGAAACGGGGTGGGGGTCGGGAAAATTTGAACCCCATCATTTTCTCATAGTTTGGACTCTATAGAACCAAGATCTGCAAAAAAATCAATTTTAGCACAAAAATCCTACAGGAGCTGTTTTTTTGACGCATCGTACCACACTATTACTGCCATATACGGCTTGATCAGTGTTTTCCATAGCCAGAAGCCGAGTGTGTGTGTGTGTGTGTGTGTGTGTGGGGGGGGGGGGGGGGGGGGGGGGGGGGAGGGCTCTTTCACGCATGCACGAGCAGCATACATTTAAAATGTACTACTACTGTACCGTACGCGTGGTGGAGATACACTTAAAATGTACTACTACTACAATATGGGACTCGCTTTTGCGCCGTCACAAATCGTCGCGCGAGCCGTAGATGCGAAAGTGCCGGTGATGATGCTCTAATTGGTGAGACACTCGCGGATGCTTTCATCATTCGCCCTCGCAGGAGCTGTTGGTAACATAAAAGTGTGGGATGGAGCTGCACCCACTCACTCGTGCACGTACGCACGCGCGCACCCACCCACACATGCACACACGCACACGCACACACACACACACGCACGTACGCACGCATGCACGCACGCGCACACACACGCACGCACACACACACGCACAAGGCACAGACAGCACGCATACACACACAAAATGCTTCCACCTCACCCTTTGTTATTCTCACAGGCTGTTGCAGAAGTGCATGCCATGCAAAAATACTAACCACACAACAAACGAAAAATGCAAGTAGTAACCTAAGTTACATTCACAGTTCACAAATGCCTGCACGCACACACACACACACACACACACACACACACGCACACGCACAATGCACGCCACAGGCTCGCTCTTGGAAATGTGCAATCACTGCTCTCTCAGAACAAAAGCATGCTCCCACGCATGTTACACAGAGACGATACCTCTGCATCCGTGCGGGCTGAATGTCTGAACCATCCTGTCTGACTGTCTATTTCCTTTCATCCATTTCCATTTTAATGGGGGTTCTTCTGAGCAGCAGCGGGGACGGTAACAGCAGGGACCTTCGATCTTGATCACGGGAGCACAAAGGAGGTCACAGAATAGAGCGTTCATTATCTCTCCTCTTTGCTCCCCGTCCGGGAGAAGTCACAGGGACTTCTTTGTGTTAAATAACCGAACAAAACGCCAAAGAAATCATTTGTTCTCTTTTGCACGCTCGGTATATACACGCATTTCTTTCAAGTCAGTCACATCTTAAAACTGTTCAAAAATGTGTCTGTAGTTGGCCCCCCTGCTTTATCCGTCTGCACACCGTCTCTTTTGCAAAAATCGACACGAGCACAACACAACGGGTCACTTTGCGTAGCATTGTGAGCTTCTATAGTTTGGCTATACTTTTGTCGAACATCAGCCTAGTTTTATGAATGAACGCTATACTAATGTGAGGTGGAAATGCTAGGGTTCATGTGGGCAGCTGTGGCTCAGGAGGTAGAGCAGGTCGTCCAATGATCCCTGGGTCGGCGGTTCGAATCCCGGTGTGGTATATTAAAATACCATACAGGAGATAAAATGTGAGACGGCGGACAGCAGACGAGATGATGTTCCATGATGTTTATTTCAGCAACGAACACAGCATAGCAGAGCATTATGCATAGGCTCACACAGGAGCCAGCCCCGACTGACCAAGTTACATTCAAAGTATAGGTATTAAGTAGGCTACAGGTTCACAGACAGAGGTGAGAATGTAGCCGTGTTCACTGTTTCTCTATTGTATAGAATTATGGATTCCCAGAAACCACACCGGCTCCTTTTTTATTTATTTATTTAACCTTTATTTAACCAGTAAAATCACATTGAGACTGTGTCTCTGTCCACATGTCGAAGTGTCCTTGGGCAAGACACTGAACCCCACATTGCCTCCAATGAGTCGGTCGGTGTGAGCTCGCCACCATTGGCGTGTGAACGTGGGAAGTGAGGACGCCGGGGTCGACTGTTCGCCGCTTCACCTCCCAATGTATGAATGAATGAACCACTGTAAAGCGCTTTGAGCACTTGGAAAAGCACTATAAAAATGCAATTCAATATGTGGTTGATACTCAGGTTCTTCCCATTCTCCGTTGTGTGTGGATGCTTCCTCCTCGCCCCGTACGTTGACTCCCGCTGACTAACATTCTTCTGGAGTCGTAAAGGAAACATAATCCTTCCTGTTGCGCGTAAAGGGGGGGCATTTATTTATGAACTCTGAACGAGCCTATGAGCATTACTCACAAACCGCCCGCCTGAGCTTGTGGAAGCTGGAGAGCTGCAGATGTGCCATTACAGCTCTTCACGCTTTCCTCATCTTTTCCCGTCCCGAAGATTTTTTGAAAATGTTTCCCCTGCAGGCTGTATTTCACTGATTGTAGCCTAATGCTAATTCTACTGCTTTGTTACTGAAAAGAAGTGTCCAGTAGTAGAGGAACTCTATCTATTCAGGGATTTCTGAATAGCATTAACATAAATAACACCTTGGCAAATGCCCGCCTTTCTCACTGACAATGTTCTGTTTCTGACTAATTGACTATGCACTGAACTGCCAATGAAATTCTCAAACAGAAAACACATTCGGCGATGACTTTTTATTTATCTATTTCTTTACACAGGCCTGCAGTAAAACATTTTGTTTAGACGGCTGATGGGAAATAATTGCAGAGCGTAGTAATCATGTGTAATTTGCATCTGGAATGACATTTTTTTTGCTGCAGCAACGAATAATTTCAGTGGAAATGGGCTATTCCGCGCACACACACACACACACACACACACACACACACAGGTGCATGTGTTTATATCAGCGATCTGACAGGCGGACAGACAGACACACGAACACTTTGATGACGTTCTCTGGATTGCCAGCTGTGTCACCCCGATGTGGCACCGCGCGTCTCCCGGCCCCTCCGATATTCCCTTTGATGTTGGGTAATACGCCGAATCACGTCGAAACACTGTTCAAAGACGAGTGTTCAAAGGCGAGCGGCACATCCTTCCTCCGTGCCCACACACCTCCGCCGCTAATGAGCCACGCAGCCTCCAAACATTTCCTCCACTCTGTTTGTTTCCCTGCGTCGACCCCTGACTCTCGTAGATGTCGGGAACGAGAAAGCCACAGTATGACCTCACCTGAAAGAGCAGTCAGTGGTGGAAAGTAACTATAAGTGCATTTACTTAGGTAGTGTACTTAAAACCCATTCTGACCTGAGATCAGATTCATACGAGGTTTCCACTGGACACACGCTGGTCTGACGAACCCATTCTGACCTGAGATCAGATTCTAAAAAATGTCAGTCCCTCTTCGATTTTTCTAAAAATAGCAGACCTACAAGCTCGTATCGCGCCACTCGGTGGCGCGATATGAGCTTGTAGATCTGCTATGGGTGCCCGGTCAAAATGGGTTAACTACAATTTTGAGTTGTAATTGACTTGAGTATGTCCGATTTCCAGTACAATTTACAATTTAGGCACTTAATCCAGAGCGATTTACAGTAAACAAGAACAGAAACATGGTAATACATCAAATACCATAGAAATAGTCATAGTCAAGCTATAAGAACAGTGGAAATTCCACTGTGGAATATCTATATAATGAAACAGTGCTATGCCTACATACAATGTTATCTAAATTACAGTACATAAGTTGAGCCTTTGCATATTGGCCTGTAAGGTCGTCGAGGCTAGGGCTACGGGCATCAAGGCCCCGCCAAAATACATTTTAGTCGACTAAAGTACGTTTTACATTCCAGACAAAGTATTTCTATGTTGCAGTCTTTATACCTTTTACTTAAGTAAAACATTTGAGTACTTTTCCAACCACTGCATATTGTGTACGCACAATGTGTACTGCACAGCACTTTGTGACGCATGTGCACTTCTGATGGCCATTTGCGGAGCGTTTTGAGTAAACAGCTGTGCCCTCGGAAAGATAAATGACTCCCGAGTGGTTTGACACCAGACTTGCAGACTTTGCACGAATGGAAATCCATCAGTGACGCAGAGCGCACATGGAGGTCGTTCAAAAAGAATCAAGACGCTAAATTTCACTTAAGGCATTTGCAACCACCGGGGCTTTACCGGCGTTTTATTTTAAGTAAGGATGGCCACTCCACCTAGAACAGTTTCACATCTGGGGCGGCATCTGTTCAAAATGGTGAGCTATATAGTGCCAAAGACACAGCTCTTTAACCCATTCTGAACGGGCACCCATTTTGGTGTCGGCATCATGTTATGCTTTAGCTATTGAAAAATAGCAGATCTACAAGCTCATATCGCGCCACCGAGTGGCGCGATACGAGCTTGTAGGTCTGCTATTTTTGAAAAATCAAAAAAAACGACTGACATTTTTAGAATCTGATCTCAGGTCAGAATGGGTTCATCAGACCAGTGTGTGTCCAGTGGAAAACCTCGTATGAATCTGATCTCAGGTCAGAATGGGTTAAATGCACATTTTACACCCTCTCAGGAAACAACGCTGGAGGAAACACTTAACCTATTGAACGGAATGCCCGCTCCAATTAGGAGATAAATCAAAATTATTTTTTACAATGTGGCACCAAAATGTGTCAGTGTCTGTTCTTCCTTAAAACCCATTCTGGGCGGGAACCCCTTTTGGTGTTTTACCTCCCCCCCCCGGGAACCCTTTACTGTACAGTAAAGTATTCAAAAATGTAAAAAAAAAAAAATGTGATGCTGCTATATAAATATTTGAAGTTTTTCAGAAAACTTAGGTCAGGATTTAGAGGCGTTTTTAGAATCGGCCTCAGGCCTAAATGGGTTAAAGAGTACCGTCTCTCACGAGTCGGCAGCCTCTACAATGTCGCACCCAAAAACAACGGCTATTACTTTTTTTTAAATATATTTTTTATCCCACGATTTTGTAACCCATTCTTCACCCCTGTGTCAATCATCTAATGTGATCCTGGGCTCTACACACCCTCCACCAACCTAGTCCCCATATATGGGGGACATGGGGAGAGCAACGGACTTGAACTCATGTCTGACCAGGATTACTGCATGTTTTTTGTGAGGGTACCGAGGAGAACATGCAAACTCCACACAGAAAGGCCCTTTCAACGGCTATTACTGATGCAGCACTTGCCATTGTTGCAGTTGGCACTGCATTGTAAATAATTGGCCATTAGCCTGGGTGGACAAAAAAAAAAACATCATTCAAATCTCACACTTCATGTTTCTGTTTTCATGGGCGCATGTGAAATTGTGCGTGTGTGTTCGTGTGTGTGTTTAAAGCAGACTGACGTTGCTGTACGACCCAGCCATTACTACGCAGCAGGCTTCCGAGGGGAGCTTTTGGAACCCCCCCCCCTGAGTCTCCCAGGATATCGAGCTCATTACAGAACCTCAGTTCACATCATCTCGGCCTTGATGATTTCCCTGTGACGGCGGCACGGCAAGGCTCCTGGCAAAACGTCCAAGGATGGCATGCACGGATCTGAAAGTCGTCGGAGCGAATCTCATTAGGAGCGTGTGTGTGTGTGTGTGTAGAGTCATGATAAGCCAACGTTTTGATCACGCAATATAGCAAATGCAATGAGTTGGTGAGGAAAGTATAGGCAGCCGGAGCGGATGTTCTCCCTCTTGTAAACGGCGTGCTGTCTTTTTTACTTACTACAAACGCAGTGTTGCAATAGAGAGCTATAACCGTCATGATCCCTGATATATACTCTTAATACCAGATGTACAAGCTCTGCTGTTTTCATCCAGGAGATGTGGTACTGTACAGTATATAGGGGGGGGGGGGGGGGGAATTGACCAAACTTGACCAAACAAACAAGAGGAGGGGACCAAGTTAGTGCTGCACGATTCTTGCTCAAATGTAAATCTAGATTTTCCTCCACAAGAATTCCATAAAATATGTTATTGTCTTTAGTATGTAGTTGCCGAACATCACTGCATTCAAAATGTGGCACCTGGAGCCGACTATACTGTGGCTTTAAACCACTTTAAACATCAAAGTGCTTGACTTAAACCTCTTAACGTCTCTCTCTTGTAATCCTGGTCTATAAACTACCTCCCCCTGGCCCTTCCGGGGCGCCTGATGGAGGGGAAAGGGAACTGGTCGGAATAACGTGTTCCTCCCACGCACTACATCCGGCCGGGGAAACTCTCCCCAGCTTGGACTCCTCATGCATGGAAGGAAGCATGAGGTCAGTTTGCTGCCCCCCCCAGAGGAAGTGTAGCGCCCCGGGATTACATTAGATAGTTGACATTGGGCGAAAAGATGAGATTGCATACTGTAGGTGTCTGAATGTAGATCAGGGGTCTGCAACCTTTTTGAAACAAAGTGCCATGTTTTTAGTTTCTAGATAGTCAGTGTGTCACTTTAATGACACCACAACATGTTTTGATTGTCCACGATTATAACCTTTTCCCTTTTTAAATATTCTTTCACATTGTTATAATGATCATTAGACTTATTAGATCATAGGCCTCCTATCTCCCTCCCCAGTCAGAGTTCAGAGTTTTAATGAATGTTGAATGATGTGCAGGATGTAATTTACATATACACATATGAGTGAATTCATTTATTTGACATTTTTTTAATTGTTTATTTACCGGTAATTGTTTTTATTTCCATGCCAGTGTGCCAGTGATCACCGTCCTTTGTGCCAAGGTTGGCACCAGTGCCAAAGGTTGCCTACCCCTGATGTAGATCACGATCTTTTTTCGGTTAATCATGCAGCACTAGACCAAGTAGAGACCCCTGCGGGGGACTGCCTGACCTGGGCGTGAAATTACATAAATCTGTAATATTTAAATGCTCTGCAGACTATATGTAACGGTTATTATCGGATTGATCCGAGCAAGAGTCTTCTTGTTAAGTAAATACCTAGGGCCCCATTCACTAAGCTGTTTACACGTTAATAGTCTGATTAATTTGTAATTTCTTATTTTCTTTTGCCAGTGAATTTTGCTGCATCCGAGCACGGATGCAGACTTCCATGGGACCAAAGCTTGCTGTATACATCAGAATGCCTTATTCTAGAAGTTTGGTCAATTCCTTGACACCTTGAATTGTGCCCAATCAATGCGTGTCAGTGACTGTATTTCTGAAGTTCAGATAACTGAGACTGAAACCGACAGCAACAAAATGACATTGACTTCATGTGAACAGCTTTAACTGGAATATCATCCTCTGAATGAAGGACAATAATATGTAATTGCGTGCTTGTATAGACAATAATGCTGGGCTAATGCTGGTGCTTGGCCTATTAGATTGTGTGCAGCCTTGAGCTCATGGCCTGCCCACCGTTCTTAAAGTAGCATTCTGACAGCGATAATGAGCCAGCTAGTACCTGCCAGCTCTATAGCTCACTAATGGGTTCATGCAACCTAAAGTCCTCGAAGCTCACACACAGGCAGACAGCTGTATATATCTCACATAGCGCAGCTTCGTCTGATATGAAACACAAGCCCTGTACTGTACAGCACTAGTAGTCGCTGTCCCTGTCGACCTCTGAGATGCACTGATGGATAGCAGCCACAGTATGTGCTGCTGTTCTGTCACTCAGAACAACAGAGAACACGATAATCATTGTGTGTGTGTGTGTGTGTGTGTGTGTGTGTGTGTGTGTGTGTGTGTGTGTGTGTGTGTGTGTGTGTGTGTGTGTGTGTGTGTGTGTGTGTGTGTGTGTGTGTGTGTGTGTGTGTGTGTGTGTGTGTGTGTGTGTGTGTGTGTGTGTGTGTGTGTGTGTGTGTGTGTGTGTGTGTGTGTGTTCGTCTGCCTTCGTCTGCCTTCACAATTGCCCAAGGCAGATTAAGTCTGGCACCTCTCAATTGTTGGAGGACTTCACGGCCGAAGCGGTGACGAGCCAACCAGATTCGTCTGGAACATTGCAGAAAAAAAATGTAATACTACGAGACTAATATTCACGCAGTGATATTTGCTACACGAGGCTATTGTTGTCCAGTTCACATGTTCCTCATCTCAGTCGGCTGGACGAGTGAGCGGGCGGCAGTTTGGTCCTTCCATTTTCTGTTCCAAAGGCTTTTCGACTCTTAGGGCTCTATTGTATCCTATGCTATACCCGCCAGCATTAACCACAATCCGTGAATTTAGGAGCTTCCACTATGCGTAAACCGTATTTTACGGCCACACTACCCTACAGTATATACATTATGCCGACACCTTGATTTGCGGGTGGAGGTGTTGACTACAGACACACCTCCACATTGCAAGATATGTAGTACTGCAAGATAGCAAATGTTATTTGCTATCTTGCATCAACAGGTTTAGGACAGCGGAAATCTACCCGACGAAATCTAGCCTCCTCAATCCACCCATAATGCAAATTCCGTCTGATAAAAAGAATGTTATGCCTCGACGCACAATGTTGCAGAACATTCACAACTCAGGTCTCGTTCTGTCTTAATTCTCCACACATCTCTGTGATTGTAATTTTACTATAATCAACAGTGTTAATTCCTTGTGTGCATTGTTGTGAATGATCTGCATGCTGTCTGACTGGCAGCCTCTGGTGGACATTTCCCCATTCCCTGCAAACAACAATCACACATGTGTTTGCCATCACACCACTCAACTCACTAGCCAATCACAGTCTAGGTGTGCCACATATAACCAGCAACTCACCCCACACTCCTCACTCAGTCCCCAGCCTTCACACAGGCAACAAGCAGCACCTGCAGACCTCACTGAGTCTACCCACTACTCCAGCCATGCGTACTTGACCAAAAAACCTGACCTTGTTGATAATATACCTTGGTGTCACATACTCTCTCTGACCGGGGATACTTGGGTGGTCAGCTCATAGCCCACAAACCCAACCAGCAGAATATTTATTACCATTGTGTTTATATAATTGTCTATTCAAAGAAGTTATTTGATTTGTGCCGTTCATTCCATTCGCTTGTTCGTTCAGTTTCATCCATCCATTGCGCAGCAACCATATACAATTTTAAAAATATTTTTGAGCGAGTTATGGCTAAATGAAATGTGTTCTTGGCTTAATTGTTCAATTAATCAAAACATTTAGAGACGTACAAATAGACACTTCTATATATTCAAAGAACAGAACAGGAATTCATCATAAAGGAGATAAAAAGGGAAAAGAAACATATACAGTGAGGGGAATAAGGGGTTGGTGGTGGGGATTCAGATTTTACGGGGGCCAGTTTCGAATTGCAGCCGTCCATAGGTGCCCTTTGAGAGCGGTTTTGAAGGAGTCAAGGGATTCACATGTCTTAACGACTGTTAGTAGGGCGTTCCAAATTTTGGTGGCATTGGAGCAAAAAAAAAATTGTCCCTTGTTTGTGCCAAATCTGGGTTGTACATGGTCCGTTGCACTCCCTCTGGTGTTGTGGGTGTGGACTTCGTTAACATTAAGGAAGTATCTAGACAGGTACATGGGTATCTTGGTGGTGTATCGAATCTTGTGGACCAGACCCATTGCAAGATGCTGTACTCTGTCGTCGACCTGAAGCCATTCCAGCCGGCAGCATAAAGTCCCTGCTTTGAGAGTGAGACTGTGTTGGTCGGAGTTGATGATAGACGAGCTACTGGAGACGTATCAAAAGCAGCAACGTGTCACTCTTCCATGGGCCAAACCATATACCTATGTAACGGGTAGCGTAGGTGTTTTAAGGATTTAGGCTGTGGCACAAGATAGGGCTCTTAGACTCTTGTCTTGTAGTCTCGCGTGGTCAGACTGTTGCCCCTTGCTATTTCGCTTCCGTCATACAGTTGAAGCTCTGGTCATGAGCAAAGCCATAAACCTCCTCCCCTCTTCCATTTCATCTTTATAATCGTGCAAATGTATCCTAATATAAATTGGAATCATCTAAGCATACAGTATTATATATACGTATAGCCTATAGCTTGCTGCTTAGCAGAAATGGAAATAAAATAATAAAATGTAAAGATATTTTTAAATATATTTTCGTGAACGGAAATGGCAGCTTCCTTGCTCGGGAGGTGTAGTTCCAGACTCTGTATAGCAGTGGTTCCCAAAGTGGGGTCCGGGGACCCCCAGGGGTACCTGAGGATCATTAACCTGGAATGAGTGGGGAGGTATAACATTGTAGCTTTGTCTGTTTTTGTCTTTTTTCCTCCTTGTTTCTCGTTGTCCGTTTTCTGTTTTTGTTTGTTTAATTTTCTTTTCTTCTTCTATAAATGTCATTTGTTTGTTTTGTTTATATGTTGATTGGTATGCATATCTTCAATAGTATTTTGGAATACGTTGAGATAAGGATAGGCACTAATAAGCTTTAAGCTTCTGCCTATGCCTTTTCCATCACCTAAAAAAGAAAAAGTAAACTGTTTTTGTGTAATGTCTCCCCCCTGAAAAGATCGAAATAAACTATTCATTCATTCATTCCAGGGGGTCCCCAGCTAAATGATAGTTTGAAACCAAATGGACAATTATGGGTCTGTAACTCAGAGAGTGTACAAATGGAACGGGTCCATTTGGTTCCATTTGTACACTCTCAGAGTTAAAATAACATTGATTTTACAATATAAATTGGGGGTCCCAGAGATAGAAATGCCATTAAATGGGGGTCAACTCAGTAGACTAATGCATGTCAAACTGGGGGGTCCTTGAAATTAAACGGGTTGAGAATCACGTAAAAATCTTCTCTTATGGGGGTCCCTGGCATGTCTTTTCAAATGGGGGTCTGTGGGCTAATTAGTGTCAATTTGGGGGTCCTCTGAGATTGTGGAATAGTTGGCTATGCGACACTACTTGTCTTGGTGTCACGGCTAGCATGCCAGTTAATTTGCACGGCTGTTTGAAATGTCCAGATATCTGAGATATCAAACTGGACACATCCCCTCCATGGTAGCCTGGTTAATAAACCAGACCGAATCAGCCGTTGGCAAAAAAAATTGCCTACCGGCGGATTTCGGTCTGGAGAGGCTCAATTTTACGCCCATTTCCTACACACGAGAATGTGTGCGCCCAATAGGGACACGGTATACAATATGGGCGGGCTTTGGTACAGTGACCTTCAATGCTTGAGACCTTTGACTGACAGTAGCTCTGACCAATTGCGTCAAAGAGAAAATGTTTCCCTGGAAATGAAATCCAAGCTGAGCCTCCCCAGACTAATATCCCGCGGATCCGTGCGATATTAGTCTGGTTTATTAACCAGGCTACCTCCACGGTCCCATTTTGTGGGACAGGATCTGTCAAAGGAGGACGATGGAGGCTCAGTGAGAAGTGTCCACCGACGCCATCAAAAGACGAGGATATGTTTCCTCCTGCCATTAAATCGAACTGCACAGAGTTGAGCAGCTTTGATGGCCTGTGTTAATTGCTCCCACATTAGACAGCATAATTACCACTGTGGTTGCAGCTTGCAAGGATAATGTGTTGTGCATTGTGAGTATGTCACAGTGTTGGGTCAGCCACTTCGAAAGCGTATAGCTTGTAAAGCTACAAATAGCTCACCATGGAAGTAGCTTGATCAAGCTACAGTTATGGTCCTGGAGAAATGTAACTTGAAAAGCTATACAGCTACATAGAAAAAGTAGCTCAGCTACTTGGAGATACTTTTGTTTTTTCAGTGTTACATTAAGAATGTGCATGTGGTGTAGGCTATATGAAACAAAAATATCCTACAAATATGCCTCTCTCAACTGAGTTTTTCTTTTTTTTAAAGGAACAAAAAAGAGGATCTGTTTAGGATACTGTTACATGATTGACATTTGATCGTGATCAATCTTAACACAGATATCTTAACTGTTAAAAAAGAAAAAAGACTGGTCTCTTGTATAGTGATAGCTACTAAACTGTTATGACATTTGATCGTCAATCTTAACTTATTAACTGTGAAACAAATGGGCCTATATATTTGTTTAGCTGCCAGGGCAGAATTGCTTTTTTCACGAGCAGTCTCTCAAAGTTCTCAGATAAGCGGTTCTGTTTGGCACTGAAAATATCATTGCCAACGTTGAAAAGCTGCTCAGATGTGGTACACCAGGGTTGTACTTTATAAAGACCTCTCTCATTATATATATATATTTTATATAAATTATAATAGCTCAGCTACTGCAAGTTACAGCAAATATGTAGCTAAACTACATACAGTAGCTCAGCTACATGTACCTGTAGCTTAATCTGCCCAACACTGAATTATGTATTCATCTTTAAGACCCAAATCTTAACGGCACAGGAAGATTGCGTGCGGCCCAAGCGTGCTATGACACTCGATTGCTAATTACTTCCGATGAGAAATAGGGTCAATGCAAATTAGCAAGACATAATATATGACTCTTCTGACAGGGAATGCCATTCATTTTATTAATAATGCATTGAGGAAAAGTGCTACAGTACTCTGCCTAATGTATCTGTGGCCCATCATGATCATAAAATATTGTTATATATAAGTTGTTTTCATTGTTTTGAACAAGGTTGTAGGTATTGTATTGTTTGTTCCAAGCGAAAGTGATATGGTCTGATGTCAGCTGAGTATTATTTATTCACCTGTGATAATCTGTTCGTTATAATTATCACATTTTGTGAATGGAGCCTCATTTTGTAACTTCATCATTAATCACAATGTTTTTGTTCCTTGAGGTTTTGCCTTATAGATGGGAATGTGGCTTTTTTACTGTGTGTTTCCTTAATGTTTAGTCGTGTAACTTCAGCCTGTCACAAAATATGTAAACGTTTCAAAATAATCCTGACATTTTTAGCTTGCTGCCCTTGGACTTTTGGAATATTGCTGATTGGCCCCTGATCCATCTTAAGTTGAGTAGCCCTGAACTAGAGGGAGTGTAGATATATTACATTAGCAGTTTTATAAAGCTTAGATTCAATGAAAACACTCCACTTCATGTCTATAGATGTAAGACTGCCATCACTGAGCTTCTAGGGAGCGACGATAATGCATAATAAAATATGACTACATTAACATGACTTAAACTAGTATAAATGTTATGGATATCCTCATGAATTATGAATTCCTTCAGTCCATTTGTCCAATTACTTATTGGCATTCTGTGTTTTTCACTTAGTCTCCTGAGTTAATTAGAAAGTAAAAGCTTTCCTCCTCCTCCTCCCCTCACGTTTTATAAATTCTTCATGGGAGGGGGGTTTATCAGATGCGGAAGCCTGGGGAGGATTTCACGCATGAATTATCCTACACTGATGGTGATAAAAAGAAGAGAGAGTGAATTCACGAAGAAAGTGCAGGAGGAGGAAGACATGGACGTAGTATTTAATCGAAAGAGTAACACACAGAGAGAGAGAGAGAGAGGAAAACAGAGGACTGTTGGGGAACAAGAGAAGCAGACTGCAACAATCATGTATCACACCGTGTCTTCTAAATGCTGTCCGCCAGGTGTGCCATGTAAGTGTGACATGATGCTGGGAGCCTTGGATCGGTGCTGGTAACCCATAACGCAACCTGACACCCAAGGCTAATTTCCTACATGGGTGATCGACGGTGTTGTACGAGAAAAGCGACACATTCTTTTTTTCTTTTCTTTTTTTTCTTTCAGTTGAGACTCAGCGTTTTAGCAGCCATTTAATGAAGTAGGAAATCAGCCCTTAAGGTGTGTCTCCGTGAAGCGAGGAGCGATAACCGTTGGAAAACGAAAAACGAGACACAAACAGCCGATGGGGAGGTCTGGTCTGCCTGGCATCGCAGCTCGTTTTGGCACCGACGGCAAGCCCGCGGCTTTCCAGTGGCTGCTGGGCTGGCTCTTGCTGCTGTTTTGGTGGCATCCATGGCTGTCGCTGTGAGGCTGATCACCTTGTGCTTTCACAGACCGCTCTGTCTCTCTTATAGGAGCTGAGTGGAAAAACTGGAAGCATTTTTGAAACTGCTAAATCAAATTGGAATACAGCCTAAACAGAACTATAGGCCACATGACGCCACATGTTTACAAAGTCAAAGTGGGGGGGCTGTGAAAAAGAGGGGAAAAATCATAAGAAAAAGCAATTTCAGTTTGAATACAATTAACACAATCTATGCCAGGTTCGAGAATTCTCGTATATCGGCTTTGCCATGAAGACGAGAATTCTCGTCTTTTATTGATTTCTATTTGCATGTTAAAACAATTCCCCTCTGAGGCTCTGAGTCTGAACCTCGCCGGCGTCATCAGCGCATCTGCGTTAAATCTTTCTTAATTGAGCGTGTGACGCAGGCGTGCACAGTGCGCACACACAGAATTATAGGATCTACAAGCTCAAGTTTGTAGAGCGGCTATTTTGGGTGTGCGGTACCGCCGCCGCGCAACGAAGTCAAAGTATAGGCACAATCGAAACTAAAATGAGAGCATGCAGAGATGCTGAGTGAAGTGAACATTCGGAAAAACAGATAGGCGGCGGCCTATGTCATGTCACGTAAGTGTTAGGCTTAAGTTTTATGTTTATCTCTCTCTCTCTCGCATTATGCGTGCGATGCGAAACATAATATTAATAGCGTTTGTTTTTTTGAGTGGTGCAACCACTCCTACAACCAGCAATGTCCATGTACCTGTGTACCTGTGTACCTGTATGTTTTCATGAGCACGAGTATGTGACTTATTAATACCAGTAGGGGGCGCCAGAAACGGAGAGAGGGGTAGTGCTGTGCCTGCTAATGAGAGAGAGAAAGAGAGAGAGAGAGAGAGGAGGGGGGGGGGGGGGGGGTTAGAGGGGAGTTGCACCACTCGGTTCACACAGGTGTGATTTTTCTTTTTTCAGGCCGCGGGGCGGGCGGGTTGTAGATTGTATTGTTTTGCGGGGCAGGTTGTCTGGCTCCTGTGGCGGGGCGGGCGGGTTGGAGATTGTATTGTTTTGCGGGGCAGGTTGTCTGGCTCCTGTGGCGGGGCGGGCGGGTTGTAGATTGTATTGTTTTGCGGGGCAGGTTGTCTGGCTCCTGTGGCGGGGCGGGCGGGTTGTAGATTATATTGTTTTGCGGGGCAGGTTGTCTGGCTCCTGTGGCGGGGCGGGCGGGTTGTAGATTGTATTGTTTTGCGGGGCAGGTTGTCTGGCTCCTGTGGCGGGACGGGCGGGTTCTAAAAGCCGGCCCGCGCAACACTAATACGCACACGATCTTTAGCTTTGTTTTTCTCTGAATTGAGGCTCAGATGGGGTGATATGACTGAGGTCATAATAGAGTGAAACAAGCAGTTATGTTGGCGTGAAAAGTTCCTATTGTTAGTTTGTCAACTCAAAGCTTCCCAGGACGTATACTGTACTTATACTCTATCTGAACCCAACACCGGAGTAGCTCCTGTGTGTATTAGCTGAACCTAACCTACCTATTAGATTAGGTTTCCAAACCTACCTAAATAATGGTAAGAGAGGCCCAGGCCGTAGCGTAACGGTCTGGGCACCAGACTGGTGATCCAGTCGCGGTGTGCCGCGGGTTCGACTCCCGGACCCGACACGGCCTTTACCGCATGTCATCCCCCATCTCTCTCCCGTTTCCTGTCAGCCTACTTTCTATCCCTTAAAAAATCAATAAAGGCGTAAGCCGCAAAAAAATATCTAAAAAAAAAAAAAAAAATGGTAAGAGATCGAAGTGAATGTCTACGTTTTCTGTAACTTATTCTCGCTGTTATGTGTGTGTGTGTGACTTACCTTGCTTGAGTGTCTGCCTGCCTGCCTGGCCATATTTTATTATGATACATTAGTAAAAAAGTCTTAAGTTTGGCTCTATAAAGTTCTGTTCAATCAAAAGAAACGACAACGTCAAGGACCCATTACAGAGGTCTCAGTACATGAATAGCCAAAAGTACTACAATCTGAGAACGTGTTAACAGAGCAAAACACAATTAACAAAAGCAACAAAAGCAGGCAAATTGGAACAGAAAAATAAGTGGAATATCGAGGTAATTACATACAGTGATTATATAATAAAACAAACAGTCACCCTCAGACTGAGCTAAAAGGCCCTGCTTCCTCCTTTGTCCTCTTGTCTACATTTTCTGTAATTTATTCTTTTCGTGTGTGACTTACCTTGTGATTCAAAGAATTACAATAGAAGACTTTTCTGTCTTCTATCTTTTTATCTTTTCCTTGAGGGTTTCCATCTTCCTTTACGTGCTCCACCTCGGATTAGAATTAGATTGAGGCATTTAAAAGCTGTTGGTACTTCATACACACTTTAGAAAACCCAGGAGGGATTTAATTCTTACAGACAGAGCACTTGTGTCGTGGTCGTTTCGTTGGTGATAATGAACTCTATATGAAAAAGATATTCCAGCACGCAGCTCCTGAAGTGTTTGCTGTGCTTCTTGATACGTACTGGCTGCTCCTAATCAGAACGGGCTAACTGCTTATATACTCTGAGCGGAATCTAATCTCTTGCCATTAAGTGAGTCCAGGAAAGCTCAGCTCGTTACCTCATATAAGCTCTGACATTGAGGCAGAGCATTCTGACGGACAGGCTGCACCGCTGTTTGTACGACATAGAGGCAGAGCATTCTGACAGACAGGCTGCACCGCTGTTTGTGCGACATTGAGGCAGAGCATTCTGACAGACAGGCTGCACCGCTGTTTGTACGACATTGAGGCAGAGCATTCTGACAGACAGGCTGCACCGCTGTTTGTACGACATTGAGGCAGAGCATTCTGACAGACAGGCTGCACCGCTGTTTGTACGACATAGAGGCAGAGCATTCTGACGGACAGGCTGCACCGCTGTTTGTACGACATAGAGGCAGAGCATTCTGACAGACAGGCTGCACCGCTGTTTGTACGACATAGAGGCAGAGCATTCTGACAGACAGGCCGCACCGCTGTTTGTACGACATAGAGGCAGAGCATTCTGACAGACAGGCCGCACCGCTGTTTGTACGACATAGAGGCAGAGCATTCTGACGGACAGGCTGCACCGCTGTTTGTACGACATAGAGGCAGAGCATTCTGACGGACAGGCTGCACCGCTGTTTGTACGACATAGAGGCAGAGCATTCTGACAGACAGGCTGCACCGCTGTTTGTACGACATTGAGGCAGAGCATTCTGACAGACAGGCTGCACCGCTGTTTGTACGACATAGAGGCAGAGCATTCTGACAGACAGGCCGCACCGCTGTTTGTACGACATAGAGGCAGAGCATTCTGACAGACAGGCCGCACCGCTGTTTGTACGACATAGAGGCAGAGCATTCTGACGGACAGGCTGCACCGCTGTTTGTACGACATTGAGGCAGAGCATTCTGACGGACAGGCTGCACCGCTGTTTGTACGACATTGAGGCAGAGCATTCTGACAGACAGGCTGCACCGCTGTTTGTACGACATTGAGGCAGAGCATTCTGACAGACAGGCTGCACCGCTGTTTGTACGACATAGAGGCAGAGCATTCTGACAGACAGGCTGCACCGCTGTTTGTACGACATTGAGGCAGAGCATTCTGACAGACAGGCCGCACCGCTGTTTGTACGACATTGAGGCAGAGCATTCTGACAGACAGGCTGCACCGCTGTTTGTACGACATAGAGGCAGAGCATTCTGACGGACAGGCTGCACCGCTGTTTGTACGACATAGAGGCAGAGCATTCTGACGGACAGGCTGCACCGCTGTTTGTACGACATAGAGGCAGAGCATTCTGACAGACAGGCTGCACCGCTGTTTGTACGACATAGAGGCAGAGCATTCTGACAGACAGGCTGCACCGCTGTTTGTACGACATTGAGGCAGAGCATTCTGACGGACAGGCTGCACCGCTGTTTGTACGACATAGAGGCAGAGCATTCTGACAGACAGGCTGCACCGCTGTTTGTACGACATTGAGGCAGAGCATTCTGACAGACAGGCTGCACCGCTGTTTGTACGACATTGAGGCAGAGCATTCTGACGGACAGGCTGCACCGCTGTTTGTACGACATTGAGGCAGAGCATTCTGACGGACAGGCTGCACCGCTGTTTGTACGACATTGAGGCAGAGCATTCTGACAGACAGGCTGCACCGCTGTTTGTACGACATAGAGGCAGAGCATTCTGACAGACAGGCTGCACCGCTGTTTGTACGACATTGAGGCAGAGCATTCTGACAGACAGGCCGCACCGCTGTTTGTACGACATTGAGGCAGAGCATTCTGACGGACAGGCTGCACCGCTGTTTGTACGACATAGAGGCAGAGCATTCTGACAGACAGGCTGCACCGCTGTTTGTACGACATTGAGGCAGAGCATTCTGACGGACAGGCTGCACCGCTGTTTGTACGACATTGAGGCAGAGCATTCTGACAGACATGTCTGTCTATGTCGTACAAACAGCGGTGCCGCCTGCAGGCTGCACCGCTGTTTGTACGACATAGAGGCAGAGCATTCTGACGGACAGGCTGCACCGCTGTTTGTACGACATAGAGGCAGAGCATTCTGACAGACAGGCTGCACCGCTGCGGCAGAACGCTGCTGTTCCTGAAGGTTTGGTTGTTTACTGCAGTGGTTCTCAAACGTTTTCATGTCAAGGACCGCCAGTTTGATATACATTTTGAGGCTGGGGAACCCCATGCAATGGCATTTGTATATCTCTGGGACCCCGATTTAGCCTATAGGCCTATTGTAAAAATCAATGTTCATTTAACTCTGAGACTTTACAACTGGAACCAAATGGAGTGGACCCGCTAGGTAGTTACAGACCCACATGAGGGTCCATTTGGTTCCTAACTATATACCATTTAGCTGGGGAGTGGACCTCACTTTGATAACCACTGGTTTGCTGTATGTTGGTATACAGACATTCATACACATCAAACAGTGGAGGGAGGTAATGTTTGAATGGATTCCGTGCTTAAGTGTCATTTGAATCAATCAATCAATCAACCAATTATTTCATTGCATTGTAGGGACTCGAGTGGACTATGTGGGGGAAGAGTCCCGAGTACCTTGGTCCGAAGACCGAATCAAGTCCAAGTCAAATTAACCCATTTAGACCTGAGGCCGATTCTAAAATAATGTCTTCTAAATTTTCAGAAATATACCTATGTTTCTATGTCAGTGGTGCTCAACCTCTTTCATGTCGAGGACCCCCAGAATGATCTGTATTTGGTCGTGGACCCCTATCTGAAAATATGTAAAGCATGAACTGTCTATCGCAAGACTTTGCGGGCTCCATGCAGGATAGACACTAACCCATTCTGACCTGAGATCAGATTCTAAAAACGTCTATTACATCCTGACAGTTTCATTATTAACCCATTCTGACCTGAGATCAGATTCTAAAAGTGTCTTCGATTTTTCAAAAATAGCAGAACTACAAGCTCGTATCGCGCCACTCGGTGGCGCGATATGAGCTTGTAGATCTGCTATTTTTCAATAGCTAAAGCACGACATGATGCTGACACCAAAATTGGTGCCCGGTCAGAATGGGCTAATGGAGGGTGGCGGACTGGTGGTTTTCTAATGATGGCTGGATTCCATGCTTGAGTGTCTGCCTGCCTGGCCATATTTTATTATGATGCATTAGTGAAAGATCTTAAGTTTGGCTCTCATAACCAGGTGCTCGAGGAAAACAACATCCCCCTGTGAGACTTCTGTTATTATTGTTATTTTGCTCACAGCTGGCTAACTTCTATCGAAAGGTGATTTGGAAATGGATTACTGAATGATGCCGTTTATACCTTCTATTGATGTATTTCCGTCTGAACCGTTTTAGAAGTAATGGATTGAGGGCCGTGCGCGCAAATTGGCTCCGTTCACAAATTCAGTCAATTCAATCCGATAATCACTCTAACATTCTGTACAAATGTAAATAGTTTAGTGCATCATTCGTAAGCCTATTGCAGTATACTCCATGTGGATTATGTAAAGTCAGTTTATTTAAACACAGTTATTCTCTGGCAAAAACACTGCCGATGCATCGAGGAAGGTCTTTACAGAAGCAATGTACATTATTGCTTTATTTTATCATCATACAACTGGGTAAACATTTGTTACTTTATGCAATTTTGTCAAGCGAGAGACCAGCCGGGCGAGTCAAATCCCTTGCGACCATACTTAATAATCATTATACCTTCATTAAAATAAAAATGTAGCCTAATCTAATGAAATTTAATAGGCCATCTCCATCTCACTAACAGAATTATTTCTCTCAGTTCTTTGTTCAAAATTAGCTGCAATTTCAGAGATCACAGAGCTGGACTGTATAAACCAAATGATGTCTTAAATACAAACCCAAAACATTCTCCTATCATTATTGTCTACTGCCAAAACTAACATTTGCATGCGTGCCTATAATCCCTTTACTTTGATCTTTCTTCAGAAGCTTCAAACATGTCTCTTTGTAAAAGTACATTTTCTTTTCAAAGCATGTCTTATCTCAGTGCTGTCCTGGAATCAAGACGCTATTATGCTGCTGGCATGGACTAAAGCCTGACTTATACAGTACATTACACATACGTCTGTGTGTGGGGGGGGGGGGGGGGGGGGGGCATCAAACGTGCGTTTGTTCTTGTATGGATTAGCACAGTTGTGATGCTGCACAATAGATACGAACCATACACACACACACACACACACACACACACACACACGCAAATCCGTGATTCTCAGCAGACCAATGCAGCCGCAGACATGAAATGATGAGAGGATTTACACGCAACAGGAGATACTGAGCGTATGATGTTGGCTCACGTCACTCAGTTCTCTCCATCCACCGCCGACAGATTAGAGACAGACGACTCTGTTAACCCATTCTGACCTGAGATCAGATTCATACGAGGTGTCCGCTGGACACACACTGGTCTGATTATCCCATTCTGACCTGAGATCAGATTCTAAAAAATGTCAGTCGTTCTTTGATTTTTCAAAAAATAGCAGACCTACAAGCTCGTAGCGCGCCACTCGGTGGCGCGCTATGAGCTTGTAGATCTGCTATTTTTAAATAGCTAAAGCATAACATGATGCTAACACCAAAATGGGTGCGCGCCCAGAATGGGTTAACTGTAAGTGTTTGGAGCTTATACTGACACTATCGTATACGGGCCATACATACCGTGACGAGGCTGATGCACGGCAGCTGTGTTGTTGTTGTTGTTGTGGATAATTGTCTCCTTGAATGATCGCGTTAATAATATGAAGAGTTTCCCAGCTATCTAGGAATCACTTGTCACATTCTTGTTTGTCATTCTCCCTGTCTTCACACTGCGTTCACTCTCTCTCTCTCTCTCTCTCTCTCTCTCTCTCTCTCTCTCTCTCTCTCTCTCTCTCTCACTCAGCTAACCATAAATGTGAACCTTGCCCTGAGAAGATAAATCTCGCCCAAATAGGGTCTCCCAGCATACATACATGCCCAATAAAGTATTTTCAGACACTAAAACCTCACCAGTCCCATGATGCCAAACCTCCATGGTAGCGGCATCAGGTTTAAAGAGATTGCAGAGCTCTTAAACTCCCGGCAGTAAATTGTGACAGTAAGCGAGAACACCCAACATGCTCTCTCCCCAGATGCATACATAATTCATACCAGGGGAGAGTCTGTGGAGGCTGGCAGCCATGCATGCAGCCACCTCCGACTGACATAATTCATACTAGAGTTCAGAGGATTCCTCCTCTGAAAATGTTTTGTGCCAGGGACCCCTACATTAAACAGACACTGGAGAATGTCAATGAGTCAGGGCGTTGGGTGAGGGGAAATGGATCCCAATGCAGGCCAGAGTGCGAGAGACCAACTAGTGTTCTCAAGCTGACACAGGTATAAGCTTCATGGTGTGTGTGTGGTGGTGGTGGGGGGGTGGGGGGGGGGGGGTGTAAATGCAGACCCCTGGGGGGTCTGAGAGTTAATTTACTTGCCAACTACAGTAATTGCACTGTCCTGGGAGGGGAGTGGAGGGGGGATTTGGCAGACGGAACTGCATTGAACGTCCTGTCTAATCTCTCTCTCTCTCCACTCGCTGCCCCAGTTAAGTTAATCAGCAATTCCCTAAAAGTATCCTATTGCAACAATCAAGGACATTGCGATGGGTTATAGTTCACGACGAGTTTAATTCCAATTAATTAAAACTACTGCGAGGGAAATAAATTATCCAAAGAGTCTGATTTGATTTAGTGCAACATTCTAAATTGGCCTATCTTTGCACAATGCTATAGTTCTTACTATACTATACTTCCTACCAGCAGTAAGACACATGAGGCGAGAAGCGACCGCGTGCCCGCATCCGCCTCTCTGGAGGCAAGGAGGCGGATAACTATGTTATAGGGGTCATGAACATAGTTTTCAACTGGGAAAGGAAACAGTGGCGTGCACAGATAGACACTAGGGGGTGCTAGAGCACCCCTTGCCCTTTTGGCAATTTTGCTCTTAAAAAAAAATATATATATATATCTTAATGTGTGGACCATGGTGACATTGATCAAATCTTGATAAAAAAACGCTTCTACTATATTATTTACGCCCCCACAATCTAAAGCTATGTTTCTATATGTCAGTGGTTCTTCGATTTAAAAAAAATAGCAGACCTACAAGCTCGTAGCGCGCCACTCGGTGGCGCGCTATGAGCTTGTAGATCTGCTATTTTTCAATAGCTATAAAGCACCAAAATGGGTTCCCGCCCCAAAATGTGCTGCACAAGGTGCCCTTTTTTTTCACTTGAGCACCTGCCCCTCTAAATGTCTGTGCACGCCACTGAAAGGAAACATTTCAAGCATGCAAGTAGAAAGTAAAAAAATAAGTTAAAATGAAACGTAATAAAAAAATGTAAGATATTTGTTGGGGGCAAGTATAGCCATGACCTGAGGGCAAGTAGAACATGACCTGTACTTGCACGACAGGCAAGTGCCTCTGAGACCTTGGTGTCAACCCCTGCCGAACGAGATCCATGCTGAATTCAGAGAACAGACAGAACATTGCCGTTCTGGTCCAAACCATGGACAGCGCCGTAGATCCAGAGATAATAGCAAGGTTTGTCAGCCGTAAACCAGGAAGTGAATGGCTGTGTGCGCAGCTAACACTGTGTGAAAAGAGAAGTTAACGGGCAATTATGGGGACTAGATTTGCCCGTAAACCTCAAGCTTAGCAGGCATATACAGTAATATACAGGTGTGGCGGTACAATTCGGGAGTTTACCGGAGTTTGTCGGATAGCATCAAAAAGGACCTAAAGACGTGTCCACGCGTCTTGGGCCTCCTACGGGTGTATAATTATGAAGACGTGTGGACACGTCCTGGGCATCATAAGTGTTAAGTGAAAAATCTTGGGTAGAACTGGTGAGGGAGTATAACACTTTAGAATCACTGAGTCCTAATTCACTCCCAGTGAAGTGTGTCTACGCGGACAATGAGAGGCTGCCGTTAATGGTCACAGATCGCCATTTGCGGAGATTGGATTGCAGGAGGCGATCTGCTCAGAGTTATACCGTTCTTTGAGGCTATGTGGGAGAGCCACAGATTCTCCTGCCGATAACAAATGTCCGACCGTTATTGAGATCAAGTGTTATAACTCACAAGACTCCGGAACCTGAGCTGCTGCTGGCTGCAACTGAAACCCTCATTCCCCCACCGTCAAAGACCCTTCACTTCACCCCTTTTGCAACCAGACCTTATTTTAATGATGTTTAGGACACAACACTTTCCTGGGTAATTGTATGTGTGTATTATGTTCATGGCCAAAAACCTGTCGTGAAAATGTGGTTTCACTGGACACACATGTAGCCTCCCCTCTCCACAAGGAACTAAATGGGAATTGTAGGAATTCAGCAATCCAGTCAAACCCTAGTCAAACACACAGATTTCATTATTTATCTACTACAAATACTATTAACATTGAGTTACTGCAGTTTCTTCCAGCGGTGAAATGTCCCTTTAAATGAACACTTCACGGCTTTTCAATCTATCTTCATATAATTGGTCCTGTCCTCACTAACGTTTATGATAAAATGCCATGGTTGTTTTCTACTCAGTCGGTCTCATAGGAGGGCTGTGGGCAGTTCAGAAACCCATCCACCAGTGACCAATTTAGCATAGATCGTGTGTGACAGTGCAGAGACCTCATGATGGCGCCGGTGTTGCTGGCTGGCCGTCTGAGGCTCTGTGTTTTACTGCTGTTTGTTGTCCTGTTGGTGTCTGTCACTCGGACCATCGATTCTCTCCTGGTCTATGACCGTCTGGAGTTATTGAAGATCAAGGCTTCTGTGGACTGCTTGGTGGAATTTGGCCAGGATGAACAAAATAACTTTGTTCCCCCGCTGCTAACGGACATTCCTGAACACCTGCTGTGCGCTAAGGATTCACCTCCCCGGAGGCGTAAACGTCACAAGCGCCGAGGGATACGAGCTGGCCGGCTAGTCCGGGCCAAAGCCTGGCTTGCATTTCCCCCCGAATCGGCCCTGTTTTCCCGCAGCGCCCCACCCGAATATGGAGCGTGCTTTCGCCGCTTCACCTCTCGGCGTGCCCCCGCCCTGGTCCCTACCTGGCTGTTACCTGTTGTCGATCCGTATGCAGAGCTCCACGGCCTGTGCTCTCTCCTGTCTCGCCTGCGGCGGCTTGGTGGAGCAAAGCTGAAGCCGCTGAGCCGGGTGACTCGCGCCCGGCTCTTTTTCTCATCCCACGCATTGGATATCCTCTTTCTGACGAAAACCTGGAAACAACCGGGTGAGTCTGCTGCTTTCACAGAACTGTTACCTCCTGACTGTAGGGTTAGGGTTAGCCTACGGTTATAAACTCTCCCAGGATGACAGGTCGTGCAGGAGGAGGAATAGCTACTATTTTTTTAAACTTAAAACTATTGTAAACCCATTGCACCGCTGTCTTTCTCCTCCTTTGAGCTGAGTTTATTTGAAATGCGTCGCTCCGACTCGGTGCTTTGTGTGACTATCTATCGGCCGCCGGGATACAATAAGGACTTTATAAAGGACTTTTCCGATGTTCTGGCTGGCGTGGCAAGTCGTATATTGAAACCTGCCACCGCCACGCTGTTCTCCTCTGCTTTTATTAATGTGGCTCAGGGTGTAAATGGCCTCTCTGAGGGTCCAGACACTGAGCAACTCACTTTTTCCTTTCTTTCCACCTGTGCCGGCCTTCTGAACACTGTTGTGCCATTAAAAGCCATGCGTCCCAAACCTAGGTCTGAGCCTTGGCTTAACGACACCACCCGTGCTGCCAGGAGAGAGTGTCGGAAGGCTGAGCGCAGATGGAAGAAAGATAGGCTTCAACATTCTTGCTTGAAAGAATATCACTGTTAAAGCTGAAAAGACAAAGCATTTCTCTGATGTTATTTCAAAAAATGTGGATAAACCCAGTGTTATTTTTAAAACCATTGAGCTGCTGTTAAATCCCCCCCAACCCACTTGTCTGGAAGCCTCTCTTGAGGTCTGTGAGAATTTTCTCATCTTTTTTTATAGATAAAGTCACTACCATCAGAACACAAATCTCCCCCCCTGCTTTTGACCACTCCATAGCTGTCACCTGCACTGCTGTATTTAATCTTTTCACCCTGTGTCATTTTCAAAACTCAGTGAACTGGTCTTTCAACTCAAAACCTCATCCTGTCCCACAGAGCAATCTGTACTCTTTCCAGGTACACACTTCACAGTGACGACCTAAAGAGAGAGATTCTGTTAACCGTGGCTACGGTGGTTTGATCAGTAATTGCGTTTCCGGACGACGACTATTGTGACCGCAGACAGGAAATGTCTCTCAAGGACGATGCAGCTCTGATATTCTTTCGAGAACGTCAATAGACGGGATGAAAGTGGCAGATATTCTCCCACAAGACATTCAAAGGAGGAAAGATGACAGATGGAAAGCGAGTGGAATGAGGACACTATAGATAGAGAGAAGATTCAGTGCAAAGAGCTCGGAAGTGTTCTCTCTAAGCTACTGGCTGCTCGTTGAAGGCGATTGATCGAAACCTTTTATGTAAATGTCAATTTGCTCTATCTTTACCCTTGTCTTGATTTTAAATGAAGTCAAATTTGAAATTCTATGGGGGAAGCTTATTGTTTCCTCCTAATAAGACATTTATGAGCTCTCCTGAAAGCATGATGTAAGCCTATTCACAATATTTTTTACATTTCTATTTTTATTTGCACCTGGCCCGAAGGCCGGGAGACAGCGATTAGGTGTGTGTGTGTGTGTGTGTGTGTGTGTGTGTGTGTGTGTGTGTGTGTGTGTGTGTGTGTGTGTGTGTGTGTGTGTGTGTGTGTGTGTGTGTGTGTGTGTGTGTGTGTGTGTGTGTGTGTGTGTGTGTGTGTGTGTGTGTGTGTGTGTGTGTGTGTGTTTGCGTGTCAGCTAATCTTGTACATCTTACTTTGACTAAACTAAAAACTGAGCACTCCTTCTCGGCCATTTAGTTGTATTTCTTTCTTTCCCATGTCCGTATATACGTACCCCGACGCTAGGGGGCGCCATATCCCAGGTCCATATATATACTGTACGTACCCCGACGTATACTCCGTCTATACAATAGTTGAGTCCCACAGCAGCGTTTAACCCATTCTGACCTGAGATCAGATTCATACGAGGTTTCCGCCGGACACACACTGGTCTGATGAACCCATTCTGACCTGAGATCAGATTCTAAAAATGTCAGTCGCTCTTCGATTTTTCAAAAATAGCAGACCTACAAGCTCGTATCGCGCCACTCGGTGGCGCGATATGAGCTTGTAGATCTGCTATTTTTAAATAGCTAAAGCATGACATGATGCTGACACCAAAATGGGTGCCCGGTCAGAATGGGTTAACATTGGTCCGGTTCCTATGGCATCGCCCCACCGCTCCAACTATGTGATTGAAAATATAATCACGGTGTAAAGCAGAGTTGAAAGGAGGATTTTCAAAAATCCATATAAGTCAGACTCCAGCAGAGCTGTCCTTGGTGGATCTTCTGCCATCCAAATTTCGGATTTAATTTGTGCCTTTGTACCGCGACGCTCACCGCCATGTAAAAGCTTCTGACGAGTGTACTTGTTCCAATGATACTGGAGTGTGTGTAGCGAGTGTGTGTGTGTGTGTGTGTGTGTGGGGGGGGGGGGGGGGTGTGGCGGGCAAACTCAGTATTTTAAAGTGAACGCGTATGGTGGCACCTGGAACTGGGGGGTTTTTTTCTGAGAAAATAAATTGTCAGCGGTCAGATTCGATCCTGCAGATATTTAGCTGGTCACACAATCCAATGGCCCAATTATATGCATTTGGTATTGAATCTAGGCAGCTTTGTAAAGCTGTGTAGTATAGGTGTGAAGTGGTGTGTTTACGCACAATGCGCAACTGCACATGCATGCATGTCATTGATTGCCAATCCATGAGAGAAAATTAGAAAGACGTTTTCGCCAGCTCCAGAATTAAATGGTAAAATGGTGCATTTATATAGCGCCTTTATCCAAGGCGCTTTACATAGATTGTGCATTACATTCACCCATTCACACACACATTCATACACCGATTGCAGCGGAAGCCATGCAAGGTACCAACCAGCACATCGGGAGCAATTTGGGGTTCAGTGTCTTGCCCAAGGACACATCGACATGTAGACAGGAGGTGAAGTACAGGAGGTGAATTACAGACGGGAGGAGCGAGAGAGACAGATAGAGGACAAGCGCTAGGGCGAAAAGAGAAGAAAATAACTGCTTCTGGTAGCATAGCATACTTTTTTATTAATAGAGTTTCTGTGCTTGGTTGGTTTCTGTGCTTGCTCAGTATGAAGAAAGTGGCCAGAGATAGGAGGGTCTGAGAAAGAGTAGCCTTCAGTTCAGTACCCATGCTTTTATTTTCGTTCGCATCAGAAGAGTAGAGAGAGAGCGAGAAAGACGACGGACTGTAGACTCGAGTTACTCGACTGTTGGCACATGGATCCCAGTGTAAAACCCTGTTCACTTGCATTGAACTCATTTTCCCAGAAGCCCTTGCAAGCCAGTGGATAGGTCGATTTCCGGTTACGTCATCATAACGCATCGTCGACCTCGTCACCATGTCCGCGACAAAGCCGGTATTTCTAAGAAATCAAATAACGGCGAATTAAACATATAAAACAAATGGCGAGTATAGCGTGTTACGCAGGGAAAGACAATAGTGTGAAGAGCGGGTTACGGTTAGGGAAGCTGTTAATGAACTGAAATTCAAATGCAAAGCGGGTCATGTTTGCATGTTTGGTATTGTAACAGCTGAAATCAATAATATATCAGTATTCCAATATTAACCTGCAGGCCGCATTAAGTGATGGGGGCCGCGTGTGTGAACTATAAAATTATAGTACTTCACTCCCTGGAATGTACTGTGATAGTACTTCACTCCCTGGAATGTACTGTGATAGTACTTCACTCCCTGGAATGTACTGTGATAGTACTTCACTCCCTGTAATGTACTGTGATAGTACTTCACTCCCTGGAATGTACTGTGATAGTACTTCACTCCCTGGAATGTACTGTGATAGTGCATCATGCTTTTGTAGGCTGTATTGTATCATACTGTGATGTGATCCCCGTCTGGAGTGTTTAATGTGCTGGTGACACAAAACAAGTAGGCCAACATGTTCATTGTTTGCAGCTATATGACTGTGTCTTTGCAACTGTAGTCACAGACAGTCCTCTGCATTGGTGGGAAAAGTATTCGCAGCAATATAGAAATACTCTGACTCGGAATTACAAATTCAAAGTACAGTAAATTCAAGTACAAAAGTATTGGCTTCCAAAGGTACACTTATACCACGGCTCGCAAAACACATCTCTGTTCCAAATGTTTAGAGTACCAGTAGGGGCAAAAGTGGCGCTGTTGTGCCAGAAACAGAGAGAGAGAGATAGTGTTGCACTGTTGCCTGCTAATTACACAGAGAGAGAGAGAGAGAGAGAGAGAGAGAGAGAGAGGCAGGGGGAGAGAGGACTATGAATAAGGCCCTCAATACTTTTCACTAGTTCAATATTTCTAAAAACCCACCGACAGACTTAACCACTTTCACAAGCCAGAACAAAATTCCCCAAAAGAATAAAATAGCCGATCCGCCATCTCACAAACGTGTCAGTCGAGGTTTCTGCACAGCAACAGCAACGACATATTCAGGCCAACCAAAAAAAAAACGACAACCTCGATCATCCACCTGACATTCTCAGGCTGAACCAGCCACCCGTCACCACATACAGTAGAGTACATGCCTCCTGTATCCAGCACACACACACACACACACACACACACACACACACACACACACACACACTATGTGACAAGGCCGTCATATATGGATCGATTCGTCCCAGGGGGAAGCGGGTCTGGTCTGGTCCAAGTCTAATTCCACAGATGGCTCTCCCTCTGACAGGCCATCAAACACAGTGAGGCTGCTGCTGTATCACTGTCAACTCTGACACTAATGCCTACACACACACACACACACACACACACACACACACACACACACACACACACACACACACACACACACACACACACACACACACTCGCACTGGCTCTTCATCCTAATTGTTTCCATCTCTAGATTTCCCCCTCAATCTTTAGGGGGTGCATACGTATACATACTGTTACAACTAACCCATGCGTGGCAGGTTAAAACTAACCTGTGGCCCACTGGCAGGTTAAAACTGACCCGTGGCTTCCAGTGAGGTGAGGTTTAGGGTTTGTGTTTTGGGTAGTGTCAAAAGGCTCATGGAGAGTAAAAAGAAAAAAAAAAAAAACCTGACTACCCGTATTTCGTCACAGCCGTGGCCTTCTCCATTACCTCTGCAGGTCAACCTGACCTGATGGATCCGACCTTAACCCTCCCACTTACCAACTTGGTCAAAGTGAAGCCTCTTACCCTCATCGGGCCTGACTACCCGTATTTCGTCACCCCGATTGAGCCAGTGGTGGCTGGGCCATTTTGTGGGCCTGTTGCTAACCACACGTCCTTGGGCTGGGCAGTAAAAGTTCCGGCCCATCCACTCACCTACGGGAATGAAGTTCAATCGCTATGGACCTCTACCCAGTCCGAGAGCCGGACCACCTTCCCCCTCCAAACCAGACGCCCGAGGGGCAGCCCATTGGCCTGCCTCCCTTCCACCACCTAGTGAGGGCCCAGAGTCTTCATCTGCAAGATGCTATAGCATCCCTTCCAAGCCTGCAGAGTCCCAGACATGGGAAGAGGTGGTTATCGCTGCTACATCTGAGACTGTTGACGGGGTGGCTTCCTCAACACCAATCGATCAGCTAGCATTGCGTACAACGATTGAGCCTTTGGATGAACTGGAATTTATCCAAATTCCGGGGTGGCTGTCAAAAGGCTCATGGAGAGTAACTCCCATCCAATCAAGCCTGAGTGAGTGGCAGCTTGTCTATTGGCCACGCACAGGTGTTGGAGGCTATAAGTGGACCTGTCCTGCACTCATTCCCCCATTCAAGCGGAGAAAATCACCACACCAGTGCTGTGTCTTGTTGTCTACCAACCTCCAGCACCATTTCTCTCTTCCCCTCCAACTGTGTGCGTCCACAAACCAAACCACACACCAATTAAAACCTTAAACCGAATCCTCTGCCTCTGCCTCGTCTTGGTCAGCCTGGCCGGTGGCCTTGCCTGCTCACCATTTTGTCCATTACACCTCACCTATACCCATATACGAACTATTCCGAGTGCTGCCACTCTTTCAGGTAGGCTGTTAGTACGTCGATTTTTAGTGCTCATCTTATGCAATCTTTTCTCTCCCTTCTGTCTGTCTTGTCAGTCTGTTTGTCAAACTTTTCCTCTCCAACTCTGACTCCTCTGTGAAGGACATGTCATGAAGAGAGAAGTCATGTTCAGGCTCTCATTAGAGTAACAGTGAGCGACCGGTGCACCAGCTGTCCACCTTGCGCTGTGTCAGTCCATTCTGCTTAACCTCGCCTGTTTTTGGACAGTGCACTCTGTCGGGGTCAGCAAGTTGGCAATAACAAGATACAATAAATGTGCTTCCCAAACTTTTCCATGTCAATGACCCCCAAATTGACACTAACTAGCCCACGGAACACCATTTGAAAAGACAAGCCAGGGACCCCCATAAGAGAAGGTTTTTACGTGATTCTCAACCCGTTGAATTTCAAGGACCCCCCCAGTTTGACATGCATTAGTCTACTGAGCCCCATGTAATGGCATTTCTATCTCTGGGACCCCCAATTTATATTGTAAAATCAATGTTATTTGAACTCTTGAGAGTGTACAAATGGAACCAAAATGAACTATCATTTAGCTGGGGACCCCCTGGAACTCCCTCAGGTACCCCTGGGGGTCCCCGGACCCCACTTTGGGAACCACTGCAATAAATGGAACACCATGAAAACGGTCTTACAGAGAAAGATAACACCAACTATAGCTTTACAGACGGCGTTCCAAAGCTCTGGCTGCCCGGCTTCAGAAGCCCAGGTAATGAGTTTTAGGAACAGCTATAAAGGGCTCCTATCTGAGGATCTGAGGAACCTCACTCAGGCTCCTATACGGGACAAGCATATCTAGAATGTAACCAGGAGCCTGGCTTTGTAAGGCTTTAACCCATTCTGACCTGAGATCAGATTCATACGAGGTTTCCGCCGGACACACACTGGTCTGACGAACCCATTCTGACCTGAGATCAGATTCTAAAAATGTCAGTCGTTCTTTGATTTTTCAAAAATGGCAGACCTACAAGCTCGTATCGCGCCACTCGGTGGCGCGATATGAGCTTGTAGATCTGCTATTTTTAAATAGCTAAAGCATAACATGATGCTGACACCAAAATGGGTGCCCGGTCAGAATGGGTTAAAAAGTCATTATTCAAATTGTCAATTCAATTCTCATGGAACCCGCAGCCAGGCAACCAGTGAAGAATATAGAGCAAGTGAGCAAACCATTGAAGGAGAGGTGGTTGTCAATAATTACGTCCAGATTACCCACTGTATTATTATTATTAGTACAGTATTGGACATGAATCAGAGGCAAACTCATTGATGATCTTTAACCATTTAACCCATTAAGACATGCAGGCCGATTTATACAAAATGCCTAAGCTCTAAATGACTTGTTCTCAAACGTTTTTTGTGCCTAGACAGAATATCCTCAAAAACGCCAGTACAATTCCTAGTGGAAACAATCTTGCCTTAACCCATTCTGAACGGGCACCCATTTTGGTGTTAGCATCATGTTATGCTTTAGCTATTGAAAAATAGCAGATCTACAAGCTCGTAGCGCGCCACCGAGTGGCGCGCTACGAGCTTGTAGGTCTGCTATTTTTGAAAAATCGAAGAACGACTGACATTTTTAGAATCTGATCTCAGGTCAGATTGGGTTAATCAGACCAGTGGTGTGTCCAGTAGAAACCTCGTATGAATCTGATCTCAGGTCAGAATGGGTTAAATTACATTAAGACCATGGGGGTCTGCAGGTTCAAGGTTCAAGGTTGTACTTCATCGTTACATCTTGTGTATACAGTAGGTACACACGAGTAACAGTTGTTTGTGTTTGGCTTCCTTCCGACAATGCAGCAGCAGAGATAACATCAAACAGTGGTGTTCCCTTTAGACTGTAATGGTGCTTCACCCTCTAAAGTTTAGAGGTTGAAGCACCATTACAGTATAACCCATTCTGACCTGAGATCAGATTCATACGAGGTTTCCGCCGGGGACACACTGGTCTGATGAACCCATTCTGACCTGAGATCAGATTCTAAAAATGTCAGTCGTTATCTTCGATTTTTCAAAAATAGCAGACCTACAAGCTCGTATCGCGCCACTCGGTGGCGCGATATGAGCTTGTAGATCTGCTATTTTTCAATAGCTAAAGCATAACATGATGCCAACACCAAAATGGGTGCCCGGTCAGAATGGGATAAGGCTGCAGAGAAAAAAAAGCCAGTGAGCAATCTAAAGACTCTATGGGTCTTCAACATATTAAGCTATACATTATTTCTTTTATAGCACTTTTCCAAGTGCTCAAAGCACTTTAAAATGGTTCATTCATTCATTACATTGGGAGGTGAAGCGGCGAACAGTCGACGCCAGCGTCCTCACTTCCCACATTCACACACCAATGGTGGCGAGCTCACACCGACCGACTCATTGGAGGCAATGTGTAGGGTTCAGTGTCTTGCCCAAGGACACTTCGACATGTGGACAGGAGGAGGAGCCGGGATTCGAACCGCCGACACAGTGATCATTGGACGACCTGCTCTACCTCCTGAGCCACAGACGTTAATTCATCAACACTGATGATAGTGCTGCCAAACAAGTCTATGAAGATAAGATCTTTGTAATACCTAAAAAATACATTTAAAAAAAGAAGGCTATTACTGCAATCAAAGGTAATCAACAAACTATACTATAGTAGATAATACCTGGCAAAAATGTCAACTAATAATTATAGGAAAGAGACAAACATTTTGAACGCCAAACTAAATGCAATGCCTAAACTCAAATATTATTATTATTGTGGTACTGTAGTGTCCCCATGCAGGTCAAATATGATTATTTTAGGGGGTAACAGCCTGAAAAGTCGTGATCGAGAACCACTGGTACAGAGCAATCTACAGTACATTGTACTGTAATAGAGAATATATATTTGGACCAATATTTCCTTCAAGGACTCTGGTGGGGATACGATCCAATAGGCAGGAAGAGGATTTCATATTGTTTCTTCCAAGGTTATCGTAGAGATCTGCTCCAAATGGGTTAGTGCAGCAGGGAGCAGGGGACGGATAGCAATCAGTGGTGGGAAACGTATATAAAATGCACCATTTACTTAAGTATCAATACTGCGCTCCCCTACATTTGTTTTTATCCACCCTCTGCTCATTTGTTAAACTTTTTGAGTGCTCGGATTGCCGCGTTTTCTTCTGTATTTAGAAATACTTTGTTTCAAGTAAAAGTCTGGAACTCATAGTGTACATGAGTAACAGTGCAAAGGTATTGACATCAAAATGTACCTTAAGTACCAAAAGTATACTAATTATGCAGAATGTTATATTTGAAGTTTTCAAATATTTTTTTAAAGAAAATAGAAGATCTACAAGCTTGACACATTGTGAGCTTGTAGATTGGCTATTTTCAAATAGCCAAATTTGCCGAAATGTGCATAGGCTGAAGTGGTTAATGTATGTTTTGTAATAATAATCAAAATTATACAAAGGAACTTGTAGGAACAATTGAATGCCACAGACGAAAAACAGTCTTAAGTCCACACTATTGATCCATAATGTATAAATGATAGATAAGGGTTCAGGACAACGAGGCCTTTTCGTGGAGGGGTAAGAATGAAATTTGGACTTTGACTGTTTTTCGTCTGTGGTACTCAATTGTAATGGAGTAAAAGTACAATATTTGCCTCTGCGATGTCGTGAGTAGAAGTAAAAGTATTGGAAATACTCAAGTAAAGTACAAATGCCTCAAAACTGTACTTAAGTACAGTACTTAGTAAATGTACTTGAGTACAGTACTTAGTAAATGTTACTTTCCACCACTGCTGGTTATAGTAGGCCTACAGCAGGGATCATGTAATGGGACTGTGGGGCTCAGGGGAAATCATCAGCCTCATCACCTCCATGACACGTGACACAGTAATCACGGTCATTTCACAAAATGTTGGGGGGGTGATAAAACAATATGTTACGCCCCATTTACAAAATAGTAAGAATATTTAAAAAAAATAGTAAAAACAGCAAAGGTAGTTTCGGACATCTGGTTAGGATGCCTCTCTGGGAGGTCTCCCTAGGGAGGTCCTCGGTGCACGTCCCACTGGGAGGAGACCCCGGGGCAAGGATCAGCCGGAGGGATTGTATCTCCAAATTGGCCTTGGAACGCCTCTGGATCCCCCCAGGTGGAAGTTACTGATATTGCTCTGGAGAGGGAAGACTGGAGCTCTCTGGTGGAGCTGTTTCCCCCGCTACCCGACTACGGATAAGCGGTCGAAGATGGATGGATGGATACAAATAGTGCATCTACCTGTGTACAAGCTCACAATGTGTCGCAAAGCCACATGTGAGCTTTTAGATCGAAATGTTTCGCTATTTTGGGGGATAAAAAGAGAAAATGTCTGAAAATGTTATATTCAGTATAATGACATAGCCTACCCAACATGGGGATGCCAGGTTGAAAGTGGTTAATAAATGTATGGTTGCAGACAATAAAATGCATCTATAACTTGTGTCACGTCATTATGTAGATGGCTGGCAGTGGATTGAGATGCACTCAGCACTGATCTGAAATCAGATTAAAAAGAATAAATAAAAATACAAATAAACATCAGAGTTGAGCAGGGAAAAAAATGCATTTGAGGTTAAATGCAATTCCCATCTCCGAGACCCCAAATGACACCCACGGACCATGAACAACCTAGTCTCGCCTCCTCGCCACTTCCGTTTCGTCTTTACAGTCGCGCACATTTATCCTAATATAAATAGAAAACACCTAAGCATATATATAGCTTGTTGCTTAGCAGAAAAGGAAATAAAAGCTCTAAAGATATTTAAAAATATATGTTCGTGAACGGAAATGGCAGCTTCCATTACTCAGCTCATGGGGGCTATAGCATTCGGAGATGTCTGGCTATACGCAAGACTATGAACAACCCAACACTGTGCGAAGCGAGGTGATTGTAGGTTGAAGTAGGAAGAAGTAGGTTGTGTTTATGAACACTTTAGTCATTCCTGAGAGGCATGTGAATATTTGCATCAGCTATAGGAGCACATATCTCATCATTTCCACAGCCGTCCGTGGCTGTTGAAATAAAGATGCTTTTTTCTTTTACACTCCGTATGTCGGCGGACGTCAATCTAACATCCCACGCCGGGAGGTGACGCCTGACTCTGCCCCTGTCACCATGGTAACGTCGACACGGAATGGAATACATTTTGTATGCACACGCTCGTGTGTGTGTGTGTGTGTGTGTGTGTGTGTGTGTGTGTGTGTGTGTGTGTGTGTGTGTGTGTGTGTGTGTGTGTGTGTGTGTGTGTGTGTGTGTGTGTGTGTGTGTGTGTGTGTGTGTGTGTGCGCGTGCTCGCTCAAACGCGAGTTCATTCATACATATTGTATCAGAGTCACGTCTGCTAGTGGGCGGGCACTCATCTTGTAGCGCTTTATAGCAACCAGTAAGGTTGGGCGATATGGCAATTTTTTTCAACCGCCCATCGTCTGACCAAGAATCGGCGATTGACGATGTATTCGTGTCATAAAAGTAAAGTGAGAACAGCTCAGATCTACAAGCTCTTAAGGTGCCGGGTCCTGCCTGTTTTTGCAGCTCCGTTCGCTAGGCGTTGAGAGCTTGTAGATCAGTCTGTTTCTGCTGCGCAGCGAGGGTAACTCGCTCCCTTGCCTCCACGCACCGGTCCGTCGGAGGCTCGGAGCGGAGCCCACAAGCTTAAGGCATCGCGTCCTGCCTGTTTTTGCACTAGTGCCGTTCGCTATGCGTTGAGAGCTTGTAGATCTGTCCATTTTTGCAGCGCTGGTGTCGGGGTTCGTTCACGTTGATGATCAGATCCCCGAGCCTATACAGTGGAGAAGTCTTGCCTCCCCGCACAGGCTCAGAGGGGCGCTAACTCTAAGCTAAGCGCTAAGCTAACGTTGCCCGAGCCTATAGGCTACAGTATAGGCTCGGGGATCGTTAGCTTAGTTTAGCGTGTAGCTACTGTTTCAACACACTGAACTAACTTCATCTATACTAACACTACCAGCCTGTTTTTTATTTTTTCCCCCCGACTTCACGGGTGGCGCATTGGGATTGTGATGAGACACGAGACAGCAGTGTGCATTCTGTTGTGACTGTATATTATTAAAATGCATGGGTCTGGACTCTCGGAGCTTAAACAACATGTAGGCTACAGCCTCCCTCGGCTCTTACGGCTGCGGTTAGTGCCGTTAGCCGTTCCCCGATGCTGCTGACTGCTGAGTGCGGGGAGTCGGACTGTGGGAGCATACCATTATAACGGGAGGAGGGGATTTCCACGGCCGCTTGCTGGCCCAAATTGATTCACATGCTGCTCACACTTTACAGGTTAATTGGGCTAAATCGTCCCGAAAAATCGCCTAATAAAAATATTCGGCGATTGGATTCGTATATTCGCGATTGACGATGTATTCGTATCGTCACCCAACCCTAGCAACCAGTGGTGGAAAGTAACTAAGTACATTTACTCAAGTACTGTACTTAATGACACTGAAGGTGCAGGTTGCACACTTGGGCGCGTATTTCGGAAAACCGACGGGAAAAAAGCTGCTAAGAATCGGAAAACGCGTCCGGTGTGCAGAGAGACCTTTTCACTGTGAGCGATGTGATGGAATGTGTTGTAGCGATAAAAGAGAGAGAGGGAGAAGTGAGAGGATGTTTTTAGTAGTTGGAGGAAGAATGTGATTCTGGCCCTTAGAGACATTCTGCCCAGACATCATCATTATCCCATTCTGACCTGAGATCAGATTCATACGAGGTTTCCACTGGACAACACACTGGTCTGATTAACCCATTCTGACCTGAGATCAGATTCTAAAAAATGTCAGTCGTTCTTCGATTTTTCAAAAAATAGCAGACCTACAAGCTCGTAGCGCGCCACTCGGTGGCGCGCTATGAGCTTGTAGATCTGCTATTTTTCAATAGCTAAAGCATAACACGATGCTGACACCAAAATGGGTTCCTGTTCAGAATGGGTTATGACTGAGTGTATGTGTGCGTGCGCGTGCGGGCGTGTGGGGGTACAGTAGTATGCCATATATGTGTGCACAGGAGCATGTCGTACAAATTAAAATTCATGAGATCCACTGATAGCACATGAGCATGGCGGGTCACTAAACATCTCCACAGTGTGTGTATATTATATATACAGCCGTCTCCTCTCACAGCTAAACACTATACCACTGATGCATGGCTCCTCTTCTGCTCCGTGTGAGATTGGAAAAGGTATTTCTCTTTTTTGTTCGGTGCTGGTGGTGATGCCCGCGCATGTTTTTCTATGTTTGGCCGTATCATGTGTGTTTATGTTTTCCATGCTAGGGCATTTTGTTGAGGCTCTTCCTATTTCCTAGAATGTATTGGTTTTGATTTTCTTTTCATTTTTATTCACACGGTTGATGAATCTTGGAGGAATTTACTTTCTGACTGCATGTATGGTACCGCCTGAGCATGTGACAATAACAACCATGCAGGGTAGGTAGGTACTGTAGGTAGGTAGGTATAGGTAGGTAGGTAGGTAGGTAGGTAGGTGGGAGGGTGGGTGGGTGGGTGGGTAGGTGGATGGATAGATAGATAGATAGATAGGAAATCATGTTTTTTTTTTCTGCAGCTGTAACTCATCTTGGAGGCATGCATGGCCTTTTCTATACAGACGGTTAATACATGTGCAGAACTTGTTGTCCAGAGCTCCCCTTTCACATTATTCCACCTCAAATAAGTCTTCTTAAGGCAGAAAGCACTTTGCTCTGTGCAGCAGTGTTAGGTGGCGCGACTGGGTGATATTATTTGCATATTGAAAATTCACTAATTCAGACATGCGGGGCTTTGTCAATGATGGAGAACGGTATGGATGTGTTGTCTAACGCATTTAGAGATTTACTAAAACTAACTTACTTTGAAAAAAACATTTAAAAGCTAATTTGAGCAGACTATATTTACATACTGTCTGGAGGGGGACTTTGAATTACAGTCTATTCAGAGCAACAAACAATGAATGCAGCAGGTTTTACAGTATACTATACTGTATTATTATTAACAGGCGACTAAGCTTGCTGTATGTTTTTTCACTATATCTCTACCTGCAACCAGTAATAACCATGCACTGCAGGTGTTGAACGCTGACCTATTTTCATTAGGCTACACACACACACATGCGCTCACACATGCATAGTCGCATACAGTACAGCATATGCATCGACATCATTAAGTATAAATGCATGCATGCTCAATCTTCACAGCACCCACGCCACACGTGCATGCAACCTTATGACTTGTGAGTATTAATCTAAGTGCATACCGTGGACCTACAGTACATTGTGTGTGTGTGTGTGTGTGTGTGTGTGTGTGTGTGTGTGTGTGTGTGTGTGTGTGTGTGTGTGTGTGTGTGTGTGTGTGTGTGTGTGTGTGTGTGTGTGTGTGTGTGTGTGTGTGTGTGTGTGTGTGTGTGTGTGCGCGCGTGCACGTGCGCGTGTGCGTGTGCGTGCGTGTGTGCGTGCGTGCGTGCGTGATTCTCTCAATAGACAAAGTCTTACTTAGTGAAAGAAGTGCTGAAGCAGCATGTCTTCAGTCTGTGCTGGCATCAGCAGTGGCAGCAAAGTGTGTGTGTGTGGGTGGGTGGGTGCGTGTGTGTGTGCGTGCACGCGCACACGTGTCCTCTGTACAGCATAAAGGTCCTTTCATACGGGCAGCGATTAACGCACCTAGTAATTTATTTTCAATGAGACCAATTATTTTATGTACGCACAGAGAAGTCAAGGGAAATTGTCGTGCGTGTGCTCGTGCCGTGTGCTCGTGCCGTGCACACGCCCGCGACTGACAAGACCTGGATTCTGTTTAGCTTCTTTCTTTTTTTTTACGCTTGCGTTGTCGTGCCCCTCTTGAGCAGACCGGGAGCGCACCTATCGTTGATCCAGGCGACAACGTCTGCGTTAGTCGCTGCCCGTTTGAAAGGACCTTAATACTGTGTATACACATGCACCCTGACGTGTGTGTAGATTTTTCCATGTGCAATATGTGCATGCATTTTTCATGGACACGTGTGTGTGTGTGTGTGTGTGTGTGTGTGTGTGTGTGTGTGTGTGTGTGTGTGTGTGTGTGTGTGTGTGTGTGTGTGTGTGCGTGTGCGTGTGCGTGCGTGCGCACTGACACAGCCCTGGGACTCAGTCTCAGAACTACATGCTTTCATGCTGTGTGTGTCGGAGGTGTTACACAATAAATAGTGCACACCGTCATAAAACAATGTATCCTAACTCTAATACCAGTAATACCAGTAAGACGCCCTCAGGGTATAATTTTGATACCAGGGATGTCCGTTTTTTGCTCATGTCATTTTAAAATGACATGATCGACCGGGACAATCCTAATAGGAAGGTCTTAAAACACTGTGTTACTGCTTTGACGAAGAAGAAATAGGAAGGTCTTAAAACATTGTGTTACTGCTTTGTCGTTAGCTGGTTCTGCCAATGGCGTCGGTTTGTCCATTTAGTTTGTTTAATGGCACGACGTGTGGCATAATGTACGTACTATGCCGCAAAGAAATAATGCAATCTGTCCCTTTTTGTTCAGTATTTGTTTTCGTACCCTTCTTTAATGGGGAAGAAACTGCTGAGAACGTATAGATGAATGAAACAGAAGTTGTTAAACAGAACTTAAATCATCCTAAATAGTAAATCATTTTCATCACCTTTTTTGGGGAGGCCTGTAGTGTTTTCTGCATCTACTACTTGGCATTCATTGTCAGCGTTGCCATCCACATCTACACAAAGCACTATATTTGTTAGCCTTCCTCCCTCGAGACAGAAAATGCAGTGTGTGATTACGACCATTCCTTCTTGAGGTCTTCCACAGGCTGGTAGTTTTGTTGTCTCCATTCCGCCTTTAGAAACCCAATAAATGGCCTTTCAATCACAACTCAGGTGCGCTGTGTGAGCGTGGAGTGTGTTGAATTTCTTTTTTGCCTTCTGGGATAAGTGCCCATTTTTCCTGTGCGGTGTGACGAGATTGTGTGTGCTGAGTGGGTATGCAGAGAGTCTCTGAGCAGGTGGTATAGTCGATTCCCATTTACCACCTGGAAGTGTCCATGTAATGGGCATTTCAGAAACACCCGGGCTCCGTTGCGCAGACCCCGGTCAACCATTCAGGAACATCATTCACATCTGTATACCCACTGCCTTGGCTTGAATACCTATCCTTTCCTGTTCATGACACACTTTCCAAGGAGCGTGGATCAAGGGGCTCAGTGAGGCGCTCCAACGTTGAAGCGCTGGGTTAGGACCCGGCGGAGCTTCGCGCCAGATCAGTCTCTATCCTTTTAATACTCTCTATGGCGTGGATGCTGGGGTAGGAATGTGTGTGCCATCGTTGGCTGTAATGAATCTGTTATATATATATTTTTGTCTTGAAAGCCATTTCGAGAGGTTGGCAAGCTCATCTTCTCTGGGATGTGCTGTATGTATTCTGCTGTCCTCCTCATGCACACAGCAGGGCCTTATTGCAAATATGTCAAACCCCGCTCTGCAACACCCGTGAATCTCTTTCTCCGTTCGCCGGTATCGCTGCAACAAATCAAGTGGAGCACAGCAGTTCATCCAAGGTTCTGAAAGGCTTATAGGTTTACTGTACCAAGAAACAAGCAACTTTCAAAAGCATGTGCAGCGTTAGTTTGTGTATAGCAGATGTTTATAATACATCACTATAATATAGCGATATTATGGCGCTGCAAAACAAGGTAGTTCTTATCTGGTTTTATCCTCGTAGCTGCAGTTTTTGTATTGACCTGTACTTTTGTTTGAACTGTACCCATTCTACTAACTGTGAATACAATTTTCAATCAATCAAACTCTAGACTACTACTACAATTATTTAATGACAAAAAATTGACCGTGTGACCTCACCTCAGCTCTCATAGTATAGTTTTATAATTAACAGGCGTGCACGTGTGTATGTGTGTGTGTGTGTGTGTGTGCGTGCGTGCGTGTGTGCATGCGTGCGTGCGCCACGGGCGCGCTCAATCATGCACATTTTGCTCGCTGGCGAGTTACAAAAGACTTCTTTTCATGTAGGCGGACAGTCAGGCGGCCATTCCTGTGTTCCCTCAGGCATTATAGATAAAAAGAACCACCAGTGAGTGTCTGCATGCGCGCATCTGACTCAATCCTCTTCCCTGCCTGCCCCACTGTGTGTGTGTGTGTGTGTGTGTGTGTGTGTGTGTGTGTGTGTGTGTGTGTGTGTGTGTGTGTGTGTGTGTGTGTGTGTGTGTGTGTGTGTGTGTGTGTGTGTGTGTGTGTGTGTGTGTGTGTGTGTGTGTGTGTGTGTGTGTGTGTGTGTGTGTGTGTGTGTCCAGTTGGGGGGGGGGGGGGTTCCCTGTAGTATTATGGGCTGAGTTCCACGCTCCACCATGCTACACGCTGCTGTCTGCCACAGCAGAGATGCTTCTCTATGATAACTTTCTTGGCAGTGGTGTGTGTGCGTGTGCATGCGTGTGTGTGCTTGTGCATGCGTGCGTGTGCTTGTGCATGCGTGCGTGTGGATGGGGGGGGGGGGGGATTGTAACTGAATATAGATAGGCTATGGGAGGAATTGGAACACACACATACTGTAGCGACCCACGATGGCGCACTCTTATCTCTGCCGGCTGCTTCCAGCTGTTTTACGGAAGAAATCTGTGTTTTTGTGTGTACGTGTGTGTTTGCTGTAGTCGAGTGCACCTGTACCATGCAAGACCAAAGAGTCCTAATTGAGACCACGACCGAATCACTATGTTCTTCAAAAGAATGGAAGTAAAATAGAAACACAGTAGATGCATGCAATCGTTTGATCTGAAACACTGCAGTTATATTTAATTGGCTTTGGAAAAAAACACTGAATTGGGTATAATAATATTAACCCATTCTGACCTGAGATCAGATTCTATAAACGTCTTCTACATCCTGACAGTTTTCTGATAAAGCTATGTTTCTATGTCAGTCGTTCTTCGATTTTTCAAAAATAGCAGACCTACAAGCTCGTATCGCGACACTCGGTGACGCGATATGAGCTTGTAGATCTGCTATTTTTAAATAGCTAAAGCACGACATGATGCCAACACCAAAATGGGTTCCCGTTCAGAATGGGTTAATATTAATATTAATAATAATAATAATAATAATAATAATAATAATAATAATAATAATAATATTAATAATAATAATAAGACAGAAGAGTCAAAACACCTTAGTACTGCTATTGCTGATGATGAGAACATTATAGGGGCATAGGGGAGAGCCGCCAAGGTTGTAACACTTTGCACGTTTAATTTTTTTACTCAGAGATCCGTTTATCTACACATGTAATATTTTCAGGCAACGGACCTACACATGTCTGCTACCATAAACCACTTCAAGTTTTTAAATTGATAAAACAGGTCGGGAGTTATTAAACCGAACGTGGACGCTGTTCCAGTGTTACATTTGCTGCGCATATCGGATTAATTGTAACGGCATGCGTGATAAATGTAACAACGCTAAAAAAACACCATTAAACATATCGTTTTCAGTTTAAAGCAATTATATTTCATTGAAGCAACTCCTTAACATTGTTTTCATACCATGGATGTGATAAGAAAATGTATCAAACAACATAAGGGAAATATTAAATAGTACCGGGTGTACCAGTTTGGGCGTTTGAGATCAGTTCAATGGGAAAATACATTGATTAAACAAACGTTTGATTGATCGAGTTGTACAATGTTATACAAGTACAACCCTAAACTAATTTAGATTACACTCTGTAATGACTGACAACTGACTGAACATATAATATTGGCCAATATGTCAAATATGTAAATATGACCTATAATGGTATTGAATGGAGCCGGCGTGTGTTACAATTGATCCACTTTTTCAAGTTGTTCTTTGGCGTTGCTTACAGACCAGAATGAACGTGCATTCCATCTAAACACAATGCAAACTAATGAAGAACATAAGCATGAAGACATCCATGTGGATTTTTATTCACCAACATCAAAGAAAAAAAAAGTAGCACACTCCAGGTGTAACATTTTACGCATTTTGAGAAAATTCAGTTTTTCTCAAATAACTCCCCTTAGGATGAAGGTAAACACTTCAAACTTCCTGGGCACGTAGAGTACGTTGCTGTACACATGGCGTTGACCAATCAAGAGATAACGTGCATGTTACAACCATGACGCGTTACGACCGTGGCGGCTCTCCCCTGCTTGATTTGATTGAAGGAGAGCCAACTGAAGAGAGGGAGCACGTAAAAGTCCTTTCAAACGTGGCAGCGATTAACGTGCCTAGTGATACATTTTCAATGAGACCTGCGTTTTTTTCCTCTACGTGTGGAGAAGTCAAGGGGTGACAACGCAACGCAAGCGTAGGTACGCGGGCGCGGTCCCATGAAATTGTCACGCGCGTTTTGTGCACACTGCACACGCACGCACACACGCGACTGACCAGACCTGGATTCTGTTTACCTTTGTTTTTTACGCTTGCGTTAATCGCAAGTTAATCGATGCCCGTCTGAATGTACATTAACTCTGGGTGTGCACGCATTGCATTAATGGCTCATTAAGTCTTTTAGGATAGATTTTGAGGTGCTGTTGTTGTTGTCTTAATGGTAACAGAATGTCTCTCCCCTCACCCTAAAATCCTCTGTGTCAACTTAAAGGAGAATTCCATGCTAGAAGGCTTTCTTACATTTATTTGTAGTTGTTACGTGCCCACCAAAGAGGTTATTTTGTGCAACACCTCCTTATTGGCTATTTCCCCTACCATAAGCCGTAAATGAATTGAATTTAATTGAATGGGAATTGAATGGGGCTATGGGGTGTTGTTTTTTTGTTGTTGTATATATCCTCTTTTCATAATGTAAATAATATCCCAAGCTGCACACTTTACTACTTATTTTGATGGAAATAAGCGGACTAGGACTACACCCCATAGCCCCGTTCAATTCCCATTCCATTCAATGCAATTCACTGAGGGCTTATGGTAGGGGAAATACCCAATAAGGAGTTTTTGCACAATAAAACACCTGGACCTCTTTGGTGGTGACGTAACAAGTACAAAGAAAGGTAAGAAAGCCTTCTAGCATGGAATTCTCCTTTAACTCATTAACCCATTCTGACGTGAGATCAGAATAAAAAAATGTCTATTACATCCTGACAGTTTCATTATTAACCCATTCTGACCTGAGATCAGATTCTAAGAGTGTCTTCGATTTTTCAAAAATAGCAGACCTACAAGCTCGTATCGCGCTATTTTTCAATAGCTAAAGCATAACATGATGCCAACACCAAAATGGGTGCCCGGTCAGAATGGGTTAAGCGTAATGGAATTATGAAACTTACAGTAACTCTGAGCATAATGTAATTATGAAACATTGCTATAATCACATTACTTCTTTTCCCATCCCATTATGCCTCTGTCCTACACTCCATCGCAGCCCCGCTGTGCTAATTAAGTTTGAATTACTATGAAGCACTTTCACACACATTTATTATTTGTGTGAAAAGTGCTATATGTAAACAACGCGTCTTATTATCATTCATATTAATTAGTTCTCCTATACATAATAATTTGTGTGAGTTGACATTTTGTGTGTACCCTGTATGTACACTTGTGCCTGTGTGCGTGCGTGTGTGTGTGTGTGTGTGTGTGTGTGTGTGTGTGTGTGTGTGTGTGTGTGTGTGTGTGTGTGTGTGTGTGTGTGTGTGTGTGTGTGTGTGTGTGTGTGTGTGCTTGTGCGTGTGTGTTTATGGATGTGCACATAGGTGTGTGTGTACTGTATGCTAATTATCATCTGAACCAGAGCAAAGGAGTCCCCCAGGGTGAACACCTGGTCTTTTTAAGACTCAGCACATATATCATCTCCTCACACCTCTCTGTTGTGTGAAGTTCCATAGGACTACAGTATGTGCACATCTCCACTGTTCTTTGAACCAACGATAACAAAGGGAAAAGAAGGGAATGTTCGCTCACGATTTACTCTCCCAAAGTGTATTGCAACAACGACAACAACAACAACAGGGCTGAAGGCCTTCATCAGGCAACAGAGCATACATTTGGCATTGTTTGGCTGTCAATCTAGACCGACCTTAGTGTTTGTGCCTGTGCCTCTGCGTGTGTGTGTGTGTGTGTGTGAGCGTGTGCGCACGTGCTGGACATGATACTGGACAATAATCTTTCCCAGTGGCGTGCACAGATAGACACTAGGGGGTGCTAGAGCACCCCCTGCCCTTTTGGCAATTGTGCTCTTAAAACAAAAATAAAAAAAGTTTTTTTTCTTTTCTTAATTTGTAGTGTGTGGACCATGGTGACATTGATCAATTATTGATAAAAAAACGCTTCTACTATATTATTTAGGCCCCCCACATGTTTCTATGTCAGTGGTTCTTCGATAAAAAAAATAGCAGACCTACAAGCTCGTAGCTATGAGCTTGTAGATCTGCTATTTTTCAATAGCTATAAAGCACCAAGGTGCCCTTTTTTCACTTGAGCACCTGCCCCTCTAAGGCCTCTTTTAGACGGGGACCATCTCCATATAACACGTCAAAGTCCCGTTGCGTTCTCATTTTTTCTTACCCTTTACATGAGAACGCACACGTTATGATATGATGTGCTATTTTGCTATACTGTCGCTAGGTGGCGATAACGGGCTGCCAAATAGACAGGTCACCCACGTACAAGAAGAAGAAACCTTCACGCAAGCCTGCGCAACACGGCTCTGGGCGCGCCACGGGATGGTATATATTGTATAATACATTAGGCTACATAAACGCTGCTGCCGCGGCTGCCGTCTATCACAAGGCTTTTTATTTACATCATGGTTTTACATTCAACATCGCTGATGAGCATCACTTTGTAGGCGAGGAGGGAGGCTTGTTCAGGAACTCCATTATATCATAATGATATGGCTCTGCATCAATGTAATAAACATATGCGCTGTGAGCCAACGTGAGCCATGATGTCATAAGTTTTGCGGATTCACCGTTTTGCCTGTTTATATGGAGACCATAGGAAACGGTGTTCTGAAAGATTTCCACTCTGGGAGGCAGTTTCACTTCGATGCGTTTTCACCTCCTGAGAACACCGTTCTCGTCTAAATGACAGCGCTAAACGGTACTTTATTTTGCCGTTTTTTATGAACACCATCCTCGTGTAAATAGCACCTAAATGTCTGTGCATGCCACTGATCTTTCCAATTCTTTATACGTATCAGGGTACCGCATACAATGACAATGATATAACATCATGTTGTGATATAATAATATAGCAACGGGTATAGGCTATACGTGAGGCCAGTCAACCGTCTGCTGTGTTTTGGTACAACGATGCGCAACCGCAAGTTTCGCAAAACACACACCGCCCCACCACCATGCCGGTCCGCGAACATTTCATGATCTGTCAGCCGGTCCGTGGTAATAGAAAGGCCCAAACCCCCTGGTCTAAATAAATGGACCCCTGCAAACGATACTTTATTTAGCCGTTTTTCATGTAAAAGGGACCTATATATGCCAGCCACCGCAGGCAGCATTAACGAGCGTTGACACGTTTTCACCAGGTGTTTGTATTAACCCATTCTGACCGGGCACCCATTTTGGTGTCGGCATCATGTTATGCTTTAGCTATTGAAAAATAGCAGATCTACAAGCTCATAGCGCGCCACCGAGTGGCGCGATACGAGCTTGTAGGTCTGCTATTTTTGAAAAATCGAAGAACGACTGACATTTTTTAGAATCTGATCTCAGGTCAGAATGGGTTCATCAGACCAGTGTGTGACTGTCCAGTGGAAACCTCGTATGAATCTGATCTCAGGTCAGAATGGGATAAGGACTGTCTGAGAATGGGGCTGAGGAGGCTTGCGCCCGGAGAGGCTGCTGGAACAGGCAAGGAGGAGGCCTGTTCCTCACTCTCTGTATGTTGTTTCTCTACTGAATCCAATTCTTAATAAACTCTCAACACTTCACTTTGTCATTCCTATAATCCTATTGCAGCGGTCCCCCAGGCATACCTTTTTCACATGGGGGGTCCGTGGGCCAATTAGTGGCAAATGGGGGGTCCTTGACAAAAAAAGGTTTGGGAACCACCGTTCTACATGGCTGGGCCGTGGCCAACCCAGGCCCACCGTATAGCCCCCCCCCCCCCCCCCCCCCCCCACCGTCTTTGGGTGTGCGTATGTGTGTGAACGGACGTACATCATTTTTACTGAGAGCAGTAAAGTGGGTCCTCATAATAACTCAAGTGTTTTGTTTGGAATAACAAGAGGCTCTAATTTTACGAGCCAACACTTCCATCCCGCTGACGTGTCGTTTCCCCGCCGGCGCCTCGTCGTAGTTGGCGCCTGGCGTGCATCAATATATAAATAACCCATTCTGGACGGGAACCCCATTCTGACCTGAGATCAGATTAAAAAAATGCCTTCTACATCCTGACAGTTTTCTGGAAAAGCTATGTTTCTATGTCAGTCGTTCTTCGATTTTTCAAAAAATAGCAGACCTACAAGCTCGTAGTGCGCCACTCGGTGGCGCGCTATGAGCTTGTAGATCTGCTATTTTTCAATAGCTAAAGCATAGCGTAATGCTAACACCAAAAGGGGTTCCAGCCCATTTTCGGAAAACTGTCGTGATTTATAGAAGACATTTGTATCGTCCTCCTCAGGTCCAAACGGGATAAAAAATCTTCTCGAGCGCGGATCGATGTCACATCATTTACAGGGTCAGGAGAGGCCGGTGCAGTGGCAGCCAGGTGAGCAACGTCACTGTCAGGCACGTCAAAAAGCTTTGCTGCGTGCGGACACGGGAGACAAAGAGAGATCAATGTCCCCACAGAGACAAAGAGAGGAAAGGAATACCATTAGATCGAGAGAGAGCGTGAGAAGAACAGAGCGAGGGAGGTGGTTGTGGGTGAAAGAACTGTTTAGATTAAATAAGATAACCCGTGGTGTATTGTGAATTGTAGTAGGGGAGAGCCGCCCGCCAAGGCACGTTTCATTTTTTTACTCAGAGATCCGTTTATCTATATTTTCAGGCAACAGACCTACACATGTCTGCTACCATAAACCACTTCAAGTTATTTTTTTGATAAAACAGGTCGGGAGTTATTAAACCGAATGTGGACGCTGTTCGAGTGTTACATTTGCTGCGCATATCGGATTAATTGTAACGGGATGCATGAAAAACGCTAAAAAACACCATTAAACATATCGCTTTCAGCTAAAAGCAATTATATTTCATTGAAGCAACTCCTTAGCATTGTTTTCATACCATGGATGTGATAAGAAAATGTATCAAACATAAGGGAAATATTAAATAGTACCGGGTGTACCAGTTTGGGCTTTTTCTTTTTTTGGTCAGTTCAATGGGGAAATACATTGATTAAACAAACGTTTGATTTATTGAGTTGTTCAATGTTATACAACCCTACAATAATTTTAGAATACACTACACAATACAATACAATTTTAGAACATATAATATTGGCCAATATGTCAACTGTGTAAATATGACCTATAATGTATTGAATGGAGCCGGCATGTGTTACAATTGATCCACTTTTGCAAGTTTTCTTTGCCGTTGCTTACAGACCAGAATGAACGTGTGCATTCCCTCTAAACACGATGCAAACTAATGAAGAACATAAGCATGAAGACATCCATGTGGATTTTTATTCACCAACATCAAAGACAAAATTGTAGCACACATATACTCCAGGTGTAAAATGTTTGCTTTTTGAGAAAAATCTGTTTTTCGCCAATAGCTCCCCGTGGGATGAAGGTAACACTTAAAACTTCCTGGGCACGTAGAGTACGTTGCTGTACACATACTGACGCAATGGCGTCATGGTGGCGTTGACCAATCAAGAGATAACGTCCATGTTACAACCGTGAAGCGTTACAACCTCCCCTACTTTTTCCCCATCACTAGCAATACCAGAATTTACAGTAGGTGTACTCTGTTACAAGTCTTTCATTCAAAATTTGACAAAAGTATTGGTATGAAAGAAAACTAAAGAAAAAGTATATTTTCTTATGTGAGATATAAAAGCATCAACAAATGGATATACCTATACCTTACAGTAAAGTAATAATAATACTTTAAATGGTAGCCTATAGTCACTTTCCACCCCTGGAAAGAGAAAGTCCCGAATGCGAACAGGCATCGGTTGAAAAGAGAGAGAGAGAGCTGACAGGGGGGTTGGAGTGGGTGGGTTGGCAGTATACATGTGGCACCTCTGTGTGTGCACTGCAGAGACAACTTTAAAGGGGTCGGAGTGCGTGCGTTGGCAACTTTAGACAACTTTAGCCCCAGGCAGCGGTTGATTCATTGCTCTCTTGTTGGTCAGTTGTTTGTTTTTTTTCCCCCCAGACTCACACAGAGGTTTCCTTCTCTCTGCTTCAATGGAGGCACGCTCTCAGTATATCTGCTACGGCACACCTGTGTGCACATCCATAAACACGCACGCACACACGCACGCACGCACGCACGCGCGACACACACACACACACACACACACACACACACACACACACAGGTTTCTGGGGGGGGGGGAAGGGGGCGGGTACCGTCCTAAAGTCGGCTCTTCAGTGCTACTGAAAAATTCTGACGAGCCGAAATCATTTCGGCACTACAGCGCCGACACAGCGGTAAAATAGGAGTATGAATCGTCCCTAATACTTAATGGAATTTGGTTTCAACCTCCCTGGCTCAGCAGAGGGGTTTGGTTATGCCTTCAGGACTGTTCGAGAAGTTATTTTGTTTACCAAGAGCATACAATGTTTTCCAAATGATGGTGCTGGAGGCAAGGCCTTCTTGGGGTCACCGAAATCATTAGTGTTCATCCTGTGATTAGCCTTTCAGATTATGAGACATCTTGCACAGATTCAACTAAGAGATTCAAGTTGATCACTTGAGCATTTTGTCTGCAATGTCCGTGTTCACCTACCTATGTGTGGTTCACCTATGTGTTGGTTAAACCTGAAAGGAAACGCCACCTGCCCCGAATCTTTTATTTACCTGCGAGGGCAGGTGGGCAACCCTTAACCCATTCTGACGTGAGATCAGATTCTAAAAAAATGTCTCCTACGTCCTGACAGTTTTCTGAAAAAGCTATGTTTCTATGTCAGTGGGTTCTTTGATTTTTCAAAAAATAGCAGACCTACAAGCTCGTAGCGCGCCACTCGGTGGCGCGCTATGAGCTTGTAGATCTGCTATTTTTCAATAGCTAAAGCATAGCATAATGCTAACACCGAAAGGGGTTCCCGTCCAAAATGCGCTAAGGTGCGTTCAGACTTGAATATTCGAATATTCGCCCTCGGTTCGTCCCGCTAGTGTTGCGCCAGGTCGCGCTGGTGCTCCCGTTTCGCGCAACTAACACAACGACTATGTCATCGTATACCGCTCTAACCCATCCAAGTCTGAACGCAGCTTCATAGTGTCAACGCCTGCCTCCATTCAAGCAGACTTTCGGAAACCCCTATAGTTTCTGTTCATTGTTGCTTCTGGTGTTATTCAAAGCTCAGTAATTTGCTGACAGCGTCGTCTGTCTCGGGGTTCTGGAATGAGCAGCGTCGATGCAAGTGAGCAGCAACGGTTGTCCTCCTGCGCGCAGATCTGAGATCTGTCAGCGACATATTGAAATCCCATTCCCCTCGCTTGCATGGCCCCCCCGCACTGCCAAGCATTCACAGGCTGTTGCATTAATGCCTGATTTATGCTTCATCATATAACAAGTAACAGTAACGGTATTAGATGGCTCGACAACGGTAGCCGATCATAAAAATCTGCCCTTCAAAACTACATTAACATATTTCTATGAAAATGTTCAAAATGAGAGAGAGAGAGAGAGAGAGAGAGAGAGAGAATCTACAAGCTCGTGACACATTTTAAGCATGTAGAGAGGCTTTATCCACTATCCACCATTTGTCGTACAGTCAAAGTTTAAGTGGTCATGTTTGAACTGTCCACCCTGTTATACAGCCTGTAATACAGAACCAGGGGCGCCGCTGACCATTTGGTTGCCCTATATATGCATGATATGCGTATAGGGCATGCCTATGTTTCGCCAGGCATTTGACTTTAATTTGTCCCAATGTTGATGCTAAATAACAATTAAACTCACTGCTATAGAGCGTCGCAGTCCCTCCCCCTTTCAGAACGACGAGTGGCCCAGGAAATGATTCTCCATTCATTTTCTCCAATAGGCTTTTCAAAAGTATTATTTTAAAGACCTTTTATAGCGTCGTACGAAGCCAACTCTTGTCGTGACAATTCATGACAACAAACACAATATTTTGGACCAAACAAATAATTACAAAGAAGAAAAACAAAAACAAAAAAGTGTTGTATAACCTGCCGTTTTTTTTTCTACTTTCTAATTATTTGTTTGGCCCGAGAAATTGCGTTTGTTGTCATGATTTGTCACGACAAGAGTTGGCTTTGTCCGCCGGGCGTAAACGTCTTTAAATAAATACTTTCTGAAAAGTCTATGAGGAAAATGAACGGGGAATTCTTTTCCGGGTCTCTCGAGGGGGGGGATAAAAATAATCCCATATTTTTGCTCTGAGCAGATCCACATGGGTCACGCCATGCACCCCGAGGACGCCCGACGCCTGGCACTGGTTATTAACCCATTGAGATCAGATTCATGCGAGGTTTCCACTGGACAACACACTGGTCTGATTATAAACCCATTCTGACCTGAGATCAGATCCTAAAAAATGTCAGTCGATCTTCGATTTTTCAAAAATAGCAGACCTACAAGCTCGTATCGCGCCACTCGGTGGCGCGCTATGAGCTTGTAGGTCTGCTATTTTTAAATAGCTAAAGCATAACGTAATGCTAACACCAAAAGGGGTTCCCGCGCAGAATGGGCTAAGCGACCGAGGTGCGGGAAAATTATTATTATGAGGCTTGGCGCATTTTGTTTCCCCCCCCCCCTGGCGTCTTGTGCCGTATGCCCAGCGCGCGGAGGCCTGTACAGAACACACACCATGCTGGCTTCGGTTTCCTCTGGAACAATGACGGAGCTGCTTTACTGTCTCCTCTGAGACAATGATGCAGCTGTTGTGTTTACTGTCGAGTAAACAACAACAACAACAGCTGACCAAAGCGTCCCCTGGCTAGCCTATAGCACCACAATGGCAGTGTTCCATTAGTGTCAATTGACCGAGGTGGGCTGCTGATCAATCGCATCCGTTTAACATCTGTTTATGTTAATTTCGCTCACACGTTCAAGAGCGGTCTGGCCATAGTGTGTGTGTGTGTGTGTGTGTGTGTGTGTGTGTGTGTGTGTGTGTGTGTGTGTGTGTGTGTGTGTGTGTGTGTGTGTGTGTGTGTGTGTGTGTGTGTGTGTGTGTGTGTGTGTGTGTGTGTGTGTGTGTGTGTGTGTGCTGTGTGTGTGTGTGTGTGTGTGTGTGTGTGTGTGTGTGTGTGTGTGTGTGTGTGTGTGTGTGTGAGTGCGCGCGTGCGTGCGCAAAACCGCTCTCAAAGAGCACCTACGGGTGGCTGCAATTCGAAAATGTAAAAACGTCACCCCCCCCCCTCCCTCTATTTTTCTATACTGTTCACGTATTCCTTTTTTCTATACTGTGCATTTGATGATTTCTATTTGTATTTTGCACAGAATTGTATGTTTGTACTGATTTGTTCTGACAAATTGAAATGGAGGACACTGATGCAGTTTCTGTGTTGACCTGTACTTTCCTTGGACTGTATACCCGTTCTGCCAACTGTGATTGTGAATGACATTTTCAATCAATCAATCAATGACAAGTGGCCACTGTAAAGTCGTCCTGGTCATATACTGTATAGGAAGGCATGTGGGAACATAATCACTGTACGGCGGCAGCAGATTTGTATTCTTTTCACGTTTGTGGCGCATGCATGCACGGCACGCGCAGAGCTCCTGTGCATTATGTATTTCACCATGTTTTCTGTGCCCCGTTTCACATGCAGATCAGAAGCCATAAAGCCTGCATGGGCTTTGTATACAGGCTGAGTGAAAACATGTGTCTCGGCCGGGCCCCGCAGGGAAGAGTGCCTTGTTTTGTCCAATAATTGCCCAGCCATACTGCAGGCATGCGCTGTGTCTGACGCACAAAGTATATCGCGTCATAATTGGCAAACGAAAAGATGTTGAGACCTGCATCTTTGCGAAATATGGATGTTTGGGTCCTGTGTAAAAGGTTCTGTATCCATGCCAACTATATGAACCCAGTGAATCTCTCACACATTGCATGCGTCAGTGCCGTTATTAAGCAAACAATTACGGTATAAAAGCCTGCATCTCTCTCTCTCTCTCTCTCTCTCTCCCCTTCTCTTCCACAACTCAGATTGCGTCTCTCTTCTCTTCTCTTCTCTTCTCTTCTCTTCTCTTCTCTTCTCTTCTCTTCTCTTCTCTTCTCTTCTCTTCTCTGCTCTGCTCTGCTCTGCTCTGCTCTGCTCTGCTCTGCTCTGCTCGCTTCCTCGCTTCCTCGCTTTCTCTCTCTGAGACACACACACACACGCAACACACACACACACAATGTTATGGCCAGACTGCTCTTGAACATGTGAGCGCATTAACATAAACAGATGTTAAATGGATGCGATTGATCAGCAGCCCACCTCGGTCAATTGACACTAATGGAAGACTGCCATTGTGGTGCTATAGGCTAGCCAGGGGACACTTTGGTCAGCTGTTGTGTTTACTCGACAGTAAACACAACAGCTGCATTGTTTCAGAGGAGACAGGCCTGCACGCTGGGCACACGGCACAAGACGTAGGGCGACACCCCGAGGGGGAAACTAAATGCACCAAGCCCATCCTCAGAATAACAATTTACACACACACAAAATTTACAATTTACAATTTAGGCATTTAGCAGACGCTCTTAATCCAGAGCGACTTACATTAAGCAAGAATAAAAAGCATGGGAATACATCACAAAAAAGGATTTATCATAAAACATGCGTAAGCTAAGAAAGTAACAGTGGAATATCTATATTATGAGACTATACATATAAACTATATATATACTACTAATACTATGCTATACATATGTACTATGGCGTGCTATGACTACATACAATGCAATTATAGTGCTGTCTACATAACATGCTATAAGTCTGTATCAGATGCTATCTAAGTCTACAGAAATGCTATCTAAGGGGGTAGGGTAAGTGCTATGGGCCACACACACCGAATTTGCTCAGAATGTTATTGAAAGCATAGCCCCTTGAGATGCAGCATCTCATTTTTTAGGGGGTCACACACACACACACACGCACACACGCACACACACACACAAACAAACAAATCACCCCCTACCTTGAGGCAAGGTTACTGCGTGTCAGGCTAATGGTTGCACTTAATTATCAGGAACCAACAGCAGCATGAGGCCCTGTAGGGCGAGAAGCGACCTCGC
>NC_139715.1:26692929-26695429 GCF_964188405.1 Protomyctophum parallelum | reverse complement strand
GGACGAGGAAGAGCAGCCATGATGAGATGGTTTCTCTCCGTATACCACCAGATTGATGGCTCTGCGGTTCAACGAGAGAGAGAGAGAGAGAGAGAGAGAGAGAGATCATCATGCAGAGGGAGAGAGACCTTTGACCTTTGAAAGCACCGTCATTATAAAACACTTGCAATACAAAAGTCATGTCACATGTTTCAGTTCTCTTATGCACTACTCATTGTGTTAAAGAAAAATGGAAAGAGAACATCACTTTTTCAAAAAGAAAGGCATAATCCTCTGTCCTGCACCCACACACACACACACACACACAGCACGTCTCCCTGAGCCCAGAAAAGGCTAAAAAGCTTCTAAATTGTCCACTTGTTTGTGGTAGGCAAACTCCACTTAGGCGCTCTGCCACCAGTCCTTCTAAACGCCACCCTAAGGCGCTCTGCCACCAGTCCTTCTAAACTCCACCCTAAGGCGCTCTGCCACCAGTCCTTCTAAACTCCACCCTAAGGCGCTCTGCCACCAGTCCTTCTAAACTCCACCCTAAGGCGCTCTGCCACCAGTCCTTCTAAACTCCACCCTAAGGCGCTCTGCCACCAGTCCTTCTAAACTCCACCCTAAGGCGCTCTGCCACCAGTCCTTCTAAACTCCACCCTAAGGCGCTCTGCCACCAGTCCTTCTAAACTCCACCCTAAGGCGCTCTGCCACCAGTCCTTCTAAACTCCACCCTAAGGCGCTCTGCCACCAGTCCTTCTAAACTCCACCCTAAGGCGCTCTGCCACCAGTCCTTCTAAACTCCACCCTAAGGCGCTCTGCCACCAGTCCTTCTAAACTCCACCCTAAGGCGCTCTGCCACCAGTCCTTCTAAACTCCACCCTAAGGCGCTCTGCCACCAGTCCTCCTAAACTCCACCCTAAGGCGCTCTGCCACCAGTCCTCCTAAACTCCACCCTAAGGCGCTCTGCCACCAGTCCTTCTAAACTCCACCCTAAGGCGCTCTGCCACCAGTCCTTCTAAACTCCACCCTAAGGCGCTCTGCCACCAGTCCTTCTAAACTCCACCCTAAGGCGCTCTGCCACCAGTCCTTCTAAACTCCACCCTAAGGCGCCCTGCCACCAGTCCTTCTAAACTCCACCCTAAGGCGCTCTGCCACCAGTCCTTCTAAACTCCACCCTAAGGCACCCTGTCACCAGTCCTTCTAAACTCCACCCTAAGGCGCTCTGCCACCAGTCCTTCTAAACTCCACCCTAAGGCGCTCTGCCACCAGTCCTTCTAAACTCCACCCTAAGGCGCTCTGCCACCAGTCTTTCTAAACTCCACCCTAAGGCGCTCTGCCACCAGTCCTTCTAAACTCCACCCTAAGGCGCTCTGCCACCAGTCCTTCTAAACTCCACCCTAAGGCGCCCTGCCACCAGTCCTTCTAAACTCCACCCTAAGGCGCTCTGCCACCAGTCCTTCTAAACTCCACCCTAAGGCGCTCTGCCACCAGTCCTTCTAAACTCCACCCTAAGGCGCTCTGCCACCAGTCCTTCTAAACTCCACCCTAAGGCGCTCTGCCACCAGTCCTTCTAAACTCCACCCTAAGGCGCTCTGCCACCAGTCCTTCTAAACTCCACCCTAAGGCGCTCTGCCACCAGTCCTTCTAAACTCCACCCTAAGGCGCTCTGCCACCAGTCCTTCTAAACTCCACCCTAAGGCGCTCTGCCACCAGTCCTTCTAAACTCCACCCTAAGGCGCTCTGCCACCAGTCCTTCTAAACTCCACCCTAAGGCGCCCTGCCACCAGTCCTTCTAAACTCCACCCTAAGGCGCTCTGCCACCAGTCCTTCTAAACTCCACCCTAAGGCGCTCTGCCACCAGTCTTTCTAAACTCCACCCTAAGGCGCTCTGCCACCAGTCCTTCTAAACGCCACCCTAAGGCGCTCTGCCACCAGTCCTTCTAAACTCCACCCTAAGGCGCTCTGCCACCAGTCTTTCTAAACGCCACCCTAAGGCGCTCTGCCACCAGTCCTTCTAAACTCCACCCTAAGGCGCCCTGCCACCAGTCCTTCTAAACTCCACCCTAAGGCGCTCTGCCACCAGTCCTTCTAAACTCCACCCTAAGGCGCTCTGCCACCAGTCCTTCTAAACTCCACCCTAAGGCGCTCTGCCACCAGTCTTTCTAAACTCCACCCTAAGGCGCTCTGCCACCAGTCTTTCTAAACTCCACCCTAAGGCGCTCTGCCACCAGTCCTTCTAAACTCCACCCTAAGGCGCTCTGCCACCAGTCCTTCTAAACTCCACCCTAAGGCGCTCTGCCACCAGTCCTTCTAAACTCCACCCTAAGGCGCTCTGCCACCAGTCCTTCTAAACTCCACCCTAAGGCGCTCTGCCACCAGTCCTTCTAAACTCCACCCTAAGGCGCTCTGCCACCAGTCCTTCTAAACTCCACCCTAAGGCGCTCTGCCACCAGTCCTTCTAAACTCCCCCCTAAGGCGCTCTGCCACCAGTCCTTCTAAACTCCACCCTAAGGCGCTC